>NC_134356.1:524075244-524390244 GCF_048569485.1 Anomaloglossus baeobatrachus
GCATCCGCATGTATAATTGCATGTCAATTATTCATGCGGAATTACCTGCGGATGTCCCGGCCCTCCGCTATGGAGATAGAGGCCGGGACGTCTGCAAGTAAGGCGCATGAATGTCCGCATGTTTCCCGCAGCTATTCCGCTGTAATCTAGCAGCTAAAAATAGCTGCGGACGCCGGCGGGCAGCTGCGGGAAACATGTGCTTGTACCAGCGGATACATCCGCAGGTACGAGCTCCCGTGGGCACATAGCCTTACAGCCATGGCGCTCTAGAACTAATCAAGTACCACAATTTCACACTACCTTAAAACCAATCACTTTAATGAACATTAATGCCACAAACATAGTACATATAATACAAATAATAATTTCCGTGGGCTGATAAATGAAGAGAAAGGTGGGAAATTCATATACACCCTACTCTCTCCCATCCTATGATACGGGGGTTGGCATCCTAATTTCTGTTGACACCCCTGTTCCGCGTTGACTAAGGCTACTTTCACACATCAGTTTTTTTCCATCAGGCATAATCCGGAAAAAAACGGGTAAAACGGATTCGGCGCCGGATCTGTTTTATCCCCATTGATTTGTATTAGTGCCGAATTGTGCCTGATGGCCTTGCGTTGCATCCGGCTTTTGCCGGATCCGTCATAATTGCCTAAAGCAGCGGCCGGAGGGAACGTATCTTATAACGGTTTTTTGTCCGACAACAAAAACGCATTGCGCCGGATCTGTTGCGATCCGGCGTGTTTTACAATGGAAGCCTATGGACGCCGGATCTGGCGTAATGCGGCAAAAAACGGATGCGGCTGCCGGATCCGTTTTTGTAAACTGAGCATGCTCCAATGTTTTGAAAAAACGGATCCAGCAAAAAAAAAAAAAAACGGACAAAACGGATGCAAAACGGATCCAACAAATCCGTTTTTTTTACGCATCCGGCATAACGGATCCGTTAAAAAACGGATCCGGTGGATACGGTTTTTATATTTTTTGCCGGATCCGTTGGATCAGGAAAAAAAAGGATTGTGCCTGAATGCAGAAAACTGATGTGTGAAAGTAGCCTAATCTCTATACTGTCCCTCCTCTGTCTTTTGATACCCAGTGCTCCTATTTTATAGTGGGTAAGGTATACCATACCACCAAAAAGGAAAGCCCACAAGAAATAGTATGTGCGCTGTCATAGAGAGGGGAGATTCTTGGACTAAATTACAGCAATCTTTAAATTGATTTTAATTGATACAAATACATGATTATTCTAACTGGCAGTTGACTAATCTAGGACTACCCCACTAGATGTTGACAGAAAAGTACTGACGAATGTACTCTCTATGACAGTGCACATACTATTTCTTGTGGGCTTTCCTTTTTGGTGATACACCTTACCCGCTATAAAATAAAAGCACTGGGTATCAAAAGACAGAGTAGGGACAGTATAGAGATTAGTCGACGCGGAACAGGGGCGTTAACAGCAATTAGGACGCCGACCTCAGCATTATAGGAAGGGAGAGAGTAGGGTGTATATGAATTTCCCACCTTTCTCTTCATTTATCCGCATGCGGAAATTAAATTATTATATGTATTATATGTACTATGTTTATGGCATTAATGTTCATTAAAGTAATTGGTTTTAAGGTAGTGTGAAATTGTGGTACTTGATTAGAAGGTTCTACCTTAGTATCTCAAGATTGGTATTTGCTCTATAACTAAAGTAATAATAGTAATAATAAGATGAAATTGCCATGTAAGACATTATAAACTACACCGTATGCACAATTATTACGCGAGTGACTATTTTGATCATATCATAATTTTTATGCAAATTTTCCAACTTTCTAACTGAATTCTTATTTGACGAAGCAGATCAAGTGATGTGTATTTGTGTAATGAAGTCCAGCCTATGTATATCGCACAGAAATGTAAATGTCAGGACTGGGCCTAAATGGCTAGCGTAGCAGTGCAGACTTTAACGCATCCAATGGAGCATTGTCCTGCATAATGATCATAGCTTTCTGGAAAGATGCAAACTTTTTCTTGTATCATTGATGAAGAAAGTGTCTTCTAGAAACCGGCAGTAGGTTTGGGAGTTGATTTTGAGTCCATCTTCAACCTGAAAAGGTCCAACAAGCTCATCTTTAAGGGTGTGTGCACACGATCAGGACTTGTTGCGTTCAGAGCACAGCAAGTTCTGACCTGCGGGACCACGAGTCTCCTCCGCAGGAGACCGTAGCTGACCATGGCCATGATCAGAGTTCGGTGCACTGCGGTCTCTCGCTTGTGTTCTCCCTACGGTGGAAGCTTGCAAATCCGCAGCAAACAACTGACATGATGCGGTCTGGAAAGACGAACCGCAGGTCAGTGTTTGCTGTGGGAAAAAGAAGCACAGTGGGCATGGGATGTCTACAAATCCCATCCACTATGCTTGTACTGTACACCGCAGCATTTTGGATGCAGCTGAAGCATGATGCGTCCAAAACGCTGCAAATACTGATAGTGGGCATGCACCCTAATAACAAGAGTCCATAGCAGTACCCACCTCCATCTTACTGGAATCTGAGTCAAAGTGGAGGTCTGTGCCATTACTGACTGACCCACAGGCCCATCCATCTGACCCATCAAGATTCATTCATCTCATCAATCAATCAAACCTTTGAAAAATCAATCTTCAGCTATTTATGGGCCCAGTCTTGATGTTTCTCCTTAGGTATCTTGTTCTGTGGTGGTCGGTTTCTTCCTCTCCTCAGCCATGACTATGAGCACTGAACACCTTGTATTTCTGGGCTCGCCAGGGAGGCTGAGATATTGGAATATCCGCACTGGAGGATAATGGGTTCCTGGTCGCTTCATGTTTGATTATTTGTCAATTATTGTGCATCTTTTTTTCTCAACATATTTTTTGCGAACCTGTTGACTATTTTCAACAAAACATTTGATGTTTCTGTGATCTCACCCCAATATCTTAGCAATTTCAACAGTGCTGCCTCTCTCTGTAAGACTTGTAACAATTTTTGACTTTCCAGATTCAGGTAAATCTTATTTTGGGCCAATTTTGTCTGAGGGTAAAAAGAAACCTAATAATTCTGCAGACCGTGATAAACAGTGTTGTATCTTAGGCTGTGCCCTCCTCATTACACAAATACACATCACCTGATCTGCTTCATCCAATAAGAATTCAGGTAAGTACAGCATGGAGTTGGAAAATCTGCGTAAAAATGATGACATGGTTAAATCAATCACTTACCTAATAATTCTGCACACAGTGGAAAAAGCATACTGGGAGCTAATTAGTCTTTCTTCTACAGAATCATGAATGTCTTCTCATCATCGATCTGGAATCTTAAGCTGCAGATTTTCACATTTATACTAAAAACGAATAATCATTTCTGATACATTAGAAGAAACGTCAATCAAAAGCTATTGTGGCCGAACCTCATGCCCAGCGCTAGGCATGGCAGAGTGTATCAGCTTTTTTTGGTGTGTTCTTTTATTAGGATTGACCTCTCAAACAGTGAATCGTCAAACTCAATCTGATATAATTCTTCAGCGGATCTGAAATATATTCTCCAAAACAATTCTAACCTCGGTCAATCATGAAGACAAGTCCCAGATCTGGCTTTCTCTCCTTTTGAGTATTCTCTTCATCGTCAAGGAGGTCTTTCCACATTTCATAAGTCATCTGTAAGAAATATACGTATTACAATACAGGTAAGTAAACTGACTGCTCTTGAAGAACGTGCTCACCGTTACAGGAACTATGCAAAATTTCTCCAGGTGCGACAAACCCAATGATTCAACGCCTGGTTCCCCATTAGGCTCATTTCAAATTACACTCAGGAAATCCACCATCACACAGGGAGAATTTCCTGATGGATACCTAATAGGGATGATCAAATACCACAAATTTTCGGCTTCATGAATATCCGACGAATAGGTCGCCGCTATGCGAATATTCGATGCGCAATGTAAGTCTATGGGAAGGCAGAATAATTGTTATTCGGGTTTCCCATAGACTTACATTGCGCATCAAATATTCGCAAATAGTTGAAAAGTGGCGATCTATTTGGCGAATATTCGTGAAGCCGAATATTTGTGGTATTCGATCATCCCTAATACCTGTTGTAAGATGGTAACTTATGGTATTGCACAAGATACCATTTTTGTGTATGGGATGCCTCTGTTTAGAAAAGTGTAAGATACAGTCTTTTATACTGTTGGAAAAAGGCATACCACTATAGAATGGAGACAGAAGACAAAATGATACACGTTTGGTATTGATAGGGTGAATGGAGCCCAATGGATCCGTTCAGTCTATGCCTGAAGAGCTTTTGTGCCGTAAGACATGACACCACAAAAGTGAGTACACCCTTCACTTTTGTGTAAATATTTTACTATATCTTTTCATGGGAAAACACTTTGATACAATGTAAAGTAGACAGTATACAGCTTCTGTAATAGTGTAAATTAATGGCTATGTGTTAAGTTAGAGGGCACCCCAAATTTACACTGTTATACAAGCTGTACACTGACTACTTTACATTGTATCAGGCCCTGTGCGCACTGGAAAATGGAATTTTCTCAAGAAAATTTCGCAGGTATTCAAAGATTACCGCACCCGCGGTAAAAAAAAACGCGGCAAACCGCACCCAAAAACCGCATGTGGTTTGCCGCGGTTTTACCGCGGTATTGTTCGCGGTATTGCCACGGTTTCAATGCAATAAAGCACATTGAAAAAAAAAAAAAGTCATTTCAGTCTGAGATAGAGAAATAGACAGAAGAATAGATAGAAGAATAGATAGATAGACAGATAGAGGGATATATAGAAGGATGATAGATAGATAGATAGATAGATAGATAGATAGATAGATAGATAGATAGATAGATAGAGGGATAGATAGATAGATAGATAGATAGATAGATAGATAGAGTCCCTGTGAGCACACTCTGCATTTCTCACGGTCGGCAGTGAGTTCACATTGGGAAATGCCCTGGAGTTACCTCTGCTGTCTCGCTGCGAGGCTGCATTCAGCAGTGTCTGTGTCAGTCGCGGCTGGATGCAAGCATCGCAGGACGCCGGAGCTGTGAATTACGTCGGAGCTTTGTTTCGGGAGGGGTTAATAAAAGGGTGAACGAGGCTTATTTGTGTTTTATTTAAAATATAGGATTTTTCGGGGTGTGTTTTTTTCACTTTACTTACGGGTTGATTATGTCAGCAGTCTCATAGACGCTGCCATGATCAAGCCTGGAGTTAATGGCGGTCATCCGCCACCATTAACTCCTTGTATTACCTTGACTGCCACTGCTACACGGCAGCAGGAAGAGCCGGGGACACTCCGGTAGTGCCGCATAATGCATGCAACAGTACCGGGGCAGCTGCGGCTGATATTCTTGGCTGCGGGAGGGGGAGGCAGGCGGGGGACATTAACCCTGCCCCTCGCCCTCCCCAGCCTGAGAATACCGGGCCGCCGCTGTGTGCTTACCTCGGCTGGACGATAAATATACAGTGGAGCCCACGTGCTTTGTTTTCTATAATTCCGTTTGCTTTCTATGTGTGTTCTATGTGTCTGTGTTCTATGTCTGTGATGTCTGTGTGTGATCTGTGCGTGTGATGTGTCTGTGTGTTTACTCTCTGCTCTGCTTCCTCTTCCTGTAATGACATCACTTCCCTGCAAAACCGCAGGCAAGCGATATACATTACCGCAGGTAAACCGCGAAATACCGCAGGGAATAACGCAGGAAAACCGCACAGAATTTGCTGCCTGCGTTATTCCCTGCAGGATTTCACGATTACATTGGAGTCAATGGAGTGAAATCCTGCAGCGATGTGGGGAAAAGAATTGACATGCAATTGTTTTTGCTGCGGGAATCCCACAGCAAAACATGCAGCTGTCAAAATCTGCCTAGTGCGCACAGGATTTTTTTTTCCCATAGGTTTTGCTGGTGATTCAGTGCAGAGATGTTCTGAACATTATCTGCAGCGAAACATGCAGCAAATCCGCAGAAAATCCGCGGCAAAATCCGGTAAGTGCGCACAGGGCCTCATAGTGTCATATCGTCAGTGTTGTACCATGAAGATATAATACAATATTTACAAAATTGTCAGGGGTGTACTTAGTTTTGTGATATACTGTAGGCTTCAAACGTAATATGAGGAATAGTCAATAGCCATTTTTGAGGTAAGTTTTGCCCCAAATTAACCATACTTAACCTAAGAAGCACAATCCCGTAATGAAAGTAATACCTTAGCACACCTTCCTATTCCATAAATTTTTGACATTGGTCCAAAGATAGAATTCAGCAACTGAAGAGCCTTGACCACAGTTCCAAACCACCGTTGGTCTCCTTCCTTGGAAATATGTATAAAGAAAATCATTTTAGCTTTCATCAAAGAAAGTCACTAATGAGGCAAGGAAATCACTTAGAGCTCACCCACACCGGGCATTATCAGCACAGCTGAGAACCACACATGTAGAAGTTGCATATACCAACCTAACCGCTATGACACAACTAACCAATTTATATCCTTTACAGCAGTGCACAACATTTTTTGGTCCAAGGGCCACATTGCCATACTGAACCAATCCAAAGGGCCGTCATTTTAAAGGGGTACTTACATTTTGTCCAAAAGCTAGTCTCTGCAGACTTCCCTCTTCTCAGTCTTCAACAGCACTTCACGACACGGTGTCCTCAAAGATAAGGTATCATTATACTGCCCCATAAATAAAAATAACTCTTATGCTGCACCCCTAAAAAAGAAAATTTTGTTACTTACCGTAAATTCTTTTTCTTATAGTTCCGACATGGGAGACCCAAACCATGGGTGTATAGCTTCTGCCTCCGGAGGACACACAAAGTACTACACTCAAACGTGTAGCTCCTCCCTCCTAGCATATACACCCCCTGGTAGCCAGTCCTAGCCAGTTTAGTGCAAAAGCTGAAGGAGGACATCCACCCACAAGTAGAGACAGAGCAAAACCCGGAACAACCGGAACCTCGGTCTACAACAACAGCCGGTGATAACACACGGAACAAGAAACCTGCCAACAGGCAACAGGGAGGGTGCTGGGTCTCCCATGTCGGAACTATAAGAAAAAGAATTTACGGTAAGTAACAAAATTCTCTTTTTCTTCATCGTTCCTTATGGGAGACCCAAACCATGGGACGTTCTAAAGCAGTCCATGGGCGGGAATAAACAGAAAAACTGAGAAGTAGGCGAAACCTAACTTCACAAATGGGCGACAGCCGTCCGAAGGATGCGTCTGCCCAAGCTCGCATCTGCCGAAGCAAGAGCATGCACTTGGTAGTGCTACGAAAAAGTATACAGACTAGTCCAAGTGGCAGTCTGACAGACCTGCTGAGCCGTAGCCTGTGCCTGAAAGCCTAAGAGGCACCGACAGCTCTGGTCAAGTGTGCCTTGATCCCCGGCGGGAGAGGCACTTGAGTACACTGGTAGGTATCGGAAATGGCCGACCTAAACCAACGAGCCAGGGTCGGCTTAAATGCCGGAAGGCCCTTACGCTGACCAGCGGTCAGCACAAAAGAGAGATGCGCCGCCTAAGAATAGCGGTGCGAGACACATAGATCCGGAGCGCCCGCACCAGATCCAGAGTATTCAACGCCCTTTCAAAGCGATGAACAGGAGCCGGACAAAAGGAAGGCAGGGAAAATGCCCCGGTTAAGGTGGCAGCAACCACCTTAGGGAGAAAGTCCGGAGTCGGACGGAGAACCACCTTGACTTGATGAAGGGAGGACTCCGAAGAGAGTGCAGCCAAAACAGAGACTCCCTTGAGGGAAGTCATGGCCACTAGAAAGACCACTTTCTGTGAAAGACTAAACAAGGAAACCTCCCTAAGAGGCTCAAAGGGGGGTTTCCGGAAGCTGTGAGGACCGAATTAAGGTTCCAGGGCTCCAAGGGCCGCCGGTAGGGCGGAACGATGTGAGATGCGCCCTGCATGAAGGAGCGCACCTGGGCCAGCCGGGCGATACGCCGCTGGCACAACACTGACAGAGCCGAGAGCTGTCCCTTAAGGGAATTGAGGGATAGTCCTACCTGCAGACCGGACTGCAGAAGGGACAGGAGGGTCGGCAAGGCCAAAAGGCCAAAGGATACTTCCGAGCTCGAGTCATAGTGGAGATGATACCAGAAGTCATCAAGATCCAAGACTCAAACGCCACGCCGTCAAACTGAGAGCCGTAGGCTCTGGCGGAAGGACGGATTTCGTGAGAGAAGGTCTGGACAGTCCGGGAGATGCTATGGCACCTCTACGGACAGACGGAGCAGGTCAGGGTACCAAGCTTGCCTGGGTCAGTCTGGAGTAATAAGAATGACCCGACGGCCCTCCTTTCTGATCTTGCGCAGGACTCTGGGCAAGAACTAGAGGGTGAAACACGTAGGACAGACGAAGCTGGGACCAAACTCGAACCAGTGCGTCTGCCGCAAAAACCTGAGGATCGTGGAGCCACGGTTTGACGGCAGAAACAATCTGCCTCCCAGTTTCCCACGTCTAGGATGTGGGCTGTGGATATGGTGGACTAGGAGTCCTCCGTCCACTGAAGAATGCGATGAACCTCCAACATTGCCAGGCGGCTGAGTGCCCCGCCCTGGAGGTTGATGTAGGCAAACGCTGTAGCGTTGTCTGACTGGACTCGAATGTGCTTGGCTGCCAACACATGGTGAAAGGCTTAGAGAGCTAGAAACACAGCTCTGATTTCCAGCACATTGATCCAGAGGGCTGATTAGGACAGAGTCCAAGTGCCCTGCGCTTCATGGTGGAGATATACTGCTCCCCAGCCGGATAGACTAGCATCATGGTGAGGATCACCCGGGACGGAGCCAAAAAGGAGCGTCCCTGAGACAGAGGGGACGATGCCACCATTGAAATGAGCCCCTGGTCTGTGGCAAAGCCACCGCCCCGTGGAAGGAGGAAGTCCGCTTGTTCCAACAGCGGAAAATATCCAGCCGTAGAGGACGCAGATGGAACTGGGCAAGGGAATGCTTCCATTGACACCACCATCTGATCCAGCACCTGTATTAGGTGCCTGAAGGAACGACGTCGACCGCCAGCGGAGGGAGTGCTGCTTGACTAAGGGCAGATTCACAAGTGCCGACAGAGTCTCGAATTGCGTCCCTGGGTCTGTGAACTTCTGGGTCGAAGTCAGAGTGGACTTGGACAGAATGACAAACCACCCGAATTGGTGAGAGTGGCGAGAGTGAGCGAGGCACTCCGCTAACAGTCTGCACTGGATGAAAACCCAGAGTAGAAGGCTGTCCTGGACAAAAAAATCACTGCCAACCCTTAGAGGTGCAGGACCGCAATCACAGCTGCCCCGACCTTGAGAATACTCGAGGGGCCGTGGCTAACCCAAAGGGAAGAGCCACGAATTGGACCACTCTGATTGCAAAACGTAGCCAACGCTGGTGTGGAACTGCGATTGGCACATGCAGATAGGCATCTCTGATGTCGATGGATGCTAGGGAATCTCCTTGGGTCAATGATTAATCACAGAGACTCTATGCGAAACTGCCGCACCTGAACATGCTTGAGAAGCTTGAGATCCAGGTCGGAAGGCACCGCCCTCCTCGGGTACTAGGAATAGATTTAAGCAGAAATCTCAGAACCGTTCCCAGTCGGGAACCAGTACAATTACTCCAGTGGCCTGCAAGAATGCCACAGCCTGTGAGAAGGCGGCGGCCTTGGAGCAGAGGGGAGTTGACAGAAAAAAATCTGTTTGGCGGGCTGGATAGAATTCTATCCTGTAGCCGTGGGAGATGGTATCTCGCACCCACTGATCGGAGACGTGTTAAAAACATACGTCGCTAAGTGGGAGAGCCTGCCACCGACCAAGGAGGTTGCTGGCGTGGCCAGATAGCCAGGAGGAGGCTGACTTAGTGGCAGCATGTCCTGCGGTCCTCTCGCGCGCCATTTGGGTTTACGATCCTTGGCTGAGCCAGTGGGCGAGGCCGAGGGCTAAGAGAACGATCAGATGGAGGAACAAAAAGAACGAAACCTCGACTGATTCCTGCCCTGGACAGGTTTCCTGGTTTAGGTTTGTGGCATGGAAGAAACTCTTCCCGCCAGGAGCTTCCTTAATAATTTCATCCAGTTGTTCCCGAACAGTCTGGTCCCAGCAAAAGGGAGCCCAGCAAGGAACTTCTTTAGAAGCATCCGCCTTCCACTTCCGAAGCCACAGGAGCCTGCGGATAGCGAGAAAATTAGCCGAGGCCACCGCAGTGCGGTGAGAGTCTCCAGCATGGCAGACATGGTATAGGATGAAAAGACTGAAGTCTGGAAGCTAAGGCAACCATTTCGGGCAAAGAGTCCCTATGAGGGAATGCATCTCCTCTAGAGAAGCAGAGATGGTTTGAAAGCCGCACTGCTGCAAATGGGGAGAACGAGGCCCCTGCCGCCTCCATACAGATTTGGCCAGAAGGACAAACTGGCGGACAGCAAAACCGTAAGTGAAGAGCCATCAGCCACTGAAACAATGTCCGGGCTGAGAGTCTAAACACCGGAGGGACCACCTTTGGTGAATGAGCCCACTCCTTGACCACCGCTGGTGGAAGGGGAAAACTGTCATCAGAACCACGCTTTGGGAAGCGTGTGCCAGAGCAGACCCTGGGCTTGGTCACAGTGGCCTGAAAACTGGAGTGGTTAAGGAACACACTCCTTATTCTCTTAGGCAAGGTAAACTGGTGTCCTGTTGCCAGAGAAGTTTGCTCCTCTGATACTGGCGGATTGAGGTCCAGTACAGAATTAATGTACAGGGGGATCCTTAGAGAGGTGCCGTCAGCCACTGATACAACTATCCGGGCTGAAATACTAGACACCGGAGGGACCACCCTTGGTGAATGAGCCCACTCCTTAACCACCTCTGGTGGAAGGAGGAAACAGTCATCAGAACCACGCTTTGGGAGCGTCTGTCAGGACAGGCTCTGGGCTTGGTCACAGTGGGCTGAAAACTGGAGTGGGTACGGAACACACTCCTTGTTCTCTTAAGGTATACTGATGCCTTTCTGCCAGAGGGATACTCCCCTGATACAGGCTGATTGATGTCCAGTACAAATATAATGGATGCAATCAAATCATTAGCATCTGCGTCACCTTCGGACAGATCAATGGTACATTAAGTAGCGTCCGAGCCCCCAGTAAAGACATCCTCCTCGTCCAGTGAGTCAGCTCGTGAATCAGAGCTGCGGGACGGGGAAGGACAGGGGACCCTGCGTCTCCATTTTAGGAGGACGGGGTCTGAAACCAGATGAAGTGACCTCTAAGAGCTTGCTGAGCGAGCCGTAGCAGCAGAAGCGCCCTGAGAAGGGGGCTAATGCATGCTCAGCACCCCCGGAGCAGCTGGAGGGACCACTGACGAGCCTCCAGGCTGAGGGACCACTGTGTTTATGTGCTCAGTACAGGCAGTACGAGTCTACATGCAGTGCATATTAAGAACAGCCTTGCAGCCTTGCTCTGATGTGAGACATGCTGCAGAAGTGGGGGCTCTGTGAGGGAATGCATCTCCAGAATGACCCCCAGCAGAGTATATAAACAGAGAATATAAGCAGCTGCACAACTGGAGGTTGTGGCTGCCAGACTGTTTAACATACATTTCTGTGCCCTCCAGTCCCCCAGCCCTGGCCCCCACTTGTCACAATGTGGTATCTCTGTGCCTATGCAGACACTGAGAACGCTGAGAAAATGGCGACCGGAGCGAGGCGAGGGGGCGGGGCCTACTCTGAGAGCGGGCAAATGAGGTATACAGGGGAGGGAATCCTTCCTCAGTGAGGGGTTCCGTTCCCTGTGCTGAACAGCCGCTGGGCGGAGCCACACCGTCCCTCTGCATGACTGACATGCAGGGGGAGTGAAACCGAAACTAGGCCTCAGGCGAAGCCGGGGCCTAGATTTAAACATGCGGCCAGCGTGCAGACACCATCGGCGCGGTTCTCCAGTGAAAACTGGAGAACCGGCCGGAAATGTTACCCCAGACATATAATACACTCCCCCCAATAAATAAAGTACAGGGAACCCTGGAAAGACCACTTTCTGTGGTAAAAACGTCTCATACTTAGCTTTTGAGACGCGGGTGCCAGGTTCCTGGGGGGGGTTAAACGCTCCGTCCGACAGGATCCTGAACAGCATAAGACCACAGAAAAAAACAATACCTCTAAAAATATTTAAGTTTTATTTAGAAAGTTATAAAAAATGACAAACAGTGTCTCTCTAAAAATACATAAAGGACAACACAGTGCCAGTGAGATGTTGGGAGGAGATAGTTTCAGCGTGAAAAGGATAGCGATAGATAGATATTCACAGAGTCGTCAGATTACTGATCTCATAGCCTTTATTGACCCTTCCTGACGACGGAGGGTGTCCTAAGTTATTGGACACTCCCCGTTCCGGGTGGCTGTCCCTCCCTGTCCCTATCTCTAGCCAAGGGGTGTCCACCACCAACCCAGGTGATTAGTGCAAAACCATAAATATACACATAAACACAAATGCGTTAAATTTGGTTCCTGACTCAATAAGATACTTCAGTCAGATGAATTTAAATTTTGTTAGGTGGAGCTGTAGGGGACCCGCTACAGTAGCTGTCACCCCACGCTCTCTGGGGAGAGCGTGGGGTGACAGCTACTGTAGCGGGTCCCCTACAGCTCCACCTAACAAAATTTAAATTCATCTGACTGAAGTATCTTATTGAGTCAGGAACCAAATTTAACGCATTTGTGTTTATGTGTATATTTATGGTTTTGCACTAATCACCTGGGTTGGTGGTGGACACCCCTTGGCTAGAGATAGGGACAGGGAGGGACAGCCACCCGGAACGGGGAGTGTCCAATAACTTAGGACACCCTCCGTCGTCAGGAAGGGTCAATAAAGGCTATGAGATCAGTAATCTGACGACTCTGTGAATATCTATCTATCGCTATCCTTTTCACGCTGAAACTATCTCCTCCCAACATCTCACTGGCACTGTGTTGTCCTTTATGTATTTTTAGAGAGACACTGTTTGTCATTTTTTATAACTTTCTAAATAAAACTTAAATATTTTTAGAGGTATTGTTTTTTTCTGTGGTCTTATGCTGATACCATACCTCGGTTCTATATTTATTTGTGGTTCAAGGATCCTGAACAGGGCTGCGGATGGAGACCGGTCTCCTGCAAAGCAGTGAGAACCGTGATGGCTCCCACTTCAAGCCAGAGCCCCAAGGGATGGCGAAGGAGCGCGGCATGTGAAGGCTCCAGCCTGTAAAGTCAACCTTAACAGCACCGCCGACAA
Organism: Anomaloglossus baeobatrachus; assembly: GCF_048569485.1. Classification (NCBI taxonomy): domain Eukaryota; kingdom Metazoa; phylum Chordata; class Amphibia; order Anura; family Aromobatidae; genus Anomaloglossus; species Anomaloglossus baeobatrachus. The sequence goes on from NC_134356.1 coordinate 524,088,505, forward strand.
AGTGGGGTGAGAAGGGACATGCCGGGAGTCCAGATGGGACACGCTTTTCTTCCAAAACTTTGAAATCCAAAAAATCAAAAATCAGAGAATGCATGTGTGTGTGACCTCCTGAACACAAAGCATTGAAACTGGCTAGGACTGGCTACCAGGGGGTGTATATGCTAGGAGGGAGGAGCTACACGTTTGAGTGTAGTACTTTGTGTGTCCTCCGGAGGCAGAAGCTATACACCCATGGTTTGGGTCTCCCATAAGGAACGATCAAGAAAAAATAATTGCGCTTCATTGTTTTTCATTCACAAAACATCCCCCTCCATACCGCCCCTCTACATAATATCCCCCTCCAAACCACCCCACTCCATAATCTCGATCCCTTAGGTTTTTCCCTTGTTTCTTCCAAACCCATTTTCACCCATCAGAGCCTAGTCTATTGAATTTTGTTTTATTGCTTTAAATTATCCATTTCCAATTTTCTACTGTCCACTTTTCATCCTTGTTTGCAAACTCGAGCCGACGCTTCTTATGATAATATGGAAGTCTAGGCTTCTTCACTTTTTTTCAGGCCACCATTCAAGTTATACAGAGCTCATGAATATGCTGGACTACCTGGCAGCACGCTAAGTAGTCCTCTAATAATAATCTACTGCTGATTAAACAATTATTTTATCAAAACTACCCTGAGCAGCCCAGTAAGTGACACATCGCTGAAATCAGGATTTCTGCCCCTTCATAATGCTGCTTTCTGATTAGACATATAGAAAAATACTGTGAGAATGATTACAGGACTAACTGGGTGTAGGTACTATATTGCGATATCATAAACATATTAGTCAGCAACCCAAAAATACAATGACTACATACTGTATATATGTCAGGACAAATCGCTGAGAATAGTTTGTGGGAGAGGAAAGAACAAATGCGATCAAATGTCTTTTGTGAGTCATTTCCAATTTTTATTATTGATTAAACATGTGCAGGGTAGATTTTACTGTGTAATTCAAGAAGATAAGAGAAATAAAACAAACAAACAGATCACATGTCCATCTTAAGTGAAAAAAAGAGAATTTTGTTACTTACCGTAAATTCTTTTTCTTATAGTTCCGACATGGGAGACCCAAACCATGGGTGTATAGCTTCTGCCTCCGGAGGACACACAAAGTACTACACTCAAACGTGTAGCTCCTCCCTCCTAGCATATACACCCCCTGGTAGCCAGTCCTAGCCAGTTTAGTGCAAAAGCTGAAGGAGGACATCCACCCACAAGTAGAGACAGAGCAAAACCCGGAACAACCGGAACCTCTGTCTACAACAACAGCCGGTGATAACACACGGAACAAGAAACCTGCCAACAGGCAACAGGGAGGGTGCTGGGTCTCCCATGTCGGAACTATAAGAAAAAGAATTTACGGTAAGTAACAAAATTCTCTTTTTCTTCATCGTTCCTTATGGGAGACCCAAACCATGGGACGTTCTAAAGCAGTCCATGGGCGGGAATAAACAGAAAAACTGAGAAGTAGGGGAAACCTAACTTCACAAATGGGCGACAGCCGTCCGAAGGATGCGTCTGCCCAAGCTGACATCTGCCGAAGCAAGAGCATGCACTTGGTAGTGCTACGAAAAAGTATACAGACTAGTCCGAGTGGCAGTCTGACAGACCTGCTGAGCCGTAGCCTGTGCCTGAAAGCCTAAGAGGCACCGACAGCTCTGGTCAAGTGTGCCTTGATCCCCGGCGGGAGAGGCACTTGAGTACACTGGTAGGTATCGGAAATGGCCGACCTAAACCAACGAGCTAGGGTCGGCTTAAATGCCGAAAGGCCCTTACGCTGACCAGCGGTCAGCACAAAAGAGAGATGCGCCGCCTAAGAACAGCGGTGCGAGACACATAGATCCGGAGCGCCCGCACCAGATCCAGAGTATTCAACGCCCTTTCAAAGCGATGAACAGGAGCCGGACAAAAGGAAGGCAGGGAAAATGCCCCGGTTAAGGTGGCAGCAACCACCTTAGGGAGAAAGTCCGGAGTCGGACGGAGAACCACCTTGACTTGATGAAGGGAGGACTCCGAAGAGAGTGCAGCCAAAACAGAGACTCCCTTGAGGGAAGTCATGGCCACTAGAAAGACCACTTTCTGTGAAAGACTAAACAAGGAAACCTCCCTAAGAGGCTCAAAGGGGGGTTTCCATAAGCTATGAGGACCGAATTAAGGTCCCAGGGCTCCAAGGGCCGCCGGTAGGGCGGAATGATGTGAGATGCGCCCTGCATGAAGGAGCGCACCTGGGCCAGCCGGGCGATACGCCGCTGGCACAACACTGACAGAGCCGAGAGCTGTCCCTTAAGGGAATTGAGGGATAGTCCTAGCTGCAGACCGGACTGCAGAAGGGACAGGAGGGACGGCAAGGCCAAAAGGCCAAGGATACTTCCGAGCTCGAGTCATAGTGGAGATGACTTCAGGAGGGATACCAGAAGTCAGCAAGATCCATGACTCAAACGCCACGCCGTCAAACTGAGAGCCGTAGGCTCTGGCGGAAGGACGGCTTTCGTGAGAGAAGATCTGGACAGTCCGGGAGATGCTATGGCACCTCTACGGACAGACGGAGCAGGTCAGGGTACCAAGCTTGCCTGGGTCAGTCTGGAGTAATGAGAATGACCCGACGGCCCTCCCTTCTGATCTTGCGCAGGACTCTGGGCAAGAACTAGAGGGTGAAACACGTAGGACAGACGAAGCTGGGACCAAACTCGAACCAGTGCGTCTGCCGCAAAAACCTGAGGATCGTGGAGCCACGGTTTGACGGCAGAAACAATCTGCCTCCCAGTTTCCCACGTCTAGGATGTGGGCTGTGGATATGTTGGACTAGGAGTCCTCCGTCCACTGAAGAATGCGATGAACCTCCAACATTGCCAGGCGGCTGAGTGCCCCGCCCTGGAGGTTGATGTAGGCAAACGCTGTAGCGTTGTCTGACTGGACTCGAATGTGCCTGGCTGCCAACAGATGGTGAAAGGCTTAGAGAGCTAGAAACACAGCTCTGATTTCCAGCACATTGATCCAGAGGGCTGATTAGGACAGAGTCCAAGTGCCCTGCGCTCCATGGTGGAGATATACTGCTCCCCAGCCGGATAGACTAGCATCTTGGTGAGGATCACCCGGGACGGAGCCAAAAAGGAGCGTCCCTGAGACAGAGGGGACGATGCCACCATTGAAATGAGCCCCTGGTCTGTGGCAAAGCCACCGCCCCGTGGAAGGAGGAAGTCCGCCTGTTCAAACAGCGGAAAATATCCAAGCGTAGAGGACGCAGATGGAACTGGGCAAGGGAATGCTTCCATTGACACCACCATCTGATCCAGCACCTGTATTAGGTGCCTGAAAGAACGACGTCGACCGCCAGCGGAGGGAGTGCTGCTTGACTAAGGGCATATTCACAAGTGCCGACAGAGTCTCGAATTGCGTCTCTGGGTCTGTGAACTTCTAGGTCGAAGTCAGAGTCGACTTGGACCGAATGACAAACCACCCGAATTGGTGAGAGTGGCGAGAGTGAGCGAGCCACTCCGCTAACAGTCTGCACTGGATGAAAACCCCAGAGTAGAAGGCTGTCCTGGACAAAAAAATCACTGCCAACCCCTAGAGGTGCAGGACCGCAATCGCAGCTGCCCCGACCTTGAGAATACTCGAGGTGCCGTGGCTAACCCAAAGGGAAGAGCCACGAATTGGACCACTCTGATTGCAAAACGTAGCCAACGCTGGTGTGAAACTGCGATTGGCACATGCAGATAGGCATCTCTGATGTCGATGGATGCTAGGAATCTCCTTGGGTCAATGATTGATCGCAGAGACTCTATGCGAAACTGCCGCACCTGAACATGCTTGAGAAGCTTGAGATCCAGGTCGGAAGGCACCGCCCTCCTCGGGTGCTAGGAATAGATTTAAGCAGAAATCTCAGAACCGTTCCCAGTCGGGAACCGGTACAATTACTCCAGTGGCCTGCAAGAATGCCACAACCTGTGAGAAGGCGGCGGCCTTGGAGCAGAGGGGAGTTGACAGAAAAAAATTTGTTTGGCGGGCTGGATAGAATTCTATCCTGTAGCCGTGGGAGATGGTATCTCGCACCCACTGATCGGAGACGTGTTAAAACCATACGTCGCCAAGTGGGAGAGCCTGCCACCGACCAAGGACGTTGCTGGCGTGGCCAGATAGCCAGGAGGAGGCTGACTTAGTGGCAGCATGTCCTGCGGTCTTCTCGGGCGCCATTTGGGTTTACGATCCTTGGCTGAGCCAGTGGGCGAGGCCGAGGGCTAAGAGAATGATCAAATGGAGGAACAAAAAGAACGAAACCTCGACTGATTCCTGCCCTGGACAGGTTTCCTGGTTTAGGTTTGAGGCATGGAAGAAACTCTTCCCGCCAGGAGCTTCCTTAATAATTTCATCCAGTTGTTCCCGAACAGTCTGGTCCCAGCAAAAGGGAGCCCAGCAAGGAACTTCTTTAGAAGCATCCGCCTTCCACTTCCGAAGCCACAGGAGCCTGCGGATAGCGAGAAAATTAGCCGAGGCCACCGCAGTGCGGTGAGAGCCTCCAGCATGGCAGACATGGTATAGGATGAAAAGACTGAAGTCTGGAAGCTAAGGCAACCATTTCGGGCAAAGAGTCCCTATGAGGGAATGCATCTCCTCTAGAGAAGCAGAAATGGCTTGAAAGCCACACTGCTGCAAATGGGGAGAACGAGGCCCCTGCCGCCTCCATACAGATTTGGCCAGAAGGACAAACTGGCGGACAGCAAAACCGTAAGTGAAGAGCCATCAGCCACTGAAACAACGTCCGGGCTGAGAGTCTAAACACCGGAGGGATCACCTTTGGTGAATGAGCCCACTCCTTGACCACCGCTGGTGGAAGGGGAAAACTGTCATCAGAACCACGCTTTGGGAAGCGTGTGCCAGAGTAGACCCTGGGCTTGGTCACAGTGGCCTGAAAACTGGAGTGGTTAAGGAACACACTCCTTATTCTCTTAGGCAAGGTAAACTGGTGTCCTGTTGCCAGAGAAGTTTGCTCTTCTGATACTGGCGGATTGAGGTCCAGTACAGAATTAATGTACAGGGGGATCCTTAGAGAGGTGCCGTCAGCCACTGATACAACTATCCGGGCTGAAATACTAGACACCGGAGGGACCACCCTTGGTGAATGAGCCCACTCCTTGACCACCTCTGGTGGAAGGAGGAAACAGTCATCAGAACCACGCTTTGGGAGCGTCTGTCAGGACAGGCTCTGGGTTTGGTCACAGTGTGCTGAAAACTGGAGTGGGTACGGAACACACTCCTTGTTCTCTTAAGGTATACTGATGCCTTTCTGCCAGAGGGATACTCCCCTGATACAGGCGGATTGAGGTCCAGTACAAATATAATGGACGCAATCAAATCATTAGCATCTGCGTCACCTTCGGACAGATCAATGGTACATTAAGTAGCGTCCGAGCCCCCAGTAAAGACATCCTCCTCGTCCAGTGAGTCAGCTCGTGAATCAGAGCTGCGGGACGGGGAAGGACAGGGGACCCTGCGTCTCCATTTTAGGAGGACGGGGTCTGAAACCAGATGAAGTGACCTCTAAGAGCTTGCTGAGCGAGCCGTAGCAGCAGAAGCGCCATGAGAAGGGGGCTAATGCATGCTCAGCACCCCCGGAGCAGCTGGAGGGACCACTGACGAGCCTCCAGGCTGAGGGACCACTGTGTTTATGTGCTCAGTACAGGCAGTACGAGTCTACATGCAGTGCATATTAAGAACAGCCTTGCAGCCTTGCTCTGATGTGAGACATGCTGCAGAAGTGGGGGCTCTGTGAGGGAATGCATCTCCAGAATGACCCCAGCAGAGTATATAAACAGAGAATATAAGCAGCTGCACAACTGGAGGTTGTGGCTGCCAGACCGTTTAACATACATTTCCATGCCTCCAGTCCCCCAGCCCTGGCCCCAACTTGTCACAATGTGGTATCTCTGTGCCTATGCAGACACTGAGAACGCTGAGAAAATGGCGACCGGAGCGAGGCGAGGGGGCGGGGCCTACTCTGAGAGCAGGCAAATGAGGCATACAGGGGAGGGAATCTTTCCTCAGTGAGGAGTGTCCCTACCCTGTGCTGAACAGCCGCTGGGCGGAGCCACACCGTCCCCCTGCATGACTGACATGCAGGGGGAGTGAAACCGAAACTAGGCCTCAGGCAAAGCCGGGGCCTAGATTTAAACATGCGGCCAGCGTGCAGGCACCATCGGCGCGGTTCTCCAGTGAAAACTGGAGAACCGGCCGGAAATGTTACCCCAGACATATAATACACTCCCCCCAATAAATAAAGTACAGGGAACCCTGGAAGAAGGGAATTTTGTTTACTTACCGTAAATTCCTTTTCTTCTAGCTCCAATTGGGAGACCCAGACAATTGGGTGTATAGCTACTGCATCCGGAGGCCGCACAAAGTACTACACTTAAAAGTGTAAGGCCCCTCCCCTTCTGGCTATACACCCCCCCGTGGGAGCACGGGTCCCTCAGTTTTAGTGCAAAAGCAAGAAGGAGGAAAGCCAATAACTGTTTCAAAAACAAATTCAATCCGATAGACAATATCGGAGAACACAACTTATCAACATGAACAACATGTGCACCCGAAAAACAAATACCCTAAGAAAAAAACAGGGCGGGTGCTGGGTCTCCCAATTGGAGCTAGAAGAAAAGGAATTTACGGTAAGTAAACAAAATTCCCTTCTTCTTTTTCGCTCCTAATTGGGAGACCGACAATTGGGACGTCCAAAAGCAGTCCCTGGGTGGGTAAAAGAATACCTCGTGATAGGGCTGTCAAGCAGCCCTTTCTTACAGGTGGGCCACCTCCGCCTGAAGGACTTGTCTACCTAGGCTGGCATCCGCCGAAGCGTAGGTATGCACCTGATAATGCTTGGTGAAAGTGTGCAGACTCGACCAGGTAGCCGCCTGGCACACCTGCTGAGCCGTAACCTGATGCCGTAATGCCCAGGACGCACCCACGGCTCTGGTAGAATGGGCCTTCAGTCCAGATGGAATCGGAAGCCCAGCAGAACGGTAGGTGTGAAGAATTGGTTCCTTGATCCACCGCGCAAGGGTGGATTTGGAAGCTTGCGACCCTTTGTGCTGACCAGCGACCAGGATAAAGAGTGCATCCGAACGGCGCATAGGCGCCGTGCGGGAAATGTAGATCCTGAGTGCTCTCACCAGGTCCAACAGATGCAAACCCTTTTCAAATTGGTGAACTGGATGCGGACACAAGGATGGTAAAGTGATATCCTGATTGAGATGAAAGGAAGATACCACCTTGGGAAGAAACTCTGGTATTGGACGCAGAACTACCTTATCTTGGTGAAACACCAGGAAAGGAGATTTGCAAGATAACGCCGCCAGCTCGGACACTCTCCGAAGAGACGTGACCGCCACTAGAAAAGCCACTTTCTGTGAAAGCCGAGAAAAAGAAATCTCCTTCATAGGCTCGAAAGGCGGCTTCTGGAGAGCAATTAGAACCTTGTTCAGATCCCAGGGTTCCAATGGCCGCTTGTAAGGGGGAACGATATGACAAACCCCTTGCAGGAACGTGCGTACCTTAGGAAGTCGCGCTAGGCGTTTCTGAAAAAATACGGATAGCGCGGAAACTTGACCTTTAAGGGAGCTAAGCGACAAACCTTTTTCCAACCCAGACTGCAGGAAGGAAAGAAAAATAGGCAATGCAAATGGTCAGGGAGAAACTCCCTGGGCAGAGCACCAAGATAGGAATATCTTCCACGTCCTGTGGTAGATCTTGGCGGAGGATGGTTTCCTAGCCTGTCTCATGGTGGCAACAACTTCATGAGATAAACCTGAGGTCCCTAGGATCCAGGCCTCAATGGCCACACAGTCAGGTTCAGGGCCGCGGAATTCAGATGGAAAAACGGCCCTTGAGACAGCAAGTCTGGACGGTCTGGTAGCGCCCACGGTTGGCCTACTGTGAGATGCCACAGATCCGGGTACCACGACCTCCTTGGCCAGTCTGGAGCGACGAGAATGGCGCGGCGGCAGTCGGACCTGATTTTGCGGAGCACTCTGGGCAACAATGCCAGAGGTGGGAACACATAAGGTAGCTGGAACTGCGACCAATCTTGAACTAAGGCGTCTGCCGCCAGAGCTCGGTGATCGTGAGACCGTGCCATGAAAACCGGGACCTTGTTGTTGTGCCGTGACGCCATCAGGTCGACGTCCGGCATCCCCCAGCGGCGACAGATCTCCTGAAACACGTCCGGGTGGAGGGACCATTCTCCTGCGTCCATGCCCTGGCGACTTAGAAAGTCTGCTTCCCAGTTTTCCACGCCTGGGATGTGAACTGCGGATATGGTGGATGCTGTGTCTTCCACCCACGTCAGAATCCGCCGGACTTCCTGGAAGGCTTGCCGACTGCGTGTTCCCCCTTGGTGGTTGATGTACGCCACCGCTGTGGAATTGTCCGACTGAATCCGGATCTGCTTGCCTGCCAGCCACTGTTGGAAGGCTCGCAGGGCAAGAAAAACTGCTCTGATTTCCAGAACATTGATCTGAAGGGTGGACTCTTTCTGAGTCCACGTACCCTGAGCCCTGTGGTGAAGAAACACTGCTCCCCACCCTGATAGGCTCGCATCTGTCGTGACCACCGCCCAGGATGGGGGTAGAAACGACCTTCCCTTTGACAATGAGGTTGGAAGAAGCCACCACCGGAGAGAGTCCCTGGCTGTGTGAGAGAGGGAGACATCCCTGTCGAGGGACGTCGACTTCCCGTCCCATTGGCGGAGAATGTCCCATTGTAGAGGGCGCAGATGAAACTGCGCGAAAGGGACTGCTTCCATTGCTGCCACCATTTTCCCTAGAAAATGCATGAGGCGCCTCAAGGAGTGCGACTGGCTCTGAAGAAGAGATTGCACCCCTGTCTGCAGCGAGCACTGCTTGTCCAGTGGAAGTTTCACTATCGCTGAGAGAGTATGAAACTCCATGCCAAGATATGTTAGTGATTGGGTCGGGGTTAGATTTGACTTTGAAAAGTTGACAATCCACCCGAACCTCTGGAGAGTCTTCAGTGCCACGTTCAGACTGTGTTGGCATGCCTCTAGAGAGGGTGCCTTTATCAGCAGATCGTCCAGATACAGGATCACAGAGTGACCCTGTGAGTGCAGGACTGCTACTACTGCTGCCATGACCTTGGTGAAGACCCGAGGGGCTGTTGCCAGCCCGAAAGGAAGCGCTACGAACTGCAGGTGTTCGCTTCCTATAACGAAGCGTAGAAAACGCTGATGCTCTGGCGCAATCGGTACGTGGAGATAAGCATCTTTAATGTCTATTGATGCTAGGAAATCTCCTTGAGACATTGAGGCGATGACGGAGCGGAGAGATTCCATCCGGAATCTCCTGGTTTTTACGTGTTTGTTGAGCAACTTTAGATCCAGGACGGGACGAAACGACCCGTCCTTCTTTGGCACCACAAACAAATTGGAGTAAAAACCGTGACCTTGTTCCTGAAGAGGAATGGAAGTCACCACTCCTTCCGCCTTTAGAGCGGCCACCGCCTGCAGCAGAGCATCGGCCCGGTCGGGCGGTGGAGAAGTTCTGAAGAAACGAGTTGGAGGACGAGAGCTGAACTCTATCCTGTACCCGTGACCTTTGACCTGTGACAGCCAAATGTCGCCAAAGCGGGAGAGCCTGCCACCGACCGAGGATGCGGAGAGAGGAGGCTGAGAGTCATGAGGAAGCCGTCTTGGTAACGGTTCTTTCCTGCTGTCTTTTTTGGGCGTGATTGAGTCCGCCAAGAATCTGAGCCTCTCTGATCCTTTTGAGTCCTTTTGGACGAGGAGAATTGGGACCTGCCTAAGCCTCGAAAGGACCGAAAACCAGACTGACCCCTCCTTTGTTGGGGTTTGTTTTGTCTGTGTTGAGGTAAGGATGAATCCTTACCCTTGGAGTGTTTAATGATTTCATCCAAACGCTCACCAAACAATCGGTCACGAGAAAAAGGCAAACTGGTTAAGCACTTCTTGGAAGCCGAATCTGCCTTCCATTCTCTCAACCATAGGGCTCTGCGTAAAACCACGGAGTTGGCTGACGCCACCGCCGTACGGCTCGTAGAGTCTAGGACAGCATTAATCGCGTAAGACGCGAATGCAGACATTTGAGAGGTCAATGGTGCCACCTGCGGAGCAGATGTACGTGTGACTGAGTCGACTTGCGTAAGCCCAGCTGAAATAGCTTGGAGTGCCCATACGGCTGCAAATGCTGGCGCCAACGACGCTCCAATAGCTTCATAGATGGATTTCAACCAGAGCTCCATCTGTCTATCAGTGGCATCTTTAAGTGCCGCTCCATCTTCTACTGCAACTAAGGATCTAGCTGCAAGCCTGGAGATTGGAGGATCCACCTTGGGACACTGGGTCCAGCCCTTGACCACGTCAGGGGGGAAAGGATAGCGTGTATCTTTAAGCCGTTTGGAAAACCGCTTATCAGGATAAGCGTGGTGTTTCTGGATTGCGTCTCTAAAGTCAGCGTGGTCCAGAAAAGAGCTTAATTTACGCTTGGGATATCTGAAATGGAATTTCTCATGCTGTGAAGCTGACTCCTCCGCAGGAGGAGCTGACGGAGAAATATCTAACATCTTATTGATGGACGCTATAAGATCATTCACTATGGCGTCACCATCCGGTGTATCCAGATTGAGAGCGGTCCCAGGATCAGAATCCTGGTCAGTTACATCCGCCTCATCACCCATAGATTCATCCCGCTGGGATCCTGACCAGTGAGACGAAGTTGAGGGCCCCTCATAGCGAGCCCGTTTAGGGTGTCTGGGACTGTCGTCCGAGTCAGAGACGTCACCCTGGGGTGCGTGTGACACCCCCGGAGCACGGAAGTGTTCCAGTTGAGGGGGACCAGGGAGCAATGATTCAACAGTGTCCGTGGTCTGAGTTACTGGTCTAGACTGCAATGTTTCAAGAATTTTAGACATAGTCATAGACAATCTGTCAGCAAAAGCTGCAAACTCCGTTCCTGTCACCTGGACAGCATTCACAGGTGGTACACCCTGGGTCACGTCTAGCAGAGGCCCCGGCTGTGCAAGTGTCACAGGGGCCGAGCACTGCACACAATGGGGGTCAGTGGAACCTGCCGGTAGAGCAGTCCCACATGCGGTACAGGCAGCATATAACGTCTGTGCCTTGGCACCCTTGCGTTTTGCGGACGACATGCTGTTGCCTCCTTGTAATCTAGGAGGGTATATAGCCGAGAACACCAGCGACCGTACAGTGTCAGTATTTGCAAACACAAAATACCAGGTACACAAACGGCACAAGTGGGGGTGAGCCCTTGAGGGCTGCTTACCGCCCGCTGAACAGCGGGTATGAGGCCGTAGAATCCCGTGTCTGGGTCTCCCCGTCTCCCCTCTGCAGCTCAGCGTGCAGGCAGGAATGGCTGCCGGCGTCCTGTGAAGAGGGGCGGACCGTGGGCGTGCCACAGACAAAAGTGCGGGAAACTGCGTCCCCCTGTGCCTAGTGTGAGGGCTGGAGTATGTAAAAAAGACTCCAGCCCTCAGCGCTGATGCTCTGTACAGCGTCTCGCCCTCCTCCTGACTGGCAGGTGCGGAGGCGGGCACGAGACGAACTAGGCCGCAAAAAGCCGGGGACTGTAGTAATAAGCGCGGCCGAGATATATGCATGGCCAGCGCGGAAGTGCCCGGCGCACCACAAGTCCCAGCCGTGTCACAGTGCGACTGACCCCAGCGGCTGGCGCGACCGTTCGCCCTGATCTACCCACTCAGCCGAGCTGTAGTGAGGAAATGGCACAAGCGCAGCAGCGCTGATGTCCCCGGCGCACTAACACACCCAGCAATGCTGCGGTGTGCGCGCGTATGCACGGGGACACAGAGTACCTTGACGGAGCAGGGCCATGTCCCTGACGATACTCAGCTCCATATCCAGCGGCTTCTCCAGGGGCTGCGGATGGAGCACGGTCTCCTGTGCCTGGAGACCGGTAAATCCCACTTCACCCAGAGCCCTAATGGGGGTGGGGAAGGAATCAGCATGTGGGCTCCAGCCTCCGTACCCACAATGGGTACCTCAACCTTAACAAACACCGCCGACAGAAAGTGGGGTGAGAAGGGAGCATGCTGGGGGCCCTAGTATGGGCCCTCTTTTCTTCCATCCGACATAGTCAGCAGCTGCTGCTGACTAAACAGTGGAGCTATGCGTGCGTGTCTGACCTCCTTCGCACAAAGCAAAAACTGAGGGACCCGTGCTCCCACGGGGGGGTGTATAGCCAGAAGGGGAGGGGCCTTACACTTTTAAGTGTAGCACTTTGTGCGGCCTCCGGAGGCAGTAGCTATACACCCAATTGTCTGGGTCTCCCAATTAGGAGCGAAAAAGAAAGACCACTTTCTGTGGTAAAAACGTCTCATACTTAGCTTTTGAGACGCAGGTGCCAGGTCCCTGGGGGGGGGTTAAACGCTCCATCCGACAGGATCCTGAACAGGGCTGCGGATGGAGACCGGTCTCCTGCAAAGCAGTGAGAACCGTGATGGCTCCCACTTCAAGCCAGAGCCCTAAGGGATGGCGAAGGAGCGCGGCATGTGAAGGCTCCAGCCTTGTAAAGTCAACCTTAACAGCACCGCCGACACAGTGGGGTGAGAAGGGACATGCCGGGAGTCCAGATGGGACCCGCTTTTCTTCCAAAACTTTGAAATCCAAAAAATCAAAAATCAAAAATCAGAGAATGCATGTGTGTGTGACCTCCTGAACACAAAGCATTGAAACTGGCTAGGACTGGCTACCAGGGGGTGTATATGCTAGGAGGGAGGAGCTACACGTTTGAGTGTAGTACTTTGTGTGTCCTCCGGAGGCAGAAGCTATACACCCATGGTTTGGGTCTCCCATAAGGAACGATGAAGAAATACAATAATACAATAATGTTGCTTCAAGGGGAGATTAAGGCCCTGTGCGCACACTGCGTTTTTACCCACGTTTTTGCTGCAGAAATTTCTTGAGAAAATGGTTGTAACCTTTCTGCAGACATTCCCCAGCAAAACCTATTGCAAAAAAAATAGCTGTGCGCACACTGCGTTTTTTTCTCAAGAAAATTCTTTCTGCAGAATTTCTTGAGAAAAAGAATGTGCATGTCACTTCTTTTCTGCAGGTACCTACGTTTTTTGCCATAGATAATGGTAAAATAACGCAGAGACCAACCTGTGGAAAAACGCACCAAAAACGCATCACAAACGCGCCAAAAACGCATGCTTTATTGGTGCGCTAATCTTTCACTCTCAAGAAATTTTTCAAGAAATTTTCTTGAAAAAAATCCTTTTTCTAGTGCGCACTAGGCCTTAGGGTGCGTGCCCACGATCAGTGTTTGCTGCATTTTGGATGTAGCAGGCTTCAGCTGCGTCCAAAATGCTGCATTGTACAGTACAAGCACAGTAGATGGAATTTCTTGAAATCTCGTGCCCACTGTGCTTCTTTTGTCCGCAGCAAACACTGACCTGCGGAGCTTTTTTCCAGACCACAGCATGTCAATTGTTTGCAGCGGATTTGCATGCGTCCACCGTAGGGAGAACACAAGTGAGAGACCGCAGCGCACTGAACCCTGATCATGGGTACTAGCAGCTGCAGTCTCCTGCAGAGGAGTCTCGTAGCCCTGCAGGTCAGGACCACTGAGTCCAGGACACAGTGAGTCATGATCGTGGGCACGTACCCTAACTCCAAAAACAATCATTGCACAACCCAGCATAGTGGTCTTGAACATCCCACTACATGTACATACAGTTAGGTCCAGAAATATTTGGACAGTGACACAATTTTCGCGAGTTGGGCTCTGCATGCCACCACATTGGATTTGAAATGAAACCTCTACAACAGAATTCAAGTGCAGATTGTAACGTTTAATTTGAAGGTTTGAACAAAAATATCTGATAGAAATTGTAGGAATTGTACACATTTCTTTACAAACACTCCACATTTTAGGAGGTCAAAAGTAATTGGACAAATAAACCAAACCCAAACAAAATATTTTTATTTTCAATATTTTGTTGCGAATCCTTTGGAGGCAATCACTGCCTTAAGTCTGGAACCCATGAACATCACCAAACGCTGGGTTTCCTCCTTCTTAATGCTTTGCCAGGCCTTTACAGCCGCAGCCTTCAGGTCTTGCTTGTTTGTGGGTCTTTCCGTTTTAAGTCTGGATTTGAGCAAGTGAAATGCATGCTCAATTGGGTTAAGATCTGGTGATTGACTTGGCCATTGCAGAATGTTCCACTTTTTTGCACTCATGAACTCCTGGGTAGCTTTGGCTGTATGCTTGGGGTCATTGTCCATCTGTACTATGAAGCGCCGTCCGATCAACTTTGCGGCATTTGGCTGAATCTGGGCTGAAAGTATATACCGGTACACTTCAGAATTCATCCGGCTACTCTTGTCTGCTGTTATGTCATCAATAAACACAAGTGACCCAGTGCCATTGAAAGCCATGCATGCCCATGCCATCACGTTGCCTCCACCATGTTTTACAGAGGATGTGGTGTGCCTTGGATCATGTGCCGTTCACTTTCTTCTCCAAACTTTTTTCTTCCCATCATTCTGGTACAGGTTGATCTTTGTCTCATCTGTCCATAGAATACTTTTCCAGAACTGAGCTGGCTTCATGAGGTGTTTTTCAGCAAATTTAACTCTGGCCTGTCTATTTTTGGAATTGATGAATGGTTTGCATCTAGATGTGAACCCTTTGTATTTACTCTCATGGAGTCTTCCCTTTACTGTTGACTTAGAGACAGATACACCTACTTCACTGAGAGTGTTCTGGACTTCAGTTGATGTTGTGAACGGGTTCTTCTTCACCAAAGAAAGTATGCGGCGATCATCCACCACTGTTGTCATCCGTGGACGCCCAGGCCTTTTTGAGTTCCCAAGCTCACCAGTCAATTCCTTTTTTCTCAGAATGTACCCGACTGTTGATTTTGCTACTCCAAGCATGTCTGCTATCTCTCTGATGGATTTTTTCTTTTTTTTCAGCCTCAGGATGTTCTGCTTCACCTCAATTGAGAGTTCCTTAGACCGCATGTTGTCTGGTCACAGCAACAGCTTCCAAATGCAAAACCACACACCTGTAATCAACCCCAGACCTTTTAACTACTTCATTGATTACAGGTTAACGAGGGAGACGCCTTCAGAGTTAATTGCAGCCCTTAGAGTCCCTTGTCCAATTACTTTTGGTCCCTTGAAAAAGAGGAGGCTATGCATTACAGAGCTATGATTCCTAAACCCTTTCTCCGATTTGGATGTGAAAACTCTCATATTGCAGCTGGGAGTGTGCACTTTCAGCCCATATTATATATATATATATATATATAATTGTATTTCTGAACATGTTTTTGTAAACAGCTAAAATAACAAAACTTGTGTCACTGTCCAAATATTTCTGGACCTAACTGTAGCAGTAATAGTGTTGGATGATATGGCTCTTGTAAGTGCAGACTGCCAATGTCCCTATTAGATCTATCAGGTAGATGTAATGTGTGCCCTGCACAAAGTGTGATGCGTGTTGCCTGTGATGAGGTAGGGAGTGTGCACAGCAGAGTCCTCCGGGCACACGTCTGGCCAGATGAGCGTTTTGGCTGTACGCCTTTGTCAGCTCTCAGATTAGGTGGCAAAAACCTCTGACATTATGGTTTTGTGAGGGCTGGCAGAAAGGACCTGACTGACGACTATCATGTCCCCTGAGGAGTCTGAGTGACGAAACGCGTCGGGACGCCGGGATGTCATCAGGGTCAGCATAGGGGTCCAGCTTGAGACCTAGTTGTGGTCCGTCCTTGTTAGGACGGAAGTTTGGGGCAGCAGTCTTTTGTTATTTTATATCTGGTAGTTGGTAGGGCCAGTACATGGCGGACGAATCCACTACTCAGGATCAAGAGACTGCATGTCCCTCCTTCCAAAGGGATTGGGTGAGACCATTCCTTTTATTATGCCTAAAGACTTATTGCACTTTATGTATTTGTATGACTGACCATTGTCAGTCAATGGAGTGCACTTTGTTTTGTTTTTTTAGGTATTATTTTGTTTGTTGTGTTTATTCTGTCAATTGGACCACTGTCCTTTGCTTATAGCAACATCAAATTTTCTTTATGTTTGTTTGTTTTTTTTGTTGTGTTTGTTATTTCCAGTGGCCATCACTAGACGTGACCCCTCTGGGTGTGCACATAATTGGCTAAATCCATGTGGCCAGGGTGTTTTCACCTTTGTTAGTGATGGCTTTCAGTACCTGACTTGCGTGCTCTGGAGTAATCAATGTTGCTCTTGCAAGTTCAGGAATAAAGGTGTATTTTATATGCTATTTTTGGCAAAAACCTGGTGACAGATTACCTTTAAAAGGGTTGTCCGAAAGCTACTGAAATTTTCATCTAAGGCCCCTTTCACACATCAGTTTTTGCAGTCAGTCACAATCCGTCGAATTTTGAAAAAAAAAAAGGATCCAGCTACTAATGCCACTGGATCCGTTTTTTTCTCATTGACTTGTATTAGCGACGGATTGCCTCACGTTTTATCTGTCGAAAAATGTATGTCCGTCGAAAAATGTATGTCTGTCGAAAAATGTATGTCTGTCGGACGGAGACAACATCCACAGTAACTTTTTTTGTGTACGTCGAAAAAACGGACAGCGACGTCGCCGTCTGTCATTTGGTAGAATGGAAGCCTATGGGCGCAGGATCCGTCGTCATCCGTCAAATGACAGAATCCAGTGACGGATTCCGTTTTTTTTAACTGAGCATGCTCCAATTATTATATAGCCCCCAGCTAGTCGGATCTGTCGAAAAACGTTCAGTCACATCAGTTTAGCCACAATCTGCATCGGATCAGTCGAGAAAACGGATTGTGACTGATGGCAAAAAAGTGATGTGTGAAAGGTGCCTAAGTCCCTATCCAATTATTATTGCTGTAATCAAAACAAATTTCTAATATGGCTGAATTAAAGATTCCCTATCCTCCCTCACAACAACAAGTGCCATTGATTTTTTCCCCCCTTCTTTCTCACTGATGACGCTTCATTTCATTTGAGAATACCAGTACATGCTAGTATACACAAATGAAGCGTTATCAGGGGCAGAAGCTGTGGTCACTGTCATAGCCTCTGATCTCTCCCTCAAGCAAAACAACATCAGTGACACTCATTTCAGGGGCTGGTCTGCTCCCTGCACGCTGCCATTGTGTGATTTGCACAGTGACAGCGCGCTCTTTATTGCCGGCTCAGATCGGTACTAATGGGCCAGCAACACAGCACACTATCAGAGAGCATTGACAGAATCCCTGGTCTGCACAGCCCAGAGCATTCCGCAAGTGATGTCACTGTGGGGGTGGTGCTGGTCTCTGAATGCCACCAGGAACTTTGACACCGTATACTGATTGTGCGTGCTGCTCTGTTGCCGCCTTTACTGAACAGAGCCGGTAGTACAGAGTGTGCTGTCATTGTGTAAATTGCATGGACATGGACACAGCAGGGACTAGACCAGTCCCTGAAACGAGTATCACTGATGACTCTCTGTTTCAGGGAGGGATTTGAGGCTGTGGCAGTGACTGCAGCCTCTGTTCCCTGATAACTTGTTGGAGTATCCCAGCATGCACTGGGATTCTCAAATGAAGAGTCATCACACAGGAAGTAGAAAAAAAAAGTCAATAGCAGTTATGCTATGTGCGCACACTGCGTTTTTCGTGGCGTTTTTGCATGTTTTTCGGGTCCGTTTTTGGTCTAAAAACTGCATGACTTTTTGCTTCCCAAGCAAAGTCTTTGAGTTCTCATTTTTGCTGTCCGCAGTTTTGTTTTAGGTTCGTTTTTGTAGTGACCACAAAGATGCAACATGCCAATTATTTCTGCGTTTTTGCTAGCATTTTTCACCCATGCAATGGATTGGAAAAAAATCGCAGCAACAAAAACGCAGCAAAACGCAGGAAAAACGCACAAAACGCATGCGTTTTTTGGATGCGTTTTTACCGCGGGTGCGTTTTTTGCGGCGAAAAACGCTGCATCTTTGTGGTCACAAAAAAAGGCAACGTGCGCACATAGCCTAAGATAGTGTAGTGAGGGAAGGATAGGGGATTTTTCATGCTTCCATTTTAGAAAATAATTTAGATTACGACAACAAATAGGTAAGGATTAAGGCCCTGTGCGCACTAGAAAATGGAATTTTCTTAAGAAAATTCCACACCCTCTGAAAGATTACCGCACCTGCTGTAAAAAAACGCCACAAACCGCATCCGAAAACCGCATGCGGTTTTGCCACGGTATTGCCGTAAATTTCCGCAGGTTGTTCCCTGCTGTTTTTTACCATTATCTATGGCAAAAACCGCAGCTACCTGCGGAAAAGAAGTGATATCCACATTCTTTTTGCTACAGAAATTCTGCAGCAAAAGCTGTAGGGAAAAAAACCACAGTGTGCGCACACCATTTTATTTTTTAGCATAGGTTTTGCTGGGGAAGGACTGCAGGAAGGTTATGAACATTTTCTGCAGCAATTCATGCAGCAAAACCGCGGCAAAAAACGTGTGCGCACAGGGTCTCAAATGAAAATTTCTTCAGCCTCTGGATGCCCCTTTAATTCCTCCATTCTTCACAATATAGCAGGAATAAGCTTACCAAAAAGCAAGTGTGATTGAAAAAAATGTGATTTTTCTGAATAATGCTGTTAAGGTCATGTCTAGATAAATTTTCCATCGATTTATTTATAGTAGAGATTGATATTGCGGTGATTTTATCTGTATTACTCACAAGAAAATAGTCTCGATAAAATTCTGGCAGCTCCATACTGATAATATCATCATCCAAGGGGAGAAGATAGAAAGCCCATTCATCACTGGTTACATCTATGTAAAAATAAAAACAAAAAACTTTTTGGCTTAGGATATTGCAGTATAGTTTTACGATCTTCATATATGTAAATCCTCATACAGCTCATACTGCCTTCTAACACTGCATAAAAAAAAGAACGCTCCTGTGTCAATCTGTACCATTATGCATGAGGAGCAGTGGTAGTTTCACTCACCTCCTCCCGTTGTGCTATCAGGCATAACTCTGGAGTATAGCGTAATCTTTGTTTTTTTTACCTACGTCCTCCTGCGAAGTCAGTCCAGTGGAGCGAGGTTCCCAGAGATCAATCACATTCACCGCCGCTGTCCACCGAGTAGCACTGCGTAAGGACCTCAAACTAGTCTGCAGACTCTGGATCACGCTGCCGCACCAGCCGCCCGCTCCCTGTCACCAGGAGCTGTATCAATAGGTAATCCAAAAACTAAAAAAGGGGCAATGTTCTGGGTGCTGCACTAACGCAACACACACCAGTGCAATAAAGGCATTGTTGGGGTGAACTCTTAATCAGAGATCACTAGTTGCCTACTGCCTGGCTTAATTGGTATATACCAAGTGCATGTGTAAAGAATTCACACCAGACACAGTCGGATATAAAATCTCTTCTTGGTCACAGTAAAAATGGCACCGAACAGACTGACTACAGAGTGTGCGTCTTCTGATATAGGCTAGGGGCGTTCACAAGTTTAGATATGCCCATTTAGTGGGACAGTTCATGGGCTAGCCAATGGGGAGATCCGTGTTGCTGTTGATGGGCGGATCTGACGTCAGTGGATGAATCCATGGTGTCATCTGATCTGTGGGTTGGTCCTCTAGCTTGGCCAGGGGTCCTTCCATATATGGTGGTCTTCCTTCATCTGGACATTACTTGCGTTCCAGGCAAGGTGTGGAGAACAGGAAATGGCAGCCATCTTTAAATCTGTGTCATGTGTATGATCTGAAACCTGAATTAGGTAAGCAAATCGACATATTTCCCACAATCCCTTGTCAAGAGGTTAATTAAGTATTTGATGGAAAAGTCCTCCTCAACAGGTTAAACTCCTCTCTGCGGTGTGTGTTGGATTAGTGCAGCGCCCAGAAGCCCGCCCTTTTTTTCATTTTCGGATTACCTATTCTAACACTGCATAGCTGTTATGTGTTGACGCCCTACTAATATAGAGGTACATCATATGAAGGCTCGAGAAACTGTATTATTCACTTATTTAGCCATCATCTGCCTCTAACAGTCGCTCGTGGAGCGGAGAGGCCGCTCATGGCGATTAACCTGTGAAATATTTCTGTCAATCTGTGACAGTAGCATTTACAGACCGCGTCCCAAAGGGCATGCTGTTCTAACTGACCATAAACGTGTGTGTGACAAGATCATGGGGCACCATTGGGTTGTAATGACCCTGGGAGTCTGTGGAAGACCACAGCATCTGTCATGATGGTAGTCGTATGAAGGTCAGCTAGAGACTGGTGTTCATAAGAGACTGTTATTTTTGCTGATTGCAGCTATACTGTAGTATCGCTCTGTATAGTACAAGTAATCAGACAATCACTGGGCTCAAGTCTCATTGGGACTAACAAATACAATAAGAAGAAAAAAAAATATTTAAAAAAATATGAGACAAATAAAAGAATATAAAAAAACGGATTTTTGTGTACTCACCGTAAAATCGTTTTCTCTTAGCCATCATTGGGGGACACAGGACCATGGGTGTTATGCTGCCTATCCATAGGAGGACACTAAGTAGATGCAAAAGCATAGCTCCTCCTCTGCAGTATACACCCCCTGGCCGGGCCAGGCAACCTCAGTTTTAGTACACAAGCAGTAGGAGAAAAAGCCAGTAAAAACTTATCTCAACAGAGGAACATGAGAAAAAAAAGAGTCATAACCAAATAAGGTGCTGAGAGAACCAAGGCCCAACAGGGCAACAGGGTGGGTGCTGTGTCCCCCAATGATGGCTAAGAGAAAACGATTTTACGGTGAGTACACAAAAATCCGTTTTTCTCTGACGCCTCATTGGGGGACACAGGACCATGGGACGTCCTAAAGCAGTCCTTGGGTGGGAAAAATTAAAACAAGACAATGCAACCCAAGGACTAGGAACCAGTCCCAGACAGCCTAGAGCACCTACTGAGAGAAGGTGCTCTACTGCCGTTTGCAGAATTGTCCTACCCAGATATGCCTCAGCTGAAACCTGGGTATGGACTCTGTAATGCTTTGAAAACGTATGTAGGCTAGACCAGGTCGCAGCCTTACACACCTGTTCCACTGAAGCCTGATGCCGAATGGCCCACGAAGCGCCAACTGCTCGCGTGGAATGAGCCCGCAGCCCACTAGGAATGGGCTTGAGTTGCAAGCGGTAGACTTCCTGGATCGCAGAGCGAATCCAGCGAGCCAGAGTCGCCTTTGAAGCTGCCTGTCCCTTCTTAGGCCCCTAAGGAATGACGAACAAAGAGTCCGTTTTCCTAAAGGGGGCTGTCCTGGATATGTAATATCTGAGAGCTCTGACGAGGTCTAACGAATGCAGAGTCCTTTCCACCCTATGAACTGGGTGTGGACAAAAGGAAGGCAGAACAATGTCCTCGTTCAAATGAAACGGGGTAGGAACCTTTGGAAGAAAAACCGGAAGGGGGCGCAGAACCACCTTGTCCTGGTGAAAAATCAGAAAAGGCTTGCTGCAAGAGAGTGCTGCTAGCTCCAAAACCTGTCTGATGGACGTAATTGCCACCAGAAACGTTATCTTCCAGGACAGAAGAGCAAGGGAGGATTCCTTGAGAGGTTCAAAGGGGGACCTCTGGAGACCGTCCAGAACGAGATTGAGGTCCCATGGGTCCAGCGGCCGTTAGTACGGGGGAACTAGATGGGAAACGCCCTAGAGGAAGGTCTTGACCTGCGGTTTTTGAGCCAGGCGGCATTGGTAGAAGATTGAGAGCGCTGAGACCTGCCCTTTAAGGGAACTGAGAGCCAACCTGCAGAAAATCGAGATTCTGGGGATGGCCAGAGGCATAGGCTGGACGTTAGTTTACCTGCACCATGAAAGGAAGATTTTCCACGTACGGTGGTAAATGCGGGATGAAGCAGGCTTTCGGGTGCTGATCATGGTGGAGATAACCGCGGGGGAGAATCCCGCTCTTGTTAATACCCAGGTCTCAATGGCCATGCAGTCAGCTTCAGGGCTCTGGAGTTCTGATGGGAAATGGGCCCTTGGGTCAGCAAGTCTGGGATGTCTGGAAGGCGCCACGGTACGTCTACGAGCATTTGTACTAATTCGGCGTACCAGGCGCGCCTGGGCCAGTCCGGTGCTATCAGTATCACCGGGACTCCCTCTGCCTTGATTTTCCTGATTACCCACGGCAGCAGAGATAGAGGTGGAAATATGTAAGGCAGGTGGAAGTGGTGCCAGGAGCAGACTAGAGCATTCACGCCGATGGACTGCGGATCGCCTGACCTGGCTATGAACGCGGGTACCTTTGCGTTCAACCTTGAGGCCATTAGATCCACGTCTGGTGTACCCCAGAGAGTGCAGATGTGTAGGAACACTTCTGGGTGGAGAGACCACTCTCCGGCGACCAGGCCTTGGCGACTTAGAAGTCTGCTGACCAGTCCTCTACTCCCGGTATGTGTACCGCTGATATCACTGACCCTGTCGATTCGGCCCAGCTGAGAATCCTGTGGGCCTCGAGATAAGCTGCCTTGCTGCAGGTGTCCCCCTGCCGATTGATGTAGGCTACAGCTGTCGCATTGTCCGATTGGACTCGAATCTGATGACCCGCTAGCAGAGGGCAGAACGCCCTGAGCGAGAGGAAAATCGAGCAGATTTCCAGGATGTTTATGGGTAGGGAAGACTCCTGGAGCGTCCAACGTTCTTGAGCAGTGTGGTGCCGGTACACTGCTCCCCAGCCTAGGAGGCTGGCGTCCGTGGTCAGGACCAGCCAGTTCACTGGGAGAAAGGATCTCCCCTTCGATAGGGACGAGGACCGAAGCCACCAGCGGAGTGGTACCTGACTGAAGGCGTCAGGTGAAGATGTCTGTCCGGGGAGAAGGGGCTCTTGTCCCAGGCAGCTAGAAGGGCTAGCTACAGTGGGCGGAGGTGCAGTTGAGCAAAGGGTACTGCTTCCATAGCCGCCACCATCCTGCCGAGCACCTTCATGCTGAATCGAATGGAGCGAGACGGAGGACGTAGAAGGCAGCGTACCGCTCGTTGAAGAGCGATCGCCTTGTCCAGGGGGAGATGGATCAAGCCCCGACGGGTGTCCAGGGACATGCCCAGGAAGGTGATCGATCGTGATGGGATTGGGGATGATTTGTCTAGATTCACTAGCCACCCTAAGCGGGATAGGGTGTCCACAGTGATCTGTACGCTGGTTGAGCAGTCGCGGAAGGAGGGGGCCTTGATGAGGAGGTCGTCCAAGTAAAGGAGAACGACTACTCCCCTGGCGTGAGTAGGACGTGAGAAGGACTTTGGTGAAGACCCTTGGTGCGGTGGCAAGGCCGAAGGGTAGAGCTACAAATTGAAAGTGGGAGTCCTGAACTGCGAAGCGGAGGAACTTTTGGGGATCTGGGGCGATGGGCATGTGCAGGTACGCGTCCTTGATGTCTATGGAGGCGAGGAATTCCCCTTCGACCATGGATGCAATAATGGACCTTAGGGACTCCATTCTGAATCTCCGTACGTGCACGTTTGTTCAGGTGTTTGAGGTCCAGGATGGATCGAACTGACCCATCCTCTTTGGGGACCACAAAGAGGTTGGAATAAAAACCCCTGAACTTCTCGTCGTCTGGGACAGGTATTATCAATCCTGCTGTTTGGAGCGAGTGGATTGCTGAGAAAAAAGCTTTGCGTCGTTTTCGAGTCTTTGGGGGGTTTGAGAGAAAGAACTGACTCGGGGATCGGGTCCTGGTAACCGGAAGACACAAGGTCTCACACCCATTTGTCGTCTGAGGCTGCAGCCCAGATGTGTTGAAAGAGCCGCAGTCCACCTCCTACAATGAGTGTGTCTTCCGGGGCGCCGAGGGAGTCATGAGGGGGGAAAACGTCGTGGACGAGTCTCCCTAGTCCTGGACTGTTTCGGTCTAGGCTGCCATGACGAAGTGGGTTTCGGGGAGAGCTGAGAAGGTCGGTCCCTGCGTAGTCCGCGGCTGGTGGCGGGGACAGCACGGGATGTCGACCAACCAATGAGTTCTGAAGGAGCGGAACTAGGACTGTGGACATCTGGTGAAGGTCGTCCTGGACTTCAGCTGGGGGAGGGAGGTACTCTTTCCTCCCGTGGCGTCAAAAATGAGCTTGTCCAGACGTTCGCCAAACAATCGGTCTGGAAAAAAGGGAAGGCCCGTGAGAGACTTCTTGGAGGCAGACTCCGCTCGCCATTGTCGGAGCCAGAGAGCTCTACGGATGGCTATGGTATTTGAGGCGGCAAAAGCTGCGCAGGTAGCAGCGTCCATGGAGGCCTGCATGAGGTACTCCGCTGCAGCGGCAATTTGAGCTGTTACCTCTGTGAAGGTATGAGTGAACTGGGATTCCTCAAGCGAAGTGTTAAGGGATTCTGCCCAGACCGAGATCGCCTTTTGCGACCTACACAGAGGCAAAGGAGGGCGAGAGGGAGGAACCCGCAGCCTCAAAAGCAGAGCAGGCGAGGTGCTCCACCTTTCTGTCTGTCGGGTCCTTGATGGAGGAACCATCGGGTAAAGACAGGGACGTCTTTGTGGCACGGCGGGAGACTGGGGGGTCGACCAAGGGCGAATCGGCCCAGCCCTTAGGGGCAGGTGAGGCAAAAGGGTACCGGGACTCCATGAGTTTTCGGTTACCGAAGCGCCTGTCAGGCTTCTCCCTTTGCTTTGTGAGGATATCCTGAAACTCTGGGTTATCAGCGAAAACCTTTTTAGGGTTTCCTTGCCCTCTTAAAGGAGACCGCATGGTCAGTGGTAGTGGATGGGGGATTCTCCACATGCAGAGTTTGGTTGACTGCTGCTATAAGGGAGTCTATTGCAGTTTGATCATCTGGGGAGGATGAAACCAAGGAATCCTCCTGGTACAAACAGCATTCTCCCTCCTCCAGCTCTTCAGAAGCCGTGGAGCGTGTGGGAGAGCCTTCATTGTGTGCTCCCGAGGGAGAGCCATGGGGGCCATGAGAGAGTGCTGGAGACACCCGGCCGTGTGCTCTTTTCCTGATCCCTGCAACCGGTGAAGCATGTGCCCGGATTACCTCAGAAGGATCCTCAATAGGGGTATCCTCAGGCTGCGTTCCGTCCAGGGACCCAGAGGGGTGTGGAGGACGACATTGCATAGCCAGCACCAGGCTCTGTGACAGTTTTTCCATGGATTGGGACAGAAACTGTGCCCATTCCGGTGGGCTGGGAGCCCTAGGCTCTGGGCTGACGGTTGCGGCGGTGGTGGCGGGAGGGTCTTGGGGGGCTATAGGGGCACAGGACTCACAGAGAGAGGAGGTTGCTCAGGGTGGCAGGCAGTGCAGGCTGAATAATCTCTTAGTACCCTTAGAATTCTGCATGTTCCTAATAGGACTATGCCAGGAGGGGGAGCAATGCTCAGCAGAGCTACAAGTGAAGCAGGTACCTCACCAGAATCAGCCGATGGCCCTGCGTCCTCAGGAAGGAGTAAGCTCTGTGGAGAACTTCGCACGTTTTCCTGGGGGGGCGGGGCTTAGCGCTAAAAGAGCGCCAAGAAGAAGTCAGTGTGCCCCCTGCTGTCGGTAGCAAAAAACGGCGGGAAAGGAGCTTCTGTGACAGTTTTTCTCCCCCTCCCTCCAGTCAGTTCACAGCTTGTCAACGGTGGATTATCTCTGCCGGCTTTCCTGCAATCAGAGCATGCAGCTAGAGCAAATAAGCAGAGCAAATAAACAGTGTGAGTTCCTGAGCTTTGGGCCCTTCCCCCGCCACAGGTAAATTATCTGTGCAGGATTTTCTGCAAACAGCAAGGGACTTCCCCCTCCTCCAGCCAGCACGCAGTTAGAGAAAAATTAACACTGTGTGTTCAGGATCCCTGGGGCTCTCCTCCTTGCAATCAGCAAGGGACTTTCTCATAATAAATACTGTAAATTCAGTAGTCCTGGGAGCCTTCCCTGCACCGTCTTTTCTCCCTTTGTCTGGGAAACCAGTCAGGGGGGATCTCACCTTAACACTGCCTCAGTCCAGGCAGTGGAAATAGCAGAGTCAGCTTGCTGTGTCCGGCCACACAGGTGGCATGTTCAACTCAGAGCCTGCAAAGAGGGGCTGAAGAATTGTGCCTCTGCCCTGGGCTCTGGAAAATCGGTGTCTGTGGGACCCGTTGTCCAGTAAAAGGCAGCCCGGTTTCCAGCGTCGCAGGAGGGGGTACGTGGAGGCAACACTCCGCGTTCCCGCCCGTTGATGGTATTGGGAGATCGGTCCCAAAAGGAAACCGTCGCCCTCAAAAAATAACAAAACCTTGAAAGATGTGCCTCCTACAGACACTAAGCTAAAAAAGAGAATTTTGTTTACTTACCGTAAATTCTTTTTCTTATGGTTCCGTAATGGGAGACCCAGACCATGGGGTGTATAGCTTCTGCCTCCGGAGGACACACAAAGTACTACACTAAAAAGTGTAGCTCCTCCCTCCGAGCATATACACCCCCTGGATAACCAAATATAGCCAGTTTAGTGCAAAAGCTGAAGGAGAATAGCCACCCACAAGTAGAGATAGAGCAAAAAACCGGAACAACCGGAGCCTCTGTCTACAACAACAGCCGGTGATAACACGCGGAACAAGAAACTGCCAACAGGCAACAGGGAGGGTGCTGGGTCTCCAATTACGGAACTATAAGAAAAAGAATTTACGGTAAGTAAACAAAATTCTCTTTTTCTTCATCGTTCCTATGGGAGACCCAGACCATGGGACGTCTCAAAGCAGTCCATGGGTGGGAAATAAACAGAAAACTGAGAAGTAGGCAAAACCTAACTTCACAAATGGGCGACAGCCGCCTGAAGGATGCGTCTGCCCAAGCTCGCATCTGCCGAAGCATGAGCATGCACTTGGTAGTGCTTCGAAAAGGTGTGCAGACTAGACCAAGTGGCAGCCTGACAGACCTGCTGAGCCGTAGCCTGGTGCCTGAAAGCCCAAGAGGCACCGACAGCTCTGGTCGAGTGTGCCTTGATCCCCGGCGGGGGAGGCACCTGAGTACACTGGTAGGCATCGGATATGGCCGACTTAATCCAACGAGCTAGTGTCGGTTTAGAAGCCGAGAGACCCTTGCGCTGACCTGTGGTCAGCACAAAAAGAGAGGTGCACCGCCTAAGAACAGCGGTGCGTGACACATAGATCCGAAGCGCCCGCACCAGATCTAAAGTATGCAACGCTTTCTCAAAGCGATGAACAGGAGCCGGACAAAAGGAAGGCAATGAAATGTCCTGGTTAAGGTGGAAAGGAGACACCACCTTAGGGAGAAAGTCCGGAGACGGACGGAGAACCACCTTGTCTTGATGAAAAACCAAAAAAGGTGACTCCGAAGAGAGCGCAAATCAGAGACTCTCCTGAGAGAAGTTATGGCCACCAGAAAGACGACTTTCTGTGAAAGTC
The DNA here is from genome assembly GCF_048569485.1 of Anomaloglossus baeobatrachus. Lineage (NCBI taxonomy): Eukaryota > Metazoa > Chordata > Amphibia > Anura > Aromobatidae > Anomaloglossus > Anomaloglossus baeobatrachus. The sequence continues at coordinate 524,115,903 of NC_134356.1, forward strand.
GAAACAAAGAAACCTCCCTAAGAGGCTCAAAGGGGGGTTTCTGTAAGGTCGTGAGGACCAGATTAAGGTCCCAGGGATCCAAAGGCCGCCGGTAAGGTGGAATGATGTGAGATGCGCCCTGCATGAAGGTGCGCACCTGAGCCAGTCGGGCGACACGCCGCTGGAACAACACTGACAGAGCCGAGACCTGTCCCTTAAGGGAATTGAGGGATAGTCCTAGCTGCAGAACGGACTGTAGAAAGGACAGGATGGTCGGCAAGGAAAAAGGCCAAGGGGCATGGCCGGAAGATCGACACCAGGACAGGAAAATTCTCCAAGTCCTGTGGTAAATTTTGGCCAAGGAAGACTTCCGAGCCTGAGTCATAGTGGAGATGACTTCGGGAGGAATGCCGGAAGCCGTCAGGATCCAGGACTCAAGAGCCACGCCGTCAATCTGAGAGCTGCAGAATTCTGGCGGAAAAACGGACCTTGTGAGAGAAGGTCTGGGCGGTCCAGGAGATGCCACGGCACCTCTACGGACAGACGGAGCAGGTCTGGGTACCAAGCTCGCCTGGGCCAGTCTGGAGCAATGAGTATGACCCGACGGCCCTCCATTCTGATCTTGCGCAGGACTCTGGGCAAGAGAGCTAGAGGGGGAAACACGTAAGACAGACGGAACTGGGAGCAATCCTGAACCAGCGCGTCCGCTGCAAAGGCCTGAGGATCGTGGGAGCGAGCCACGTAAACCGGGACCTTGTTGTTGTGCCGGGATGCCATTAGATCCACTTCCGGAGTGCCCCACTTGCGGCAGATCGACCGGAACACAGCCGGATGCAGAGCCCACTCGCCGCTGTCCACGGTTTGACGGCTGAGATAATCTGCCTCCCAGTTTTCTACGCCTGGGATGTGGACTGTGGATATGGTGGACTTGGAGTCCTCCGTCCACTGAAGGATGCGTTGAACCTCCAACATTGCCAGGCGGCTGCGAGTCCCGCCCTGGTGATTGATGTAGGCAACTGCTGTCGCGTTGTCTGACTGGACTGGAATGTGCTTGCCCGCCAACAGGTGGTGAAAGGCTACAAGAGCTAGGAGCACAGCTCTGATTTCCAGCACATTGATCGAGAGGGCTGATTCGGACGGAGTCCAAGTGCCCTGTGCTCGGTGGTGGAGAAATACTGCTCCCCAGCCGGATAGACTGGCATCCGTGGTGAGGATCACCCAGGACGGGGTCAGGAAGGAGCGTCCCTGAGACAGAGAGAGGGGCCGAAGCCACCACTGAAGAGAGCTCCTGGTCTGTGGCGACAGAGCCACCAACCTGTGCAAGGAAGAAGTCCGCTTGTCCCAACAGCGGAGAATGTCCAGCTGCAGAGGACGCAGATGGAACTGGGCAAAGGGAACCGCTTCCATTGACGCCACCATCTGACCCAGCACCTGCATGAGGTGCCTGATGGAATGACGGCGGGGCCTCAACAGAGAGCGCACCGCCAGATGGAGGGACTGCTGTTAGACTAAGGGCAGCTTGAGGTACGTGAGTTTTTGGGTCGGGGTCAGAGTGGACTTGGACAGATTGACAAGCCACCCGAATTGAACAAGAGTGGCGAGAGTGAGCGAGACACTCCGCTGACAGTCTGCACTGGATGAAGCCTTGACAAGAAGGTCGTCCAGGTAAGAAATCACTGCCAACCCCTGGAGGTGCAGAACCGCAACCACTGCTGCCATGACCTTGGTGAATACTCGAGGGGCCGTGGCTAACCCGAAGGGGAGAGCCACGAATTGGAAATGTTCCTCTCTGATTGCAAAACGTAGCCAGCGCTGGTGTGAAACTGCAATTGGCACATGCAGATAGGCATCTCTGATGTCGATGGATGCCAGGAAATCTCCTTGGGTCATTGAGGCAATGACTGATCGCAGAGACTCCATGCGAAAATGCCGCACCTGAACATGCTTGTTGAGAAGCTTGAGATCCAGGATGGGCCGGAAGGAACCGTCCTTTTTGGGGACTAGGAAGAGATTTGAGTAGAAACCTCTGAACCGTTCCCTGGCGGGAACCGGTACAATTACTCCGTTGGCCTGCAAGGATGCCACGGCCTGAGAGAAGGCGGCGGCCTTGGAGCAGGGGGGAGTTGACAGAAAAAATCTGTTTGGCAGGCTGGAAGAGAACTCTATCCTGTAGCCGTGGGAGATGATATCCCGCACCCACTGATCGGAGACGTGTTGAAACCACACGTCGCCAAAGTGGGAGAGCCTGCCACCGACCAAGGACGTTGCTGGCTCGGCCAGATAGTCAAGAGGAGGCTGCCTTGGTGGCAGCAGCTCCTGCGGACTTTTGTGGACACGGCTTCTTGCGCCAGGTGGGCTTCTGGTCCTTGGCTGAGTTAGTGGACGAGGCCGAGGGCTTAGAGGACGACCAGTTAGAGGAACGAAAGGAACGAAACCTCGACTGGTTCCTGCCCTGGACAGGTTTCCTGGTTTTAGTCTGTGGCAAGGAAGTACTCTTCCCGCCAGTGGCCTCCTTAATAATTTCATCCAGTTGTTCACCGAACAGCCTGGACCCAGCAAATGGGAGCCCAGCAAGGTACTTCTTTGAGGAAGCATCTGCCTTCCACTCTCGAAGCCACAAGATCCTGCGGATAGCGAGGGAATTAGCGGAGGCCACCGCAGTGCGGTGAGAGGCCTCCAGCATGGCAGACATGGCGTAGGCTGAAAAGGCTGAAGCCTGGGAAGTTAAGGCAACCAATTCAGGCATAGAGTCCCTAGTGAGGGAATGCATCTCCTCTAGGGAAGCAGAGATGGGTTTGAGAGCCCACACTGCTGCAAAGGATGGGGAGAACGAGGCCCCTGCCGCCTCATAGACAGATTTGGCCAGGAGGTCAACCTGGCGGTCAGTGGGATCCTTAAGTGAGGTGCCATCAGCCACAGATACAACTGTCCGGGCTGAGAGTCTAGACACCGGAGGGTCTACCTTTGGTGAGTGAGCCCACTCCTTGACCACCTCTGGTGGAAAAGGAAAACGGTCATCAGAACCACGCTTTGGGAAGAGTTTGTCAGGACAGGCTCTGGGCTTGGACACAGTGGCCTGACAACTGGAGTAGTTAAAGAACACACTCCTTGTTCTCTTAGGCGAGGTAAACTGGTGCTTTTCTGCCAGAGAGGGTTGCTCCTCTGATACTGGCGGATTGAGGTCCAGTACAGAATTAATGGACGCAATCAAATCACTAACATCTGCATCACCCTCGGTCAGATCAATGGGGCACATGGAGGTAGCGTCCGAGCCCCCAGTAAAGACATCCTCCTCGTCCTGCGAGTCGGCTCGTGAATCGGAGCCGCGGGACGAGGAAGGAGAGGGGACCCTGCGTCTCCTTTTAGGAGGACGGGGTCTGGGAGCAGATGAAGAATCCTCTGTGAGCTCTGCAGAGCGAGCCGAAGCAGCAGAGGCGCCCTGATAAGGGGGCTGATGCATGCTCAGCAGAGTCCGGGACAACTCTCCCATGGAGTCGGCAAAGGACTGGGAGATAGACTTAGAAAACAATTCTACCCAAGCCGGGGGTTCAGCCACCGGGGCCGGAGCAGCCGGAGGGACCACTGGGGAGACTCCAGGCTGAGGCACCACCATGTTAGAGCAGGCATCACAATGAGGATATGTGCTCAGTTCAGGCAGTACGAGCTTACATTCAGTGCATATTGAGTACAGCCTTGCAGCCTTGCTCCTAGTGTGAGACATGCTGCTGAGGTGGGGGCTCTGCAGTAAAGAACACACTCCTTCAGAATGACCCCCAGAGAGTGTATAAGAAGGTCCACAACCAGAGGTTGTGGCTTACCAGACCGTTTTGTGTGCCCTCCGGATCCCACAGCTCGGACCCCCAGACAGGTTGCAGAGATGCAGCAGCCAGCGCCGATCAGTGTGAGAACGCTGATAAAATGGCGCCGGAGTGAGGAGGGCAAAAAAGGAACAAAACCGCTCACCACTGCAGAGACAAGCCTGAGTATATCCTCCTGTTAGTCCCCTCTGGTCCGGCACGGATTTCGGCAGCAAGCCGGGAAGATAATAGAAGAAAGCAGTGGAAAAAATCCAGCTGGACTCCAAAGGGATAAATAAAAATGCTTCTTTATTTGTATCAACTCGATTAAAAATATATATCCATTTCTCAAGTAAAGACACCGGCTTGTTCACACTGATGCATGGCAGATGTATATTACTACGCGTTTCGGCGGAACGCCTTCCTCAGGTCATGGAGTGAGGAGGGGGGGCGGGGCCTAGTCCAAGAGCGGGAACCGGAGGGCCAAGGAGATATACAGGGGAGGGAAACATCTCCTCAGAGAGAAGTGTCCTCCCCTGTGCTGAACGGCCGGTGGGCGGCGCCGCACTGTCCCTCTGCATGACTGACATGCAGGGGCAGTGAAAACGAAAGTAGGCCGCAGCCGAAGCCGGGGCCTAAATTTTACAATGCGGCCGGCGCGCAGGCACCCTCGGCGCGGTTCTCAGGTGAAAACCAGAGAACCGGCCGGAAATGTCACCAAAGTAAACTGACACACTCTCCCCAACAATAAAGATGCAAGGGACCCCCTGACAATAACGTCTCAAATACTTAGCTTGTGAGACGCAGGGCCAGGTCCCTGAGGGGTGAGTGCTCCGTCCGGCAGGATCCTGAAAGGGCTGCGGATGGAGACCGGTCTCCTGCAAAGCAGTGAGAACCGTGCTGGCTCCCACTTCAAACCAGAGCCCGAGGGATGGTGAAGGAGCGCGGCATGTAAGGCTCCAGCCTTGAAATCAACCTTAACAACACCGCCGACACAGTGGGGTGAGAAGGGACATGCCGGGGGTCCAGCTTGGACCCGCTTTTCTTCAAACTCTTTAAAATCAAAAATCAGATGAGAATGCATGTGTGGATGTGTGCCTCCTGAACACAAAGCATTGAACTGGCTATATTTGGTTATCCAGGGGGTGTATATGCTCGGAGGGAGGAGCTACACTTTTTAGTGTAGTACTTTGTGTGTCCTCCGGAGGCAGAAGCTATACACCCCATGGTCTGGGTCTCCCATAGGAACGATGAAGAAATTGGGGTTGCCTGGCCCGGCCAGGGGGGTGTATACTGCAGAGGAGGAGCTATGCTTTTGCATCTACTTAGTGTCCTCCTATGGATAGGCAGCATAACACCCATGGTCCTGTGTCCCCCAATGAGGCGTCAGAGAAAGTTGGAATCACACGCTTTTTCCCCCATTAAAAATTAAGAAATTTAATTGACCTTATCTTCATCCCCCTGTATGTGTCTATCTTGTGTATTCCCCCATATATGTCTTAATTGAGCAAGAATTCCAATTGACTCTGTATTTGATTTCTTGTTAACTTTAATGTTTGTGAACATATAAAAACATTGGAATAAATACCGTATTTTTTGGATTATAAGACGCACCTTTCTTCCCAAAAAATTTGGGAGGAAAATGAGGGGTGCGCCTTAAAATCCGAATATAGTTTACCGGGGGGGGGCTGGGTGCGTTTGGGCAGCCGGGTGCCTGTGGCTGCGTGTGGGCGGCCGGGTGCCTGTGGCTGTGTGAGGGCATCTGGGTGCTTGTGGCTGCGTGTGGGCGGCCGGGTGCCTGTGACTGCGTGCGGGCGGCCGGATGCCTGTGGCTGCGTGCGGGTGGCCGGGTGCCTGTGGCTGCGTGCGGGTGGCCGGGTGCCTGTGGCTATGTGCGGGCGGCCGGGTGCCTATCAGTGCCAGCTGCCTCTCTGTCCTGGAGGCCGGCTACCTCTCTGTGCGGGTGGGTGGCCTGCTAGCTACCACTATGTGCATGCCAGCGGGTGGCTGTGCGGACTGCGGTGGCTGTGCGGCAGGTGTCCCAGTGTGTCCGCAGTCCCAGTTTCAAATGATGGCGCCGGGAGTCAGCGCGTGCGCGCAGATGGAGCCCTTGGATGAGAGCTCCATCTGCGCATGCGACGCTCCAGGCGCCATCATTTGAACTAGAACCGCGGACAGACTGGGACACTCGTCACACCTGCCTGCTCCACCACTGACCCGCTTCCGCAACTGATACGCCGCCGCTGCTGACGCCATTGACCCGCCGCTGCTGACGCCACTGACCCGCCGCTGCTGACTCCACTGACCCGCCGCTGCTGACACCACTGACTCGCCGCTGCTGCTGCCGCCACGGACCCGCCACCGCTGCCAGCACAACCTCTGACTCCTGTGACCCTGCTTCACCACCACTGCTGCCCCCCTCCGGTAAGACAACACCGGAGTATAAGATGGACCCCATTTTTATTTTTTTTTTACTTTTTTTTTTCTAAATTTGTGGTGCATCTTAAAATCCGGTGCGTCTTATAAAACGAAAAATACGGTAGTTAAAAAATAATAAATTAAAAAAACAACACATTTGGTATTTCCATGTTTGTAAAAGTCTGATTTATCAAAATATAAAATTTATGAAAATGACAGAATTGCGTTTTGTTTGGGCCTCCGTAACAATGCAAAAAAAAATGCAATAAGAGGCTATCCAAAAATTGAAATTTACCCCAAAATGATATAAATAAAAACGTCGGCTCATGGTGCAAAAAACAAGCCATCATACAGCCATATCAACTGAAAACTCTAAAGCCTTTTGACTCTTGGAGAAATGCAACACAAACGAAATTTATGTTTTCACAAATATAAATTAAAATGAAATACAAGCAAACGATGTACGTTTGGTATCACCCTCATCGTACTGACCCAGAGATTCATATTACCAGGTCATTTTTACCTGTAAATAAATAACCGAAAAAAACAATTGCAGAATTGTGGGAAGAAGAGATTAATCTTAATGTAAATGATCCCTATCAGAAATAAAATAAATTCTGTCTATAATTATCTGAAGGTCCAACTTACCTCCATAAACACCTTCCTGCTCCAAAATCATATCACATGTGTAAAACTAAAGGAAACAGTAGAAAAATATTTGGAACTTTAATTCCAATGTTCACATGATATCAATTTAGAAATAAAATATGTACGGTGCTTACCTTCTGAGGACTAAAAATTATCTTGTACTTCCTGCTTACTCCCGCTTTCTTGTCTGCATTGATGAGATCTACAGAGGAAAAATAAGACATTTTATGTGCATTTTATATATCTGTATGTCAACATATATCTCTGGTGAGCCTTCCTACTATCCGTAAAGGGTTTGTCCGGTTTAAAGCGGCAAATCTGCAGTCACTCTATGTATCACTCTATGTGACAGCAGACTTGTGAATCTTCACATTGCATACACTGTGAGGATTCTGCGCTGTCAACACCCGGAACGATAATCATGTGACTGCAAATTTTAGATATGTATACTTCCGGCCATAACCCGACTAACAACATTTCTGGCCTTGAGCAATACACTTACATTGAAAGCACCGGAAACAGTCTAGTCGGATTCTGGCCGGGAGTATGGAGATTGCACACTTGCGGTCATGTGACCACTGTTCCCAACACCAACACCAGAGAATCCTTATAGTGCATAATGTGAAGATTCACAAGTCTGCAGTTCCATAGATTTAGTGAAGATTAACATTTTTAGACCAGAAAACTCCTTTAACTTTGTGGGTGTTAGTAGCCTAGAAATAAGGAGGGTCTTATTTATTAGGTCATTTTAAAAAGCCACATTCATTGAGGATTTAATAAGATATTTGTATATTTCCTTGTGTCACATGAAGTATTTCTAGATGTCACCACATCCCCTACATAACACAGATCCTGGGTCATACTTTGTATGGCCACTTTAACAGAATATGTAATGAGACTTGAGTTAAACTTATTTGTAGAACGTACAGAATATCTAATGAACAACTCTAACAATCCACACCATCTTCCTGGATTAATATACAGTGGGGAAATAAGTATTTAGTCAGCCACCAATTGTGTAAGTTCTCCCACTTTAAAAGAAGAGAGGCCTGTAATTGACATCATAGATAGACCACAACTATGAGAGACAAAATGAGAAACACACAGAAAATCACCTTGTCTGATTTGGCAAGATTTTTTTTTTTAATTATGGTGGAAAATAAGTATTTAGTCATCTAAAAACATGCAAGATTTCTGGTTCTCACAGACCTGTAACATCTTCTTTAAGAGGCTCCTCTGTCCTCCACTCATTACCTGTAGTAATGGCACTTGTTTTAACTTGTTATCAGTATAAAAGACACCTGTCTACAACCTCAAACAGTCACACTCTAAACTCCACTATGGTGAAGACCAAAGAGCTGTCGAAGGACACCAGGAACAAAATTGTAGCCCCGCACCAGGCTGGGAAGACTGAATCTGCAATAGGCAAGTAGCTTGGTGTGATGAAATCAACTGTGGGAGCAATAATAAGAAAACGGAATACATACAAGACCACTGGTAATTTCCCTCGATCTGGGGCTCTACACAAGATCTTACCCCGTGAGGTCAAAAGGATCACAAGAACGGTGAGCAAAAATCCCAGAACCACACGGGGGATGTAGTGAATGACCTACATAGAACTGGGACCAACGTAACAAAGGTTACCATAAGTAACACACTACACCGCCAGGGACTCAGATCCCGCAGGGCCAGACGTGTTCCCCTGTTTAAGCCAGTACATGTCTGGGCCTGTCTAAAGTTTCCTAGAGAGCATTTGGATTACCCAGAAGAGTATTGGGAAAATGTCATATGGTCTGATGAAACTAAAGTAGAACTGTTTGGTAGAAACAAACTTGTTGCGTTTAAAGGAGACAGAATGCTGAGTTGCATCCGAAAAACACCATACCTACTGTGAAGCATGGGGGTGGCAAGATCATGCTTTGGGGCTGTTTCTCTGCAAAGGGACCAGGACGACTGATCCGTGTACATGAAAGAATGAATGGGGCCATGTATTGAGAGATTTTGAGAGCAAACTTCCTTCCATCAGCAAGGGCATTGAAGATGAAACATGGCTGGCTGTTTCAGCATGATAATGATCTCAAGCAGACTGCCAGGGCAATAAAGGAGTGGTTTCGTAAGAAGCATATGAAGGTTATGGAGTGGACTAGCCAGTCTCCAGATCTCAACCCCATTGAAAACCTTTGCAGGGAGTTGAAAGTCAGTGTTGCCCAGCGACAGGCCCAAAACATCACTGCTCTAGAAGAGATCTGCATGGTGGAATGAGCCAACATACCACCAACAGTGTGTGCCAACCTTGTGAAGACTTACAGAAAACGTTTGACCTCTGTTATTGCTAACAAAGGATATATAAGAAAATATTGAGATGAACTTTTGTTATTGACCAAATACTTATTTTCCACAATAATATGCAAAAATAAAATCTTGCCAAATCAGACACGGTGATTTTCTGAATTTATTTTCTCATTTGGTCTCTAATAGTTGTGGTCTATCTATGATGTCAATTAGAGGCCTCTCTCCTCTTTATAAGTGGGAGAACTTACACAACGGATGGCTGACTAAATACTTTTTTCACCACTGTAGCTCTGTATTTCCAAGTCACAAACGAACGAAACCTTGAGCCTTGTACAGCCGGATTTCACAGCAGAACCTTCTTTCACACGATTACTTGGAAGGAAAGTCAAATATTTGATAAGCAGGCAACATAAAATGAGGCAGTGTCTGCAACATTATCATCCATTTGCTGGAAAAAGGAAAATGACTTACTAGTAATGTTCTTCACATGGTTGACACGTGGTCTAATGAGAAAACACAATCTAGAAATAGATAATGCCACAAAGGAGTTATAACAACGTATGAAATGATGATAATCTGCAATAATGAAAGACCGCCATCATCATCCTAAACATAACTAAATGTACATGTCTATTACACCATTTACAAATACTTTTTTTAAGTGTCTGTTATATTGTAATGGAAAAATGTAAAGAAGGGAATTTTGTTTACTTACCGTAAATTCCTTTTCTTCTAGCTCCTATTGGGAGACCCAGACAATTGGTGTATAGCTTCTGCCTCCGGAGGCCACACAAAGTATTACACTTTAAAAAGTGTAACCCCTCCCCTCTGCCTATACACCCTCCCGTGGATCACGGGCTCCTCAGTTTTGGTGCAAAAGCAGGAAGGAGAAAACTTATATATTGGTCTAGGGTAAATTCAATCCGAAGGATGTTCGGAGAACTGAAAACCATGAACCAAAAGAACAATTCAACATGAACAACATGTGTACACAAAAGAACAACCAGCCCGAAGGGCACAGGGGCGGGTGCTGGGTCCCCCAATAGGAGCTAGAAGAAAAGGAATTTACGGTAAGTAAACAAAATTCCCTTCTTCTTTGTCGCTCCATTGGGAGACCCAGACAATTGGGACGTCCAAGAGCAGTCCCTGGGTGGGTAAAAGAATACCTCAATAAAAAGAGCCGAAACGGCCCCCTCTTACAGGTGGGCAACCGCCGCCTGAAGGACTCGCCTACCTAGACTGGCGTCTGCCGAAGCATAGGTATGCACTTGATAGTGTTTCGTGAAAGTGTGCAAACTAGACCACGTAGCTGCCTGACACACCTGCTGAGCCGTAGCCCGGTGCCGCAATGCCCAGGAAGCACCCACGACTCTGGTAGAATGGGCTTTCAGCCCTGAAGGAAGCGGAAGCCCAGAAGAACGGTAGGCTTCGAGAATCGGTTCCTTGATCCACCGAGCCAAGGTTGACTTGGAAGCCTGCGAACCCTTACGCTGGCCAGCGACAAGAACAAAAAGCGCATCTGAACGACGCAGGGGCGCCGTGAGAGACACGTAGAGTCGGAGTGCTCTCGCCAGATCCAAGGAGTGCAAATCCTTTTCACATTGGTGAATTGGATTAGGGCAAAATGAAGGCAAGGAGATATCCTGATTGAGATGAAAAGGAGATACCACCTTAGGGAGAAATTCCGGGACAGGACGCAGAACCACCTTATCCTGGTGAAACACCAGGAAGGGGGCTTTGCATGACAGCGCTGCAAGCTCAGACACTCTCCGGAGTGATGTAACTGCCACTAGAAAGGCCACCTTCTGCGAAAGACGTGATAAAGAGACATCCCGCAGCGGCTCGAAAGGTGGTTTCTGAGGAGCCGTTAGCACCCTGTTAAGATCCCAGGGTTCCAGCGGACGCTTGTAAGGTGGGACTATGTGGCAAACTCCCTGCAGGAACGTGCGGACCTGCGGAAGCCTGGCTAGGCGCTTTTGAAAAAATACGGAGAGCGCCGATACTTGGCCCTTGAGAGAACCGAGTGACAAACCCTTGTCCATTCCGGATTGAAGGAAGGAAAGAAAAGTGGGTAAGGCAAACGGCCATGGAGGAAAACCGCTATCAGAGCACCAGGATAAGAAGATTTGCCAAGACCTGTAATAGATCTTGGCGGACGTTGGTTTCCTGGCCTGTCTCATGGTGGCAATGACATCCTGAGATAACCCTGAAGACGCTAGGAGCCAGGACTCAATGGCCACACAGTCAGGTTGAGGGCCACAGAATTCAGATGGAAAAACGGGCCTTGTGACAGCAAGTCTGGGCGGTCTGGAAGCGCCCACGGTTGACCCACCGTGAGATGCCACAGATCCGGGTACCACGACCGCCTCGGCCAGTCTGAAGCGACGAGAATGGCGCGACGGCAGTCGGACCTGATCTTGCGTAACACTCTGGGCAGCATCGCCAGAGGAGGAAACACATAAGGCAGTCGAAACTGCGACCAATCCTGGACTAACGCGTCCGCTGCCAGAGCTCTGTGATCCTGAGACCGTGCCATGAAGGCCGGGACCTTGTTGTTGTACCGTGACGCCATGAGATCGACGTCCGGCGTTCCCCAGCGGCGACAGATCTCTCGAAACACTTCTGGGTGTAGAGACCATTCCCCCGCATCCATGCCCTGATGACTGAGAAAATCTGCTTCCCAGTTTTCTACGCCCGGGATGTGAACTACGGAGATGGTGGAGGCTGTGGCTTCCACCCACTGCAGAATCCGCCGGACTTCCTGGAAGGCTTGACGACTGCAAGTGCCGCCTTGGTGGTTGATGTATGCGACGCCAGTGGCGTTGTCCGACTGGATACGGATCTGCCTGCCCTCCAGCCACCGATGGAAAGCCAATAGGGCTAGATACACTGCCCTTATCTCCAGAACATTGATCTGAAGGGAAGACTCTATCGGAGTCCAGGTTCCCTGAGCCCTGTGGTGGAGAAAAACCGCCCCCCACCCTGACAGGCTCGCGTCCGTGGTGACCACAGCCCAGGTTGGGGGTAGGAAGGATTTTCCCTGCGATAGAGAATTGGGAAGGAGCCACCACTGAAGAGACGTCTTGGTTGCAAGGGAAAGAGAGACGTTCCTGTCGAGGGAAGCCGACCTCCTGTCCCATTTGCGGAGAATGTCCCATTGGAGTGGCCGCAGATGGAATTGTGCGAACGGCACTGCCTCCATCGCTGCCACCATCTTCCTCAGGAAGTGCATGAGGCGCCTTAAGGGGTGTGACTGACCCCGAAGAAGTGATTGCACCCCTGCCTGCAGAGAAAGCTGTTTGTCCCGCGGTAGCTTGACTACCGCTGGCTGTGTATGAAACTCCATCCCGAGGTAAGTCAGTGATTGGGTCGGCGTCAACTTGGATTTCGGGAAGTTGATGATCCACCCGAACTGCTGGAGAGTCACCAGAGCGACGGTAAGGCTGTGTTGACACGCCACCCGAGAAGGTGCCCTGACTAGGAGATCGTCTAAGTAGGGAATCACCGAGTGGCCCTGAGAGTGTAGGACCGCCACAACGGATGCCATGACTTTGGTGAAAACCCGTGGGGCTGTTGCCAGGCCGAAAGGCAATGCCACGAACTGAAGGTGTTCGTCCCCGATGGCGAAACGCAAGAAGCGTTGATGTTCGGGTGCGATCGGCACGTGGAGATAAGCATCCTTGATGTCGATCGATGCTAGGAAGTCTCCTTGTGACATCGAGGCGATGACCGAGCGGAGAGATTCCATGCAAAACCGTCTGGTTCTCACATGTCTGTTGAGTAGTTTGAGGTCCAGAACGGGACGGAATGATCCGTCCTTTTTTGGCACCACGAACAAGTTGGAGTAAAAGCCGCGACCACGTTCCTGAAGGGGAACGGGGATCACAACTCCTTCTGTCTTCAGAGCGTCCACTGCCTGAAAAAGTGCGTCGGCCTGAGCGGGGGGCGGAGAGGTTCTGAAGAAACGAGCCGGAGGACGAGAGCTGAACTCTATTCTGTAACCGTGAGACAGAATGTCTCTCACCCATCGGTCTTGAACATGTGGCCACCAGGCGTCGCCAAAGCGGGAGAGCCTGCCACCGACCGAGGATGCGGCTCGGGGAGGCCGAGAGTCATGAGGAGGCCGCCTTGGAGGCAGTGCCTCCTGCGGCCTTTTGGGGGTGTGACTTGGACCGCCACGCATAGGAGTTCCTCTGGCCTTTCTCCGGCCTGCTGGACGAAGAGGATTGGGGCTTGGCGGAGGGACGAAAGGACCGAAACCTCGATTGTATTTTCCGTTGCTGCGGTCTCTTAGGTTTGGACTGGGGTAAGGAGGAGTCCTTTCCCTTGGATTCCTTAATAAATCTCATCCAATCGTTCGCCAAACAAGCGGTCGCCAGAAAACGGCAAACCGGTTAAGAACCTCTTGGAGGCCGAGTCTGCCTTCCATTCGCGCAGCCACATGGCCCTGCGGACTGCCACAGAGTTAGCGGATGCCACCGCTGTACGGCTAGCAGAGTCTAGGACTGCGTTCATGGCGTAGGAAGAAAAAGCTGACGCTTGAGAAGTCAAAGACGCAACTTGCGGAGCAGAATTACGTGTGACAGCATTAATCTCAGCCAGACAAGCTGAGATAGCTTGGAGTGCCCACACGGCTGCAAAGGCCGGGGCAAAAGATGCGCCCGTGGCTTCATAGATGGACTTCACCAGGAGCTCTATCTGCCTGTCAGTGGCATCCTTTAGCGATGAGCCATCTGCAACCGATACCACAGATCTAGCCGCCAATCTAGAGACTGGAGGATCCACCTTGGGACATTGAGCCCAACCCTTAACGACTTCAGAGGGGAAGGGATAACGCGTGTCAGTGAGGCGCTTAGTAAAGCGCTTGTCCGGAACCGCTCTGGGCTTCTGGACAGCATCTCTGAAGTTAGAGTGATCAAAAAACGCACTACGTGTACGTTTGGGGAACCGAAACTGGTGATTCTCCTGCTGAGACGCCGAGTCCTCTACAGTAGGAGGCGGGGGAGAGAGATCCAACACCTGGTTGATGGACGAGATAAGATCATTCACTAAGGCGTCCCCTTCAGGTGTATCAAGGTTGAGGGCGACGTCAGGGTCAGAGCCCTGAGCTGCGACGTCCGCCTCGTCCACCAGCGAGTCCTCAAGCTGGGAACCCGAGCAGCGTGAAGAAGTCGGGGAAGATTCCCAGCGAGCCCGCTTAGCCTGTCTAGGACTGTGGTCCGGGCAGGAGTCCTCCACGTGAGACCTAGGGCCCAACCTGGGAGCGCGCTGCGGCGCGGACCGAGAGGGGCCTGGAGGCGACGATCCAACAGGGGCCGGGGCCTGTGTAAGGACCGGTCTGGACTGCAAAGCTTCTAGCAGCTTGGCAGACCATTTGTCCATAGACTGAGCCATGGATTGTGAAAGTGACTCAGAGAGTTTCTCAGCAAAAGAGGCGAACTCTGTCCCTGCCGCCTGGACAGGGGGAGCAGGGGGGTCTACATGAGCCGAGGGGCCCACTGGTGACCGAGGCTCCGGCTGAGCAAGCGAAACAGGGGTCGAGCATTGCTCACAGTGAGGGTAGGTGGAACCCGCAGGTAACATAGCCCCACAAGAGGTACAGGCCGCAAAAAAACCCTGTGCCTTAACAGATTTGCTCCTTGTGGACGACATGCTGTTGTCTCCTAGGAGAATGATCACTGAGGGTATATGGGCAAAAAAGGGTATACAGCCCGACCGAACAGAAATATATATGTAAATACGTATCTATTCCGGCACCATAGGGGGACCAGCTCCGGGTGACCGGTGTGGCTTACCGACCGCTAAAAAGCGGAGTGTGTGTCCTCCAGATTCCCTGCCTTAGGTCCCCCGGAGCTGCAGAGCTCTTCACTGAGAATCCTCCACCGGCAGAATGCCAAAAAATGGCTGCCGGAGCTCTCAGGGGAGGAGTGGAGCCGTGGGAGGCGCCAGGAAAGTGTGGGAATCTGGGGTCCCCACAGTGATCAGTGAGGGGGGAGGAAACATACAGGATGCTCCGGCCCTCACATCCGACGTCAGGTCGGCAGTCCCGCCCTTACCCCTGACAGGCAGGCCCGGGGGCGGGATTTTTGCGACTAGGCCGTGATGAAGCCGGGGACTAAATTTGAGACCGCGCCCGACAAGCAGGCACGGTCGGCGCGGAAGTCCGCCGGCCTTCTCAATTCAGCAGCTGCCGCAGCGTCCGGGAAGAAGGTGCGCTCCCTGCACAGTCCCCAATGGGGACACAGAGTACCTTAGAGTTGCAGGGCCCGGTCCCTGAGGTTGAATAGACTCCGGTCCGGCAGATTCCCACAGGGGCTGTGGAGGGAGCACGGTCCCAGTAAATGGATGACCGCTCAGGATCCCACTTCTCCCAGAGCCGCTAAGGGATGGTGAAGGAGACGGCATGAGGCTCCGGCCTTTGTACCCGCAATGGGTACCTCAACCTTAACAACACCGCCGACGTAGTGGGGTGAGAAGGGAACATGCCGGGGGCCCCGTGGAGGCCCTCTTTTCTTCCAACCGATATAACTAATATGAGAATGCATGAGTGGATGTGTGCCTCCTTCCACACAAAGCATAAAACTGAGGAGCCCGTGATCCACGGGAGGGTGTATAGGCAGAGGGGAGGGGTTACACTTTTTAAAGTGTAATACTTTGTGTGGCCTCCGGAGGCAGAAGATATACACCCAATTGTCTGGGTCTCCCAATGGAGCGACAAAGAAATAATCAGTGAAAATGAGATGTATAACATTGATCATTTTTCGTTTGTCTGATGCAATTACAAAGTCCATTCCGTTTTCAAATTCTTTAAGTGATTTTCCAATCATTAAACTTGGTCTATGTGGGCTTAAAGGGAACCTGTCAGGTCCCTTATGCATTCTGACCTACAAGCAGGGTGATGTGTGGCCTAGTAACCCCTTCCTACCCGTCTCTGTGTTGTGATAGTCTGTAATATGAATGCATAAAAAAAAGAAAAAAAAAAAGTTTTATTACTTACATGTTCCCTATGTAAATGATCAGAGGGGCTAGTCCCCTGGGCGTCGCATCGCCCCGTGGGCGTTTGCATGCTTTCTGTGGTATCATGCCCCTGTGGGTGTGATACCATGGATTTACACAAGCAACGTCCCAGTCAACTCCTTGAGATCCGGCGCGTGTGCGCTTGCCATTGCCGCAGCATTGTTATTTGGGTGCTCGCTTCTCGGCTTCAGATAGGCACTGCATGATCAGAAGACTCCTGCGATTCAGACCATGCGCAAAGCACGTCTGAAACCGGCAAGTAAACAGCCGAGACCATTTTTTTTTCCAATATCTAGGAATCCAGCACCATTATTATACTGTCAGTTGCCTTGCTGCTCTCACTTGAAAATTTTGACCACCAGGACCATCGCTAAAGGGCACTTTACACGCTGCGATATAGCTAGTGATATCGCTAACGAGCGTACCCGCCCCCGTCGGTTGTGCGTCACGGGCAAATTGCTGCCCGTGGCACACAACATTGCTTACACTCGTCACATGGACTTACCTTCCCTGCGACGTCGCTGTGGCCGCGAACCGCCTCCTTTCTAAGGGAGCGGTTCGTGCAGCGTCACACGGCAGCCGTCCAATAGAAGCGGAGGGGCGGAAGTGTGCGGGTGAAATATCCCGCCCACCTCCTTCCTTCCTCATTGCCGGTGGACGCAGGTAAGGAGATGTTCGTCGTTTCTGTGGTGTCACACATAGTGATGTGTGATGCGCATGAACGACGAATAACCAGCGGCATGCACCACCAACGATATTATGAAAAGGAGCGACGTGTCAACGATCAACGATTTTTGACGTTTTTGCGATCGTGTCACATGATGCGATGTCGCTAACAATGCCGGATGTGCGTCACAAACACCGTGACCCTGACGATATATAATTAGCGTGTAAAGCACCCTTAAGTCTGAGAATGGTGATCCCAAAAACTCCTCTGACACTGTAGTTGTAGTGTGCATACTCTATACACATTTTTTGGAGTGGAAAACGTAACGGATCGGCCAGTCCCATAGAAGTGAATGTAACAGTGGCCGGGCAGTCAGAATATCACTCTATTCAAAGAGGTATATATTTAGTGAGAAAACCTTTTGTGGATTAAAAAAAACGGATTTTTGTGTACTCACCGTAAAATCGTTTTCTCTTAGCCATCATTGGGGGACACAGGACCATGGGTGTTATGCTGCCTATCCATAGGAGGACACTAAGTAGATGCAAAAGCATAGCTCCTCCTCTGCAGTATACACCCCCTGGCCGGGCCAGGCAGTCTCAGTTTTAGTACACAATCAGTAGGAGAAAAAAGCAGTAAAAAACTTCTCAACAGAGGAACATGAGAAAAGAAGAGTCAAAACCAAATAAGGTACTGAGAGAACCAAGGCCCCGCAGGGCAACAGGGTGGGTGCTGTGTCCCCCAATGATGGCTAAGAGAAAACGATTTTACGGTGAGTACACAAAAATCCGTTTTTCTCTGACACCTCATTGGGGGACACAGGACCATGGGACGTCCTAAAGCAGTCCATGGGTGGGAAACATAAAAGAAGACAACACAACCCAAGGACTAGGAACCAGTCCCAGACAGCCTGGAGCGCCTACTGAGAGAGGTGCTCTACTGCCGTTTGCAGAATTTCCCTACCCAGATTTGCCTCAGTTGAAACCTGGGTATGGACTCTGTAATGCTTTGAAAAAGTATGTAGGCTAGACCAGGTCGCAGCCTTACACACCTGTTCTACTGAAGCCTGATACCGAATGGCCCACGAAGCGCCAACTGCTCGCGTGGAATGAGCCCGCAGCCCACTAGGAATGGGCTTGAGTTGCAGGCGGTAGACTTCCTGGATCACAGAGCGAATCCAGCGAGCCAGAGTCGCCTTTGAAGCTGCCTGTCCCTTCTTAGGCCCCTCAGGAATGACGAACAAAGAGTCCGTTTTCCTAAAGGGGGCTGTCCTGGATATGTAATATCTGAGAGCTCTGACGAGGTCTAACGAATGCAGAGACCTTTCCACCCTATGAACTGGGTGTGGACAAAATGAAGGCAGAACAATGTCCTCGTTCAAATGAAATGGGGTAAGAACCTTTGGAAGGAAATCCGGAAGGGGGCGCAGAACCACCTTGTCCTGGTGAAAGATCAGGAAAGGCTTGTGGCAAGAGAGTGCTGCTAGCTCCGAAACCCGTCTGATGGACGTAATTGCCACCAGGAATGTTACCTTCCAGGACAGAAGAGCAAGGGAGGATTCCTTGAGGGGTTCAAAGGGAGACCTCTGGAGACCGTCCAAAACGAGGTTGAGGTCTCATGGGTCCAGCGGCCGTTTGTACGAGGGAACTAAATGGGAAACGCCCTGGAGGAAGGTCTTGACTTGCGGTTTTTGAGCCAGGCGGCATTGGTAGAAGATTGAAAGCTGCTGAGACCTGCCCTTTAAAGGGAACTGAGAGCCAACCCCGCTTGCAAGCCAGACTGTAGAAAGTCGAGAATTCTGGGGATGGCCAGAGGCATAGGCTGGACGATAGTTTCTCTGCACCATGAATGGAAGATTTTCCACGTACGGTGGTAAATGCGGGATGAAGCAGGCTTTCGGGCGCTGATCATGGTGGAAATAACCGCGGGGGGAGAATCCAACTCTTGTTAATACCCAGGTCTCAATGGCCATGCCATCAGCTTCAGGGCTCTGGAGTTCTGATGGAAAATGGGCCCTTGGGTCAGCAAGTCTGGGATGTCTGGAAGGCGCCACGGTGCGTGTGTGAGCATTTGTACTAATTCGGCGTACCAGGCGCGCCTGGGCCAGTCCGGTGCTATCAGTATCACCGGGACTCCCCCTTCCTTGATCTTCCTGATTACCCGCGACAGCAGGGGTAAAGGTGGAAATATGTAAGGCAGGCGGAAGTGGTGCAAGGAGCAGACTAGAGCATCCGCGCCGATGGACTGCGGGTCGCGTGACCTGGCTATGAACGCGAGTACCTTTGCATTCAACCTTGAGGCCATTAGGTCCACGTCTGGTGTGCCCCAGCGAGTGCAGATGTGTAGAAACACATCTGGGTGGAGAGACCATTCTCCGGCGGCCAGGCCTTGGCGACTTAGAAAGTCTGCTGCCCAGTTCTCTACCCCCGGTATGTGTACCGCTGATATCACTGATCCCGCCGATTCGGCCCAGCTGAGGATCTTGTGGGCCTCGAGATAAGCCGCTATGCTGCGGGTGCCCCCCTGCCGATTGATATAGGCTACAGCTGTCGCATTGTCCGATTGGCCTCGAATCTGACGACCCGCTAGCAGAGGGCAGAACGCTCTGAGCGCGAGGAAGATCGCGCGGAGTTCCAGGGTGTTTATGGGTAGGGAAGACTCCTGGGGCGTCCAACGTCCTTGAGCAGTGTGGTACCGGTATACTGCTCCCCAGCCTAGGAGGCTGGCGTCCGTGGTCAGGACCAGCCAGTTCACTGGGAGAAAGGATCTCCCCTTCGATAGGGATGAGGACCGAAGCCACCAGCGGAGTGCGTACCTGACTGAAGGCGTCAGGTGAAGATGTCTGTCCAGGGAGAAGGGGCTCTTGTCCCAGGCCGCTAGAAGGGCTAGCTGGAGTGGGCGGAGGTGCAGTTGAGCAAAGGGTACTGCTTCCATAGTCGCCACCATCCTGCCGAGCACTTTCATGCTGAATCGAATGGAGCGAGACGGAGGACGTAGAAGGCAGCGTACCGCTCGTTGAAGAGCAATCGCCTTGTTCTGAGGGAGAAGGATCAAGCCCCGACGGGTGTCCAGGGACATGCCCAGGAAGGTGATGGATCGTGATGGGACCGGGGATGATTTGTCCAGATTCACTAGCCACCCTAAGCGGGATAGGGTGTCCACAGTGATCTGTACGCTGGTTGAGCAGTCGCGGAAGGAGGGGGCCTTGATGAGGAGGTCGTCCAAGTAAGGGAGAACGACCACTCCCCTGGCGTGAAGGACGCTCATGGCGGCCGCCATGACTTTGGTGAAGACCCTTGGTGCGGTGGCAAGGCCGAAGGGTAGAGCTACGAATTGAAAGTGGGAGTCCTGAATTGCAAAGCGGAGGAACTTTTGGTGATCTGGGGCGATGGGTATGTGCAGGTACGCGTCCTTGATGTCTATGGATGCGAGGAATTCCCCTTCGACCATGGATGCAATAATGGACCTTAGGGACTCCATTCTGAATCTCCGTACGTGCACATGCTTGTTTAGGTGTTTGAGGTCCAGGATGGGTCGAACTGACCCATCCTTTTTGGGGACCACAAAGAGGTTGGAATAAAAACCCTCGAACTTTTCGTCGTCTGGGACAGGTATTATCACTCCTGCTGTTAGAACCGACTCGGGGGTCGGGTCCGAAATTCTATGTGGTAACCGGAAGACACAAGGTCTTGCACCCATTTGTCGTCTGAGGCGGCAGCCCAGATGTGTTGAAAGAGCCGCAGTCGACCTCCGACAATGAGTGTGTCTTCCGGGGCGCCGAAGGAGTCATGAGGGGGGAAAACGTCGTGGACGAGTCTCCCTAGTCCTGGACTGTTTCGGTCTAGGCTGCCATGATGAAGTAGGTTTTGGGGAGAGCTGAGAAGGTCGGTCCCTGCGTAGTCCGCGGCTGGTGGCGTGGACAGCACGGGGTGTCGACCAACCAAATGAGTTCCGAAAGGAGCGGAACGAGGACTGTGGACGTCTGGAGAAGGACGTCCTGGACTTCAGCTGGGGGAGGGAGGTACTCTTTCCTCCCGTGGCGTCAGAAATGAGCTTGTCCTGACGTTCGCCAAACAATCGGTCTGGAAAAAAGGGGAGGCCCGTGAGAGACTTCTTGGAGGCAGAGTCCGCTCGCCATTGTCGGAGCCAGAGAGCTCTACGGATGGCTATGGTATTTGAGGCGGCAAACGCTGCGCAGGTAGCAGCGTCCATGGAGGCCTGCATGAGGTACTCCGCCACAGCGGCAATTTGAGCTGTTACCTCTGTGAAGGTATGAGTGAACTGGGATT
Organism: Anomaloglossus baeobatrachus; assembly: GCF_048569485.1. Lineage (NCBI taxonomy): Eukaryota > Metazoa > Chordata > Amphibia > Anura > Aromobatidae > Anomaloglossus > Anomaloglossus baeobatrachus. Next base: position 524,137,010 of record NC_134356.1, read on the forward strand.
CCTCAAGCGAAGTGTTAAGGGATTCTGCCCAGACCGAGATTGCCTTTGCGACCCACACAGAGGCAAAGGAGGGTGAGAGGGAGGAACCCGCAGCCTCAAAAGCAGAGCGGGCGAGGTGCTCCACCTGTCTGTCTGTCGGGTCCTTGATGGAGGAACCATCGGGTAAAGACAGGAGCATCTTTGTGGTAAGGCGGGAGACCGGGGGGGGGGGTCGACCGAGGGCGGATCGGCCCAGCCCTTAGGGGCAGGTGAGGCAAAAGGGTACCGGGACTCCATGAGTTTTCGGTTATCGAAGCGCCTGCCAGGCTTCTCACTTTGCTTTGTGAGTATATCCTGAAACTCAGGGTGATCAGCGAAAAGCTTTTGGGGTTTCCTTGCCCTCTTAAAGGAGACCGCATGGTCAGTGGTAGTGGATGGAGGATCCTCCACATGCAGAGTTTGGTTGATTGCTGCTATAAGGGAGTCTATTGCAGTTTGATCACCTAGGGAGGCTGAAACCAAGGAATCCTCCTGGTACAAACAGCATTCTCCCTCCTCCAGCTCTTCAGAAGCCATGGAGCGTGTGGGAGAGCCTGCCCTGTGTGCTCCCGAGGGAGAGCCTGCTGGAGACACCCGGCCGTGTGCTCTTTTCCTGATCCCTGCAACCGGTGAAGCATGTGCCCGGAGTACCTCAGAAGGATCCTCAATAGGGGTATTCTCAGGCTGCGTTCCGTCCAGGGACCCAGAAGGGTGTGGAGGACAACATTGCATAGCCAGCACCAGGTTCTGTGACAGTTATTCCATGGATTGGGACAGAAACTGTGCCCATTCCGGTGGGCTGGGAGCCCTAGGCTCTGGGCTGACAGTTGTGGCGGTGGTGGCAGGGGGGTCTTGGAGGGCTATAGGGGCACAGGACTCACAGAGAGAAGAGGTGTGTTTACGTGGTAGCTCAACGTGGCAGGCAGTGCAGGCTGAATAATAGACTATGTGAGCCTTAGCCCTCTTAGTGCCTTTTGAATTCTGCATGTTCCTAATAGGAGTATGCTAGGAGGGGGAGCAATGCTCAGCAGAGCTACAGTGAGCAGCACCTTACCAGAATCAGTTGATGGCTGGAGATCTTCCCACGCTTTCCTGCGGGGGGGGGGGGGGCTTATCGCTAAAAGAGCGCGAAGAAGTAGTCAGTGTGCCCCCCGCTGTGGGTAGTAAAAAAACGGCGGGAAAGGAGCTTCTGATAGTTTTCCTCCCTCTCCCTCTAGTCACTGGTGGTTATCAGCCGGCCTTTCTGCTAGATCAAATAAACAGAGCAGATAATAAACAGCGTGAGTCCCTGAGCTCTGTGATTCTCTAGCCACCCCCTCCCCTATCTGTGCAGGAGTTTGCAAAAAGGAGGGACTTCCCCCCTCCTCCAGCCAGCAAGCTATGGAAAAGTTAACACTGTGTGTTCAGGATTCCTGGGGCTCTCTTCCGTGCATTAGCCAGGGACTTTCTCATAATAAATACTGTATATTCAGCCCTGGGAGCCTTTCCTGCACAGCCTTTTCTCCCTTTGTCTGGGAAACCAGTCAGGAGGGATCTCACCTTAAACACTGCTTCAATCCAGGCAGTGACAATAGCAGAGTCAGCTTGCTGTATCCGGTCACAACGGTGCCATATTCAGCTCAGAGCCTGCAAAGAGGGGCTGAGGAATTGATGCCATATTCAACTCAGAGCCTGCAAAGAGGGGCTGAGGAATTGTGACTCTGCCCTGGGCTTTGGAAAATCGGTGTCTATGGAACCCGTCGTCCAACCCAGGATCCAGCGTCGCGGGAGGGGGTACGTGTAGGCAACACTTCACGTTCCCGCCCGTTGATGGTAGTGGGAGATCGGTCCCAAAAGGAAACCGTCGACCTCAAAAAATAACAAAACCTTGAAAGATGTACCTCCTACAGACACTAAGCTAAAACTGAGACTGCCTGGCCCGGCCAGGGGGTGTATACTGCAGAGGAGGAGCTATGCTTTTGCATTTACTTAGTGTCCTCCTATGGATAGGCAGCATAACACCCATGGTCCTGTGTCCCCCAATGAGGCGTCAGAGAAAAAAAGACTATATTAAATAGTAAAGGCTGGAGATTGAGTTACCATGTAACATCAGGTTTAGAGGGAGTATGTAAATGTATTTTCAAGTTTTTAAGTATAAGCTGTCGTGTGTGTACATGAAAAATAACTATGTCTAGCCATGATATGACTCGTATCCTGCAATTGCACCAGTTTTCTGCTCTGCGGGCTCTATCTCTAATTTGCAATTGACTTTGAGCTGGTGGAAGAGGACTAGTTACTGTGACGTCTAAACTACTAAACAGGGAGTAATTCCTGCTCTTCAATTCTTAGCTCGCAGAGAGGAGCAGCAACAAAGTAGAAATTATACAGTAGAACTGATAAATGTACATCTGAATCCAACTCTGGGATGAGGTAAAAGACTTGTTAGAAAGCTCAACACAATCTTTGTCTACCTCTCCTCTTAACCCTTCCTTTCCCCATAAAGTATAATAGGTGTATCCTGACACCACACCGTACTGACAGTCCATCCCGTCTTGAACAAAATGGATTTTAGCTGTTTTAACAGAGTGGATGGCAAGTTCACAAGATAGGGAACCGAAATAAGTGGAGAAAGAAGCAGATTCTTATATTACAAAATGTCTTATATTCACTTGTGCTATCGATGTCCACAACTTAACTGATATTATTAAATGGATTCTTGGAGCAGACTCATGCTGCTCGAATCACGGACAGCATGACTAAAGCCTGCTTTACACCATACAATCCAGCATACGATATCATATGCGATCGTACCCGCCCCCATCGTATGTGCGGCAAGTTTAATTTGTTGAATATGTCGCACAAACGAATAACCCCCCCCCCCCCCCCTGTCACACGTACTTACCCGTCCATACGACCTCGATGTGGGCGGCGAACATCCACTTCCTGGAGTGGGAGGGACGTTCGGCGTCACATCGACGTCACGCGGCAGCCGGCCAATAGAAGCGGAGGGGCGAGATGAGTGGGACGTAAACATCCCGCCCACCACCTTCGTTCCACATTGGCAGTGGGAGCCGCAGGACGTAGGTAAGATCTGTTCATCGTTCCCGGGGTGTAACACACTGCGATGTGTGCTACCCCAGGTACGATGAACCTGACGTTCAATTTTTAGGAATTGAACGACGTGCATGCGATGAACGTTTTACCGTTCATTCGCAATCGCACGTAGCTGTTACATGCAACAATGTAACTTACGATGACGGATGTGCGTCACTTATGACGTGACCCCACCGACACATCGTAAGATTTCTTGTAGTGTGTAAAGCGCCCTTAAGAGGACGTGTCCTTGTAGCCATGTCATTTTCACTCTGAAATAGTATGGCACTTCAGAGAAAACAGATTTAAAAAGTCATTCCAGGACCACGCATCTCAGATGACTAATCTAAGAGGCTGGTCCCAGCAGCCACTCCCCATATCTCTTCAATAGACTGATAAGTCTTTCCCTATTAACATACATAAGGAAAGTTTTGCTAGTCTTTGGGAGTTGTATGGGAAGAAACAATCAGCCTACATCACATTTATTAGTACATCTCATCTAGTCATCCTCGAAGAATCATTCCTGTTGGCTTTTAACCCCTTCACCACTCAGCGATTTAAGTTTTTTCCTCTTCTTCTTCAAAGAGCCATAACTTTATTTTTCCAGCAATATAGCTATATAAGGGCTTGTTTTTTGGCAGGACAAGTTGTACTTTTGAATAACATCATGCATTCTGGTACATAATGTACTGGAAAACAGGAAACAATCTTCAAGTGCAATGGAGTTGCAAACAAAAGTGCAATTGCATGATGGTTTTGTTTTTTCATTTACAATGTTGACTTTATGGTAAAACTGACCTGGCAATATGATGCCCCAGGTCAGTATGACTATGTAGATCCCAAATATGTATAGTTTTACTTTTATCTACTTGGTGAAAAAAAATTCAGAAAATTAACAAAAAAAAAACAAAACAAAAAAAACAAACAATTGCGCTTTTGTTGCCACAGTCCGAGACCTATAGTCTTCTCATTTTTCAGTATCTGGGTCAGAGTTGTGGCTTATTTTTTGCGTCCTGACTTGATGTTTTTAATTATAGCATTTTCGTGTAGATGCAATGATTTGATCATCTCTTATTGCAATGCGCCGTTTACCGATCAGATTAATTTATTTTATATTTTTATACATTGGGCATTTCTAAAAGCGTTAATACCAAATCAGTGTATATATATATTTTTCAACCCTTTAATTTTTAATGGGACGAATGGGGGTGATTTGAACGTATTTTTTTTAAATTTTTTAAAACTTTTTTTTTTTTCCTTTTTTTATTTTACTAGTCCCCCTAGGAGACTATAAGGATCAGCAGTCTGATCACCTGTGCATTTCTTTAGATCACAGCTACGCAGCTGTGATCACTAGAAACACTCATCTCTTGTCTCTGGCAGCAGCCGGCTGAGTGAAACCGGAAGTGACTCATGTAGGCTACAGGAGTCATCACATGACCCTGTGCTTCCATGACAACCATCGGCTCACATTGAACACGTCATTGCGCCGCCGATGGAGCCGGGCGAGTAAAGATTTAGCACGATCGGCATTCAAATGTTTGTTTTTTTTCATTGTTTTATTTTCAATGGGGCAAAAGAGGGATGAATTGAACTCTTACGTTTTTTTTCAGATTTTTAATTTTTTTTTTTACTTTTTATTGAATTTACTAGTCTTCTTAGGGGACTTGCAGTCTGAACCGTCCAATCGCTTTTGCTGTTTTGCTGTTCAGAGCAATGCTTCAGCATCCCTCTGAAAAGCAAAAATGCTGCTCTCCTGTGAATGCTGGCGCTTTGTCATGACAGTGACAGGGGTCATGAGATGACCCCTGGCTGTCATGATAACCTATCAGCGCCCTGCTGATCATGGTCACGGGGCTGCCATGGCAGCGGTGAATGGCAGGCTCTCCGCGTGCGTTAAATCACGCTGTCAGAGTTTGATGGCGGGATTTAACTAGTTAACAGGAGTGGGTGGATCTCCGATTCCCCCACTCCTGTTAGTTGCACGGGACGGCTGATCAGATCAGCGGACGTGTGAGAGAAAAAAATAAAGGGACTGACACAGCCAAGGACATACACGTACGTCCAAAGTTGGGAAGGGATTTAATAGTATGTTTTCTTGGAAATGTTGCAAAGTTTCAGACTAAAGCATACACAGTTATAATAATGCAACCAGTGTCTGATTCATACTGTGATTTAGGCAACATGAATCTGTGAGGTTCCTTTTAAAAATAGATCTTTGCTCAGGAGATTTAATACATGCTGTAGCAGTATCTTCTAAATCAATAGTATTCTAGTATTACAAAAAAAAAAAGGAAAAAAAAGCAGGAAGGAAAAAAAGAAAATGGCAACTTCAAGATTTATGTCATAGATATGTATATATGAAAGAGAAGAGGAAAAACAATCACTTACTGATCAGCGTTGGTATAAATGGGCTTGTTCTCCAACTTATACAGTTTGTCAACATCATGTTGCTATAATATAAAGAAATTATTTAATCTTCAGATTTATTGATATGTCTAAATTCATCATAAATCCATTGAATAGTGTTGTCCTTTACTAGCAAACCCGTTTTGAATATCCCTAAAGTGCTAAATAAAATAAATAACAAACATATAGCGGGTGAAGAAAGTATTGAAGACGTCACCAATTTTCTAATCTAAGTACATTTCTAAATGTGCTATTGACATGAATTTCTCACCAGAAGTCAGTAACAAGCCATCCAATCCACACAGGCAAAGAAATCAAACCATAGTTGTCCATAAATTTACTGTAGTGTAATAATGAGAAATAACACAGGGAAAAAAAGTACTGAAATTTATGTAATACTTTGTACAAAAGCCTTTGTTGGTGATGACAGCTTTAAGATGCCTCCAGTATGGAGAAACTAGTCGCACTAGTCTCAGGTGTGATTTCCGCTCTTTCTTCCACACGAACACTTCAAATTATGAAGGTCACATGGTCGCCTTCTATGAACTCTGAGCTTTAGATCCTTCCATACATTTTCTATTGGATTTAGGTCAGGTGATAAAGCTGCTAGAATGGCCCAGCCTATTTTCTTTCTCTGAAAGCTATTGAGAGTTTCCTTGGCTGTGAGATTGGGATGATTATCTTAGTGAAATGTCCATCCTCGCTTCATCTTCATCATTCTGGTAGATGGCAGCAGATTTTTATCAAGAATGTCCCAATACTTTAGTTCCTTCATCCTTCCTTCAATTACATGAAGTTTGCCAGTACCATGTACTGAAAAAACAGCCCACACCATGATGTTCCCACCTCCAAACGTCCCTGTTGGTATGGTGTTTTTGGTGTGATAAGCAGCGCCTTTTGGCCTCCAAACATGCTGTGTATTATGCCATCTAAAGAGTTCAATTTTGTTTTCATCTGACAAGACTATATTCTCCCAGTATTTCACCGGCTTGTCTAAATGTTGGTGAGCAAACTTTAGACATGCGTTTTGTTCAGCAATGGAGTCTTGCATGGTGGGCTGCATACAGGCCATGGAGGTTCAGTGCATTACTTATTGTTTTCTTTGAAACAATTGTACCTGTTGATTTCAGGTCTTTCTGTAGCTCTACACAGGTGGTCCTTGGCTCTTGGACAGCTCTTCTGATATTTTTTTTTTCACTCCTCTGGTGGCCGGATAATGAAAGTATGTTCTATTCCTATCCTTATTATGGCTCACTGGCTCCTTTAGTAGTTTAGAAATTCATCCGTAACCAATGCCATCAGTATGTTTTGCAAAAAATAAGGTTGCAAATGTCTTGGGACAGCTCACTGGTTTTACCCATCATGACATGTTTCTTGTTGTAAACCAGGGTAATGAGACACCTTTTTTAAGATATTGATTGAACAAGATGATATTATTTTTCACTAAATGGCATGACTGCTTTCTAAATACTGATAGATTTCAGCTGGTGTCATGACTTTCCATGCATTTTTGCACTTCTCTTTCTTCATTTATTCAATACTTTTTCCCTGTGTCATTTCTCATTATTACACACCACTTAAATTTATAGACATCTATGGTTTGATTTCTTTGCCTGTGGGAACTGGATGGTTTGTTATCGCCATCTGGTGAGAAATTCATGTCCATAGCATCTTTAGAAACATAGTTAGGAAATTGGTGACATCTTCATTACTTATTTCACCTGCTGTAATGTTGGTGTCCCCACAGGGACGTCAACACACTGCTGCGACCGTACTGCTGTTTCTCCTCTACATATGTCGGTTCTCCTCCCATGGCCTGTGCATGTTGCACTGGTCTCCTAGAAACTCCCATATGGGACGTGCTCGCTCCCAATTCTTAAAGGGACAGCACACACAAACTGGAACCAAAAGTGTCCCCAGCCTATTGCTGGGAGGCACTAGGTATTTCAGGCACCTTCCTCCATTGGGAGGTGCCTGAGCAACATAGTTGCTAGGAAGTCTTCTGCCTGCTAACTAGTTGTCAGGTTCTCCAAACTTTTACCTGTCCTGCCTATCTGTATCTGAACCTGACCTACCAGTCAGTACTCAAGCATGTCCTGCCTGACTGTACCCGTGTCCATCCTGTCAGCCAGCACACCATACCATCTGTCCTATCTGAATCAGTCATCCTGTCAGTACCAGCTGTCCAGTTAAAACCAGTATCTGTAGTCACCCTGCCTATAATCATGATCTACTCCTGCCTGTTACCTGCGTCCTTGATCACTGGGTCAGTAGCTGCAGCCCAGGGACTGCCTTAGAGTGGTACCTGGTGTCTACCGACAGCCAAATCCAACCTCACCATGAAAGGCTCTGGTGAATACCCAGTATGCACTTAGTTACACCCCTCCAAGGTAAACCCGGTCTATGGCGCAGTAGGTTCACACCCATGTGTGCGACACCTGCTGTATTTACCTCCTGGACCAGCAGGGCACCTTCTCTCTGACAGGACTGTGACATTGGCTCAAACAGAACTGTAAAGACTGCAGCCGATCAGTGTCCGCTCATGTGAAGATGTTAATGTCACAAGATTGCCGGAGGAACAAGAAGCTCAAAGCGGAGGAGCAGCACTTATCAGTGAGTTAAGTATGTTTTTTTTTTTTCTCATTTTACTCAGCACATTGGGGACATTAAAACAGGTGAATGGGGGTTTCTCCAGTAACCAGCCAACCCTTTTAATGTTCCAAGACAAATATACTTTCTGGTACCTTTAATATTGAGACATTAGCAATTCGATCCAATGGGCTCATCAACTCAGGTTCAATGAACAAATCTTTTTTCCCAGGGAGCTGTAAGTAAATATATAAGTATATGTTAAAACATTATAATGATTGATAAGGTTGAGTACAAAACATTTAAATTGTACATAATCTAATGTCATTGTCAAAAGCTAACTTACTGATTACGAGACTGTTTTTTATACATAAAGAATATATGCAGAAAGGCATCTCTCTGCCATCATATAACCGGCTACAAAAAAGAGAATTTTGTTTACTTACCGTAAATTCTTTTTCTTATAGTTCCGTATTGGGAGACCCAGACATTGGGTGTATAGCTTCTGCCTCCGGAGGACACACAAAGTACTACACTAAAAAGTGTAGCTCCTCCCTCTGAGCATATACACCCCCTGGATAACCAGATCTAGCCAGTTTAGTGCAAAAGCTGAAGGAGAATAGCCACCCACAAGTAAAGACAGAGCAAGAACCGGAACAACCGGAGCCTCTGTCTACGACAACAGCCGGTGATAACACGCGGAACAAGAAACTGCCAACAGGCAACAGGGAGGGTGCTGGGTCTCCCAATACGGAACTATAAGAAAAAGAATTTACGGTAAGTAAACAAAATTCTCTTTTTCTTTATCGTTCCTATGGGAGACCCAGACATTGGGACGTCTCAAAGCAGTCCATGGGTGGGAATAAACAGAAAACTGAGAAGTAGGCGGAGCCTAACTTCACAAATGGGCGACCGCCGCCTGAAGGATGCGTCTGCCCAAGCTCGCATCTGCCGAAGCATGAGCATGCACTTGGTAGTGCTTCGAAAAGGTATGCAGGCTAGTCCAAGTGGCAGCCTGACAGACTTGCTGAGCCGTAGCCTGGTGCCTGAAAGCCCAAGAGGCACCGACAGCTCTGGTCGAGTGTGCCTTGATCCCCGGCGGGGGAGGCACCTGAGTACACTGGTAGGCATCGGAAATGGCCGACCTAATCCAACGAGCTAAGGTCGGCTTAGAAGCCGAGAGGCCCTTACGCCGACCTGTGGTTAGCACAAAAAGAGAGGTGCACCGCCTGAGAACAGCGGTGCGAGACACATAGATCCGGAGCGCCCGCACCAGATCCAGAGTATGCAACGCTTTTTCAAAGCGATGAATAGGAGCCGGACAAAAGGAAGGCAGGGAAATGTCCTGGTTAAGGTGGAAAGGAGAAACCACCTTAGGGAGAAAGTCCGGAGTCGGACGGAGAACCACCTTGTCTTGATGAAAAACCAAAAAAGGTGACTCCGTAGAGAGCGCAGCCAAATCAGAGACTCTCCTGAGGATAGTTATGGCCACTAGAAAGACCACTTTCTGTGAAAGACGAGACAAAGAAACCTCCCTAAGAGGCTCAAAGGGGGGTTTCTCCAAGGCCGTGAGGACCAGATTGAGGTCCCAGGGATCCAAGGGCCGCCGGTAAGGCGGAATGATGTGAGACGCGCCCTGCATGAAGGTGCGCACTAGAGCCAGCCGGGCGATACACCGCTGGAACAACACTGAAAGAGCCGAGACTTGTCCCTTGAGGGTTAGTCCTAGCTGCAGACCGGACTGTAGGAAGGACAGAAGGGTCGGCAAGGAAAAAGGCCAAGGAGCATGGCCGGAAGAGCGACACCAGGACAGGAAAATTCTCCAGGTCCTGTGATAGATTTTGGCCGAGGAAGACTTCCGAGCCCGAGTCATAGTGGAGATGACTTCAGGGGGGATACCGGAAGCCGTCAAGATCCAGGACTCAAGAGCCATGCCGTCAATCTGAGAGCCGCAGAATTCTGGCGGAAAAACGGACCTTGTGAGAGAAGGTCTGGACGGTCCGGAAGATGCCACGGCACCTCTACGGACAGATGGAGCAGGTCTGGGTACCAAGCTCGCCTGGGCCAGTCTGGAGCAATGAGGATGACCCGACGGCCCTCCATTCTGATCTTGCGCAGAACTCTGGGCAAGAGAGCTAGAGGGGGAAACACGTAGGACAGACGAAACTGGGACCAATCTTGAACCAGAGCGTCCGCTGCAAAGGCCTGAGGATCGTGGGAACGAGCCACGTAAACCGGAACCTTGTTGTTGTGCCGGGATGCCATTAGATCCACTTCCGGAGTGCCCCACTTGCGGCAGATTGACTGAAACACTGCCGGATGCAGGGACCACTCGCCACTGTCCACAGTTTGACGGCTGAGATAATCTGCTTCCCAGTTTTCCACGCCTGGGATGTGGACTGCGGATATGGTGGACTTGGAGTCCTCCGTCCATTGAAGGATGCGTTGAACCTCCAACATTGCCAGGCGGCTGCGTGTCCCGCCTTGGTGATTTATGTAGGCAACCGCTGTCGCGTTGTCTGACTGGACTCGGATGTGCTTGCCCGCCAAAAGGTGGTGAAAGGCTAGGAGAGCTAGAAGCACAGCTCTGGTTTCCAGCACATTGATCGAGAGGGCTGATTCAGACGGAGTCCAAGTGCCCTGTGCTCGGTGGTGGAGACATACCGCTCCCCAGCCAGATAGACTGGCATCCGTGGTGAGGATCACCCAGGACGGGGCCAGGAAGGAGCGTCCCTGAGACAGAGAGAGGGGCCGAAGCCACCACTGAAGTGAGCCCCTGGTCTGTGGCGACAGAGCCATTAGCCTGTGCAAGGAGGAAGTCCGCTTGTCCCAACAGCGGAGAATGTACAGCTGTAGAGGACGCAGATGGAACTGGGCAAAGGGAACAGCCTCCATTGACGCCACCATCTGACCCAGCACCTGCATTAGGTGCCTGATGGAATGACGGCGGGGCCTCAGCAGAGAGCGCACCGCCAGATGGAGGGACTGCTGTTTGACTAAGGGCAGCTTCACAAGTGCCGGCAGAGTCTCGAACTGCATCCCTAGGTATGTGAGCCTCTGGGTCGGAGTCAGAGTGGATTTGGGCAGATTGACAAGCCACCCGAATTGGGCTAGAGTGGCGAGAGTGAGCGAGACACTCCGCTGACAGTCTGCGCTGGATGAAGCCTTGACTAGAAGGTCGTCCAGGTAAGGAATCACTGCCAACCCCTGGAGGTGCAGAACCGCAACCACTGCTGCCATGACCTTGGTGAATACTCGAGGGGCCGTGGCTAACCCGAAGGGGAGAGCCACGAATTGGAAATGTTCCTCTCCGATTGCAAAACGTAGCCAACGCTGGTGTGAAACTGCAATTGGCACATGCAGATAGGCATCTCTGATGTCGATGGATGCCAGGAAATCTCCTTGGGTCATTGAGGCAATGACTGATCGCAGAGACTCTATGCGAAACTGCCGCACCTGAACATGCTTGTTGAGAAGCTTGAGATCCAGGATGGGTGTATTGCAAATATAAAAATGGCTATTTTTGAGTTTATAAATTATGTTATACTATAACATTGATTAATCAGACAGACAAAGTGTACATGGTTACAAAATCTTGTATATACTTAAGGATTTCTGTGTGTTTGTCTTGAATATACAGACAAACAATATATCCATTTACCTAGCTCAAATACCTGATGTGTGTTCTTGGGAGACTTGAATGCTGTGGGTTTATTACCCCATTGTCTGATGTGTGGTGTATCTCTGGTCCATCTATGCCCAATGACTGGCCATCAAAGGGCATGGATCAATAAGACTACAACACATTAACTTTAAGGCTTGTAATATTGTTCAAGCCTTTTTAAGATCAGCTGAAATATAGCACAGACAGAAGCTCGTGTTACCTGTACCGAGATGTCCGGTCAGTGTTGGGATTTCCAGGAGTCCTCTGTCTATGTCATGCTTCTCTGATTCTTAATATTCCAGACAGATGATGTCCAAAGCTCCTTGGTGATGTAAGTATATTTAACTGTACTTAACCTTTGTATGTTGATTATACAAAAGTGTACGCAATATCATATTTTTCCTTTAAGTTTGTATTTCATATTAACCTTTATAATAAAATTACTTATTTGCCTTCTTTAAAGCCGTATCTGAACCTTAGTGTTAAAAATATTAGCAAAACATTTGGCGTAGTCGGCAGGATATACGCAGAAGGCTTTGAGTACTTTTGTTAGTGTGATATTGCGTAAAATATGCCTCTTTTTAAGAAAAAAGTGGTTGTGAGTGAATGCATTGAGATTCCAGGTTGGGAACAGACTCCCTATGATATTTTAGCAACCAAGTGGTCGCACAGTGTTGGTTTGAGTGAACCATGGGACAAATGTTTGAAAAATGCTGAACCTGTAGATGTGGTTGAATGCTTGCAGAAAGTGAAAGTGGAGAAAGGTAAAGAATTGGGTGCTGTTGGTAGGCGTGGGTGGATCCTGTTGTCTGCATATAGAAAACAGCATCAGGAAAAGATACGTATGCTAACAAAAGTTCAGGAATTAGAGAGACAGTTGTGTGAGGTCCAGACTGCATTGGTCACAGCACAGTGTCAGAATAAGTTGTCAGTGGACAAATGTGATGGATATCTGCATGATGCAGACAAGTCTGCTGTATGTATAGAGCAGTATAAATACAGAAAGAAGAGCGGGAAGGAGAATAGAAAGGAAGTAACTTTGGCCATAGCCAAAGCGGGGTCAGAGGGGAACTCAGATGAGTGGAATGGTGACGTATGGAACTCAACTGATTCTGAAAACGTCACCGACCCAGAACAGGAGGATGAACATGTCAGTGGGGAGAAGGAAATTGATCCTCATCTTAACCCAATAAGAGTTCATCCAATATACCATAGACAAGTTTTAGAAACAGCTAGAGGTAAACAGAACAGGAATATGGTAGAGGATTGCAGTCAGCTTCTTGATCGTTTTTCACAAAGGTCAAATGAATCTTTGATAACTTGGATAGTCAGATTATGGGAGATGGGGGCTCATGGAGTACAGCTGGATGCTGTGGATGGCCCAAAGTTTGTTCAACTCAGCCATGAGCCTGTAGTGAAGGAAGCATTTTGTTCCTTGATAGTTCAGCGACCACATGTGGTGTGTAGTATGATGGATGTTGTGGCTATGGCATTGCAGCATAAATACCCATCTGAGGCGGACTGGCCGCCTAATGAAAAACCATGGTTTACATTGAAAGATTGTGCTTGGAGATTGAAGGAGGAGGCTATGAAAAATGCTATTTCAGCAAGTGCATATGACAATTACATGCAAGTTGTTGTAAGTGTTTCTATTAGAAATTGTATCATTAGAAATGCCCCTGCAGCTTATAAACATGTCATGATGGCATTAATGGTAAATCAGACTGGGAAACCCATCTCCAATACATTGGAGGCGATCCGACAGTTAGAGGGTCTGGGAGAATGGGGTCCCAAACAGAGAGATCAGCTTAATTTTGAAGAACAGTGTAACAACGTCAAAAGTAGTACAAATCGTAGATCCCGTGTTACCAGGAGAGATATGTTTATGGCCCTGATAAAGGATGGTGTTGCCTGGGATAAAATAGATGGGATTAGTACTGACGAGATGTGGAAATTGTATCAAAAGAGAAAATTGTATCAAAGGAGAGGACTCAATAAAAAGTCAGGGGTTTCACATAATAAAAAGGGTGCAGCAAAAGATTCTGAATCTCCACAGCGCAGGCGAAGCAGGACACGGGGAGAAAGAGGGCCCACTTTCTCATCGTCACCAGCAAAGCCTATACCACCGGGGGTGTTGGATCTTTACGCTGAAGTCAAATGTTTGGTGCAGGAAATCAAAGCCCAACAGAAGAGGTTGTCATCATCTTCCACCAAGATGTCTCCATCTGAAATGGAAGATAGATGGGGGGAAATTGATAAGGGTAATATTGAGACCACAGAGGAGATTGAAATTAATAAGGGTAATATTGAGACCACAGAGGAGATTGCCGGTAATATTGAGACCACAGAGGAGATTGCCGGTAATATTGAGACCACAGAGGAGATTGCCGGTAATATTGAGACCACAGAGGAGATTGAAAAAGATAAGGGTAATTTTGAGACCACAGAGGAGATTGAAAAAGATAAGGGTAATTTTGAGACCACAGAGGAGATTGAAAAAGATAAGGGTAATATTGAGACCACAGAGGAGATTGAAAAAGATAAGGGTAATATTGAGACCACAGAGGAGATTGAAAAAGATAAGGGTAATATTGAGACCACAGAGGAGATTGCCGGTAATATTGAGACCACAGAGGAGATTGAAAAAGATAAGGGTAATATTGAGACCACAGAGGAGATTGCCACCAATACAGAATGTACAGAGATATGTAAAGAGATAAGTATTACAAAAGCCATTCCTGCTCATAAACAATACAGAGCCATACAAATGTTCACAAAGGAGAGACTAGAAACCAGGAGGATTCCTGTGTTCAGTCTATTGGAAGGGCAATTATTTTTGCTATTGTTTGGTTGGTCTCATATTTACATACCCATGCTGCTAATTAATACAGCACAATATACCAATATGGTTGGGTAAATAGTGAACTTTTTAGGCTGTCAAGTTAGATGTGAATCTTTTAGCATATGGATAATGGACTGGATAAAATTGTGTTTTGTGTATTATTTGAGCTTGTATGCTAATCATGTTTGTGCTTTCTTTTTAGACTGGAGACCAGAGTTTTACATTACATGTTATTAGAGCCATCAGGCTAAAACAATGAAACAAGTAATCATCCCATTGTGATGAATGGGTATTGTATTTACCTAATGGTTGTTGTTTGTTTTATGTGTATGTTCAATCAGGACCACAGTAGGCTTGTAAATGCCCTCTCAGTATGATGGTCTCATAGTCCAAAGGTCAGATTTGGCCTTCAACTGAACTCAGTTAATAAGAGAAGGGATAGATCAGGATTATTAATTAAGGTAATTCTAATGAATAGTGGAGACAGTGACATGTTAATCAGTTGATGGTACTGTCTATTTCTAAAATGTAGATAGTCAGAGGGAGGGTTCCTTCAGTTCTGCAGAGAAGATAAATGATTTGGATCTTCACATCCTATCAATGATTGTGCAAACATTTGGGTGAAACAATTGAGTGACAAAGGTATTCCAGAACCTGCTGAAGTCATTGCTCGAGGAGCAGACAATGTGCTGACAGTTATGAAACAAGAAAAGTGGGAATACATCCCAACTGACAGATGAGTAATATGTGTATTGTTGTCCCTTTAGAACAAACTCTGGAAATGTTGCATCATTGGCGCCACCATGGGCATGGATCTACTTCCGTCAGAAGCCAAGCAACCTTCAGACCGAAAACAGAGAGACCAACCATGGAAAATGTGGCCTTATTGAAAATCAAACAGAATCTATGGGTTTACCTGGCTCAGCTGATGAATACGAGCCATTTTTGTATAACAAACTACCAGTGATGACAATATATGAGAAACTTGTATCGAGGCGCTACTGACCCCTTTACATAAATGAAGACCTAGAAGAAGAAGATGTGACCCAAAACTTCATCTCCAATCTGTATTGTGCCTATATGAACTGCACTGGGGAACATTCTCTAACAGAAGAGATGATTGCCCTAAGGACTCAAAGGGTTACATGAGCTGATCTATCAGAGGACTTGTTAAAGCAAAATAGGCAGATGTCAACAATTAAAAATACAGAATAAGACAGGGCATAAACAGATTGCTATTATTTGTGTCTCTCATACAAATAAAAAATGCAAACGTATGAGGGCAGGAAATAATATGAGATTAACAATATAATGACTGTTTCATTATATACAAAAAATGTAAAATTGTTAACGAAATCATAGATACAAGGATTATCTATAATAATTGTAGGAACACTCACTGCAGCGGCATATGCAGCTAAAGCAATAGGACGATTCTCTTGTTTGGTGGCTATATTTATCACAAGTAGAGATGGATTTATACTAGATTAATTACATTACACAAGATAATGGTAGATGGTGGGAATGTGTATTTTCTTAGTTACCTGATTTTTTGATATATGCATTATATATATTAGGAGTAATTTTTGCTATTGTGCATGCATTGCTTTGTGTTGTTGTATCATCCGCTAAAACTATGCCGTTAGGGTATGGGACATTGTATAAATAATGTATGGCTCAAAACAGCCAAGGGTGGAATGTATTGCAAATATAAAAATGGCTATTTTTGAGTTTATAAATTATGTTATACTATAACATTGATTAATCAGACAGACAAAGTGTACATGGTTACAAAATCTTGTATATACTTAAGGATTTCTGTGTGTTTGTCTTGAATATACAGACAAACAATATATCCATTTACCTAGCTCAAATACCTGATGTGTGTTCTTGGGAGACTTGAATGCTGTGGGTTTATTACCCCATTGTCTGATGTGTGGTGTATCTCTGGTCCATCTATGCCCAATGACTGGCCATCAAAGGGCATGGATCAATAAGACTACAACACATTAACTTTAAGGCTTGTAATATTGTTCAAGCCTTTTTAAGATCAGCTGAAATATAGCACAGACAGAAGCTCGTGTTACCTGTACCGAGATGTCCGGTCAGTGTTGGGATTTCCAGGAGTCCTCTGTCTATGTCATGCTTCTCTGATTCTTAATATTCCAGACAGATGATGTCCAAAGCTCCTTGGTGATGTAAGTATATTTAACTGTACTTAACCTTTGTATGTTGATTATACAAAAGTGTACGCAATATCATATTTTTCCTTTAAGTTTGTATTTCATATTAACCTTTATAATAAAATTACTTATTTGCCTTCTTTAAAGCCGTATCTGAACCTTAGTGTTAAAAATATTAGCAAAACAATGGGCCAGAAGGAACCGTCCTTTTTGGGGACTAGGAAGAGATTTGAGTAGAAACCTCTGAACCGTTCCCGGGCGGGAACCGGAACAATTACTCCGTTGGCCTGCAAGGATGCCACGGCCTGAGAGAAGGCGGCGGCCTTGGAGCAGGGGGGAGTTGACAGAAAAAATCTGTTTGGCGGGCTGGAAGAGAATTCTATCCTGTAGCCGTGGGAGATGATATCCCGCACCCACTGATCGGAGACGTGTTGAAACCACACGTCGCCAAAGTGGGAGAGCCTGCCACCGACTAAGGACGTTGCTGGCGCGGCCCCGAGGCCGAGGGCTTAGAGGATGACCAGTTGGAGGAACGCCTGGTTTTGGTTTGTGGCATGGAAGTACTCTTCCCGCCAGTAGCTTCCTGAATAATTTCATCCAGTTGTTCACCGAATAGCCTGGATCCAGCAAAAGGGAGCCCAGCAAGGTACTTCTTTGAAGAAGCATCTGCCTTCCACTCTCGAAGCCACAAAATCCTGCGGATAGCGAGGGAATTAGCCGAAGCCACCGCAGTGCGGTGAGAAGCGTCCAGCATGGCAGACATGGCATAGGATGAAAAAGCTGAAGCTTGGGAAGTCAAGGCAACCATTTCGGGCATAGATTCCCTGGTGAGGGAATGCATCTCCTCTAGAGAAGCAGAGATGGCTTTGAGAGCCCACACTGCTGCAAAAGATGGGGAGAACGAGGCCCCTGCCGCCTCATATACAGATTTGGCCAGAAGGTCAACCTGGCGGTCAGTGGAATCCTTAAGAGAGGTGCCATCAGCCACTGATACAACGGTCCGGGCTGAGAGTCTAGACACCGGAGGGTCTACCTTTGGTGAATGAGCCCACTCCTTGACCACCTCAGGTGGAAAGGGAAAACGGTCATCAGAACCACGCTTTGGGAAGCGTTTGTCAGGACAGGCCCTAGGCTTGGTCACAGTGGCCTGAAAACTGGAGTGGTTAAAGAACACACTCCTTGTCCTTTTAGGCAAGGTAAACTGGTGCTTTTCTGCCAGAGAGGGTTGCTCCTCTGATACTGGCGGATTGAGGTCCAGTACAGAATTAATGGACGCAATCAAATCACTAACATCTGAGTCACATTCGGACAGATCAATGGGGCACATGGAGGTAGCTTCCGAGCCCCCCGTAAAGGCATCCTCCTCGTCCTGCGAGTCAGCTCTTGAATCAGAGCCGCGGGACGAGGAAGGAGAGGGGACCCTGCGTCTCCTTTTAGGAGGACGGGGTCTGGGACCAGATGAAGAATCCTCTGTGAGCTCCGCTGAGAGAGCCCTAGCAGCAGAGGCGCCCTGAGAAGGGGGCTGATGCATGTTCAGCAAAGTCCGGGACAGCTGTCCCATGGAGTCGGCAAAAGACTGGGAGATTTACCTAGAGAAGGATTCTACCCAAGCCGGGGGTTCAGCCACCGGAGCCGGAGCAGCCGGAGGGACCACTGTGGGTGCGATTCCAGGCTGAGGCATTGAGCAGGCATCACAATGTGGATATGTGCTCGGTTCAGGCAGCACGAGCTTACATGCAGTGCATATTGAGTACAGCCTTGCAGCCTTGCTCCTCGTGTGAGACATGCTGCTGAAGCGGGGGCTCTGAGCCAGAATGACCCCCAGAGAGTATATAAGAAGGTCCACAACCGGAGGTTGTGGCTTACCAGACCGTTTGTGTGCCCTCCAGATCCCACAGCCCGGACCCCCATGCAGCTTAGCAGGGATGCTGCAGCCAGTGCTGATCCAGAGAAAAACGCTGAGACAATGGCGCCGGAGCGAGGAGAGGGGGCGGGACCTGCTCTGAGAGCGGGATCTGGAGGGCCAAGGAGATTTACAGGGGAGGGGACATGTACTCAGAGAGGAGTGTCCCTCCCCTGTGCCGAACGGCCGCTGGGCGGAGCCGCACTGTCCCTCTGCATGACTGACATGCGAGGGCAGTGAAATCGAAAGTAGGCCTCCAGCGAAGCCGGGGCCTAAATTTAAGCGATGCGGCCGGCGCGCAGGCACCATCGGCGCGGTTCTCAGGCGACAACCAGAGAACCGGCCGGAAATGTCAGAAAAGTTACACAGCACACTCTCCCATCATAATAAAGTACAGGGACCCCCCAACATAAACATCTCAGGTACTTAGCTTGCTGAGATGCAGGGCCATGTCCCTGGGGATGAGTGCTCCGTCCAGCAGGATCCTGAAGGGCTGCGGAGGGAGACCGGTCTCCTGCAAAGCATGGAGAACCGTGCTGGCTCCCACTTCAAGCCAGAGCCCAAGGGATGGTGAAGGAGCGCGGCATGTAAGGCTCCAGCCTTGGAATCAACCTTAACAGCACCGCCGACACAGTGGGGTGAGAAGGGACATGCCGGGAGTCCAGGCTTGGACCCGCTTTTCTTCAAACTCTTTCCAAAAATGAAAAATCAGATGAGAATGCATGTGTGGATGTATGCCTCCTGAACACAAAGCATTGAACTGGCTAGATCTGGTTATCCAGGGGGTGTATATGCTCAGAGGGAGGAGCTACACTTTTTAGTGTAGTACTTTGTGTGTCCTCCGGAGGCAGAAGCTATACACCCAATGTCTGGGTCTCCCATAGGAACGATAAAGAAAAGGGAAGTAAAAATGGATTGAGAATCGCTGGCCTGAGTGGTCCGAGGGGGTCAGTGCACATGGCATGCAGCATAGAAGTACACTGAAATAATGCTCTCTCAGCCAAATGGAAGCTGGTGCTCTAAATAGCAGAATGGATGAGAGAGAATATACTGGAATGGACAGTGATACATTTGGACAGTTACAAGCTAACTAGACACCACATTTTTGTTTGAGAAACAATAAAACAATAAGAAGCAGATAAGGCGGCTTTCACACTACGTTTTTTTTAACATGCGTCATGAACGTTTTTTTAACGCAAAAACGGATCCAGTGCAAATGCGTTTTCATTTCAATGCATTTGCAATGGACTCGCGTCAACATGCATTCACATGCGTTTGCGTGCGTTATAATAAGGATCCAGCGACTTGCAGTTTTTTAACTTTTTTCAAAAACGCTACTTGTAGCGTTTTTGAGCTGCATCCAAATACTGTTTTTCACTGGATCCTGACTAAACAGCACGCAAACGCATGTGAACGCTGGTATGCTGATAGACAGGATCCTGCTTGCTCTACTGAGCATGCCCAGAAACCAGCCTGGTGTGATCAGTCTCTCTCTCCCCCTCCCTCTCTCTTCCCCCTCCCTCTCTCTTCCCCCTCCCTCTCCTCTCTCTCCCCCGCCTGAGAGCGGGGGATGCTCGTAATCAAAGTAAATATCGGGTAACCAAGCAAAGCGCTTCGCTTAGTTACCCGATGTTTACCTTGGTTACGTGTGCTGGGAGCAGGCAGCCCGGCTTCTAGCAGCTGCGGACGCTCGTAACCAAGGTAAATATCGGTATCCAAGCAAAGCACTTCGCTTAGTTACCTGATGTTTACCTTGGTTACCAGCGCCCGCAGCTGTCAGATGCCGGCTCCCAGTCTATCACGTTCAGTTCCCCTCACTCCCGATCACATGACTTCAATGCCCGCCCATAAACTTCAAGTGACAGGATCATGCAAAATAACACATGCGTTTGCATGCGTTTTTCTTTGTAAAAACAGGATCCACTTTTACAGCAAAAAAACGTTCATAACGCATGTTAAAAAAACGTAGTGTGAAACAGCCTTAGTAGGGTCTCTTGTGGCTATTTTATTGGCCTAGCGATCCTATTGCCAGACTGCAAGAAACCCAGAATGCCCCATGGCATTGCCAGCTATGGCCCCATAGTACAATGCTTCATCACATGCCCAACTACAGTGCCATATTTTCTGGGATCGACTTTCAATCTAACCAATCAAGAGTTAATAAGGATGGATCTTCCCCTTGACCTCCTAAATTCACACTATGTGTTTGGAAACACCGTAGAGGAAAATAGTATGTGGTGTGGTGCAACTCATAGAAAGCGTAACATTTGTACAACATTTGTAAAATCTGCATATAAAACAGATCAGCAGAGGAAACTGCATACATATAGTGCTTTACACGCAGGCTATAGTCCACCGTTATATACATTAGTCTATAGTCTATGTGAAAAGAGACAGAAAGCACTCACCAAATATGCGGTAAAAAAAGCTGTTTTATTCGACCATCAGATCAGGGGGAAAGGCGTGAGGGAGGTGGGAACACACAATCCGTCGGATAAAACAACTTTTTTTACTGCATATTTGAGTGCCTTCTGTCTCTTTTCACATGGACTGTATGGATTGTTGTCTATTGGAATGAGCACAAGGACCAGAATGCAAGGAAATTTACAAGCCATATAATGCGTGTATAAACCTGAAATAGGAAGATTGAGCGGTTAGCTCGCTGAATGGTGCCAGTGTTTCCTCCTTTCTCTGTTATGTCTTGATTAGTCTATAGTCTGCCCATGAAGTACAGGATGAAGAGTGTTGTAAACCATAGACTGCATCTAGGGGAGTTTTCATTTTAACATGTACAGTTAGGTCCAGAAATATTTGGACAGTGACACAAGTTTTGTTATTTTAGCTGTTTACAAAAACATGTTCAGAAATACAATTATATATATAATATGGGCTGAAAGTGCACACTCCCAGCTGCAATATGAGAGTTTTCACATCCAAATCGGAGAAAGGGTTTAGGAATCATAGCTCTGTAATGCATAGCCTCCTCTTTTTCAAGGGACCAAAAGTAATTGGACAAGGGACTCTAAGGGCTGCAATTAACTCTGAAGGCGTCTCCCTCGTTAACCTGTAATCAATGAAGTAGTTAAAAGGTCTGGGGTTGATTACAGGTGTGTGGTTTTGCATTTGGAAGCTGTTGCTGTGACCAGACATGCAGTCTAAGGAACTCTCAATTGAGGTGAAGCAGAACATCCTGAGGCTGAAAAAAAAGAAAAAATCCATCAGAGAGATAGCAGACATGCTTGGAGTAGCAAAATCAACAGTCGGGTACATTCTGAGAAAAAAGGAATTGACTGGTGAGCTTGGGAACTCAAAAAGGCCTGGGCGTCCACGGATGACAACAGTGGTGGATGATCGCCGCATACTTTCTTTGGTGAAGAAGAACCCGTTCACAACATCAACTGAAGTCCAGAACACTCTCAGTGAAGTAGGTGTATCTGTCTCTAAGTCAACTGTAAAGAGAAGACTCCATGAAAGTAAATACAAAGGGTTCACATCTAGATGCAAACCATTCATCAATTCCAAAAATAGACAGGCCAGAGTTAAATTTGCTGAAAAACACCTCATGAAGCCAGCTCAGTTCTGGAAAAGTATTCTATGGACAGATGAGACAAAGATCAACCTGTACCAGAATGATGGCAAGAAAAAAGTTTGGAGAAGAAAGGGAACGGCACATGATCCAAGGCACACCACATCCTCTGTAAAACATGCTGGAGGCAACGTGATGGCATGGGCATGCATGGCTTTCAATGGCACTGGGTCACTTGTGTTTATTGATGACATAACAGCAGACAAGAGTAGCCGGATGAATTCTGAAGTGTACCGGGATATACTTTCAGCCCAGATTCAGCCAAATGCCGCAAAGTTGATCGGACGGCGCTTCATAGTACAGATGGACAATGACCCCAAGCATACAGCCAAAGCTACCCAGGAGTTCATGAGTGCAAAAAAGTGGAACATTCTGCAATGGCCAAGTCAATCACCAGATCTTAACCCAATTGAGCAGGCATTTCACTTGCTCAAATCCAGACTTAAGACGGAAAGACCCACAAACAAGCAAGACCTGAAGGCTGCGGCTGTAAAGGCCTGGCAAAGCATTAAGAAGGAGGAAACCCAGCGTTTGGTGAGGTCCATGGGTTCCAGACTTAAGGCAGTGATTGCCTCCAAAGGATTCGCAACAAAATATTGAAAATAAAAATATTTTGTTTGGGTTTGGTTTATTTGTCCAATTACTTTTGACCTCCTAAAATGTGGAGTGTTTGTAAAGAAATGTGTACAATTCCTACAATTTCTATCAGATATTTTTGTTCAAACCTTCAATTTAAACGTTACAATCTGCACTTGAATTCTGTTGTAGAGGTTTCATTTCAAATCCAATGTGGTGGCATGCAGAGCCCAACTCGGGAAAATTGTGTCACTGTCCAAATAGTTCTGGACCTAACTGTAAGTGATGGTAAAACGTACAAAGCCCCCTCATTGTATTATACAGTGCCTTGCAAAAGTATTTGGCCCCTCTTAATTTTTCATCCTTTTCCCACATTTCAGGCTTCAAACATAAAGTTAAAAAATGTTAATGTTATGGTGAAGAATCAACAACAAGTGGGACACAATTGTGAAGTTGAACGAAATTTATTGCTTATTTTAAACTTTTACAAAAAAATAATAAACCGAAAATTGGGGTGTGCAATATTATTCGTCCCCTTTAAGTTAATACTTTGTAGCGCCACCTTTTGCTGCGATTACAGCTGCAGTCGCTTGGGGTATATGTCTATCAGTTTTGCACATCGAGAGACTGAAATTCTTGCCCATTCTTCCTTTGCAAACAGCCGGAGCTGAGTGAGGTTGGATGGAGAGTGTTTGTAAACAGCAGTTTTCAGCTCTTTCCACAGATTCTCGATTGGATTCAGGTCTCGACTTTGACTTGGCCATTCTAACACCTGGATACGTTTATTTGTGAACCAGTCTATTGTAGATTTTGCTTTATGTTTTGGATCATTGTCTTGTTGGAAGACAAATCTTCGTCCCAGTCTCAGGTCTTTTGCAGACTCCAACAGGTTTTCTTCAAGAATGGTCCTGTATTTGGCTCCATCCATCTTCCCATCAATTTTAATCATCTTCCCTGTCCCTGCTGAAGAAAAGCAGGCCCAAACCATGATGCTGCCACCTCCATGTTTGACAGTGGTGATGGTGTGTGTTGCTTTTATGCCAAACATAACGTTTGGCATTGTGCCCAAATAGTTCGATTTTGGTTTAATCTGACCAGAGCACCTTCTTCCACATGTTTGGTGTCTCCCAGGTGGCTTGTGGGAAACTTTAAACAACACTTTTTATGGATATCTTTGAGAAATGGCTTTCTTCTTGCCACTTTCCCATAAAGGCCAGATTTGTGCAGTGTACGACTGATTGTTGTCCTATGGACAGACTCTCCCACCTCAGCTGTAGATCTTTGCAGTTCATCCAGAGTGATCATGAGCCTCTTGGCTGTATCTTTGATCAGTCTTCTCCTTGTTTGAGATGAAAGTTTGGATAGACGGCCAGGTCTTGGTAGATTTGCAGTGGTATGATACTCCTTCCATTTCAATATGATCGCTTGCACAAGGCTCCTTGGGATGTTTAAAGTTTTGGAAATATTTTTGGAACCAAATCCGGCTTTAAACTTCTCTGCAACAGTATCATGGACCTGCCTGTTGTGTTCCTTGGTCTTCATGATGCTATCTGCGGTTTAAACAGAATACCGAGACTATCACAGAGCAGGTGCATTGATACAGAGACTTCATTACACACAGGTGGCTTATGTTTATCATCATCATTCATTTAGGACAACTTTGGATGATTCGGAGATCCTCAATGAACTTCTGGTATGAGTTTGCTGCACTAAAAGTAAAGGGGACGAATAATATTGCACACCCCAATTTTCAGTTATTTATTTTTTTAAAAAGTATAAAATAGGCAATAAATTTCGTTCACCTTCACAATTGTGTCCCACTTGTTGTTGACTCTTCACCATAACATTAACATTTTTATCTTTATGTTTGAAGCCTGAATGTGGGAAAAGGTTGAAAAATTCAAGGGGGCTGAATACTTTCGCAAGGCACTGTATATGCGCACACACCGACCTGCTCTAGAAGATAGATAAGTTGGTCTCGTGCCACCCGCTTTAATATGGTAAAATCAGGAAGCTCTGGAGCATCGACTCGTTCTGATGCCATCACCGCCCTCTCTTTTTAGCCCACCTAAAAGAGAAAGACTAACAAGAAGTTAATAATTCCTAATTTCACACACAAATTCATTTTATCATACACATTATACACTTTGCACTTAATATATTGAGTAGTAAAAGTACATTTCCTATCTAGTGCCATGTATTTTATGTCTGGGAAATTTAAATTACAACCATTATGGCCATTATTCCAACTACAAAGCCTCTCATCCAGCGTTGCCCTTCTTCTAAATCAAGGGTGCACAACCTGTGGCCGGGAACCGCATATAGCCTGTAATGCTATTCTGTGCAGCCCCTGACTACATAGACACTAAAATGTTTATCTGAGAGATTTAGGCTATGTGCCCACGGGACTCTGTACCCGCGGATTTTGCCGTGGAAAACCTGCGGATTTATCTGGATTTTCTAGATAAATCTGCAGGTTTTAGCAAGTACAGACACTCCCCATGTTATCCTATGGGACATGGGGAGTGTCTGTGTCCATGCTGCGGTATGTGCGGCTGCAGAATATGCTGCGGATGTCCCGCAGCCGCACATAACTGCATGTCAATTATTTCTGCGGCATTACCTGTGGAAATCCAGGCCCTCCACTATGGAGATAGAGGCCGGGACTTCCTCAGGTAAGTCGCATGAATGCCCGCAGGTTTACCGCAGCTATTTCGCTGAAATCCCGCAGCAATGGATAGCTGCAGATTCCAGGGAGCTGCTGCGGGAAACCTGCGGACAAACATTGTTCCATGGGCACATAGCCTAAAGCCTGCTTTACATGTTACGATTCTGCATATGATATCGTATGCGATCGTAACCGTCCCCATCATATGTGCGGCACGTTCAATTTTGTTGAATGTGCCGCACAAACGATTAACCCCCGTCACACGTACTTACCTTCCATACGACCTCGATGTGGGCGGCGAACATCCACTTCCTGGAGTGGGAGGGACGTTCGGCGTCACATCGATGTCACGCGGCAGCCGGCCAATAGAAGTGGAGGGGCGGAGATGAGCTGGACGTAAACATCCCGCCCACCTCCTTCCTTCCGCATTGCCGCAGGACGCAGGTAAGATCTGTTCATCGTTCCCGGGGTGTCACACACTGCGATGTGTGCTACCCCGGGTACGATGAACAATCTGACGATCAATTCATGAGGAATCAACGACGTGCGTGCGATGAACGTTTTACTGTTCAATCGCAATCGCACGTAGCTGTTACACACTGCAATGTACCTTACGATGCCGGATGTACGTCACTTACGACGTGACCCCGCCGACACATCGTAAGATATATTGTAGTGTGTAAAGCGGGCTTAAGGTTATGTGCCCACGGGAGTTTGTACCTGCGGATATAGTCGCAGGTACGTCCGCATGTAGATAGAAGAGGATGGAGTGCTGTATCTAGCCCCTCTGTCTTCTATCTCCATAGAATGTCTTCAGCACCAACTGCCATCGCCTATCTCAGTAATGGGAAAGTCATCACTGAATACAGATTTTACCCCAGAATTGAGAATTTTGATAATGACTGATCCATTCTGACAGAGAAAGAAGCAGATTTCTCTAATAAGAAATATTACGAAGTTACTTATTTTCAGATGTACTATAGATTTACAGGAGTTGTCCGAAATAAACTCCACAAAAATTTTTTAAGCTGATCTGTTCTGTACTGTCAGAAAAAACAACCCTACATTATTATTTTTTTTTGTTTTATAACTTTTGTTCCTCTTGCAGGATATGGTTTGATGCTATAGAGAGCAGAGAGAAAATACATAGGGTACAATACATAACATTAACTATGCACTGATGGGACACTGTCAGTTCAATGTAATCACTGTACTATTTTACACCCGAGGTATAGAGTTTATGCCCGAGGTTTACTGTGGCCTGGGCCAGGTTATAGCCGGGTTCCACGTTGTATTCTGGCCTGGAGGGTTACAGTTTTTCCTTGACTATTTTACACCCTGGGGTATAGTTTGGCCTAGAACAGTTAATCCCTGGGGTATACTTTGGCTTGGGCTAAACTATATGCGGGCTTAATTTGGGAAGGGGTTAATTTAGCGTGCTACACCAGTACGTGTGGCATCTATTTTTTTCACAGATACCATAAATACGCATTATAACCTATGGTGAACTTCACATGTCCATGTTCTTACACTGTCCGTGTGATCCACGAGACATGTCTGTTGTTCAGGCAGCATGGATGACAAGGACCAATATAAGTCTATGGGTCCATGAAAAACATGAATAGCACACGGATGACATCAATGTTTTGTACATGTTTAAGATTGCAAAAGTATAGGAGAAGTGTTATAATTTATCCTTTGTCTTAGGTCACATGGGTTGGAGCAGGTCTGCTCTGAAACCCACCTGAAAAAGCTCTCATAGAATGACCACATGCATTTATATGGAAAAAACGACTTGCTGCTCATAGGTTCAGTTTTCTAAGCGTTTTTCACTAGTTTCTTGATTCCAAAGATGCCAAGTGGTTAAAATAACTGGCCTATAGAAAAATGGAGAAACATTTTGTGGACTGATGACAGTAAGGGGTACTTTGCACGCTGCGACATCGGTAACAATGTGTTACCTACGCTGCAGCGATAGTCCCCTCCCCCGTCGCAGGTACGATATCTTGTGATTGCTGCCATAGCTAACATTATCGCTACGGCAGCTTCACACGTACTCACCTGCCCTGCGACATCGCTCTGGCCGGCGAACTTTACTAAGGGGGCGGGTCGTGCGGCTTCACGCGGCAGGCAGCCAATAGAAGCGAAGGGGCGGAGATGAGCGGGACGTAAATATCCCGCCCACCTCCTTCCTTCCGGATTGCAGCCGGGACGCAGGTAAGGTGATGTTCCTCGCTCCAGTGGCTTCACACACAGCGATGTGTGCTGCCGCAGGAACAAGGAACAACCTCGTACCGTTGCAACAGCGGCATAATGGAAATGTCGGAACCTACACCGATCATACGATAACGACGCTTTTGCGCTCGTTAATCGTATGTAAAAGACATGATGAGAAACAAAAAAAGGAGTATACCGGTACAGGGATCACCAAATACAGACAGTTGGCAAAAAATTGTAACTTTATTGGTACAGCACAGCAACAACTAATAAAACACACTCGGTGAAAGGACACACCAATAATAAAATCATTTAAAAAGCCTAAAAGGCATAAGATACAGAGTCGGAGCCCTCGGTTAAAGATGATAGATAGCAATAATAAGTTTATAAACCCCTCTGTGACAACATCAACAGATCACAAAATATTTCACAATAGTAAATGCGTAAATATAATTACTATCTCCTAGAGAAACTGTCACTGATAGAAATAGTATGTCAGATCAAATATAGTACTCAGAGACAACAGGTGCACCTGTGTCCCTGAGGCAACAAATTATAGTACAATAGCACAGGCTTAATATACTGACATATATAGGCTCCTAGAACAGTATAAGATCCTTAAAAGAATGTACAAAGTGGACTAACTAGGAAAGCCATCATATTATAGTGACAGTGGTAATCAAGTGTGCACATCTCAGTGCTAATCTCAATGGTCTAATAAAAAAGAGAACAATGCATCCAGGAGACCAAAAAAAAAAGAGGAGAACGCAGATACCACAGACCCAGCCGGGTAGTTATCACAGAGGTGGGAGGGTTCCGGCGTAAATACCCTAACCAGTTATACCGGTATACTCCTTTTTTTGTTTCTCATCATGTCTCTTTAGTATACCAGGAGATCCCTTCTGGGTGGTGCCCTTCTATTTTTTGTTTTCATCGTATGTAAAAGACTTTACACACTACGATGTTGAGAGCGACGCCGGATGTGCGTCACTTTCGATTTGACCCCACCGACATCGCACCTGCGATATCGTAGTGTGCAAAGCCCGCCTAAAATTGATCGTCTGACAGTTCATCAGACGATCCCCAAACTCTGAATCCAAGCCACAGTGCACTCTGAAGACAGTGAAGCATGGTGGTGCAAGCATCATGATATGGGCATGTTTCTCTTACTATGGTGCCGAGACTATTTACCTATTTATTGGATCAGCTTGCATATATCCAAATACCTGAAGAGGTCATGTTGCCTTACACTGAGGAGGAAATGCTCTTGAAATGGGTGTTTCAACAAGACAACGACCCTAAACGCACCAGTAAACGAGCAAAATATTGGTTCCAGTCCAACAAAATTAACGTTATGGAATGGCCAGCCCAATCCGATATAACACTTGTAGGGTGACATAAAAAATATAATTTCTGAGGTAAAGCCAACAAATGCAAATAAGTTGTGGACTGTAGTCCACGCATCCTGGGCTGGAATTAATAGGTGACAGGGGGCAGAAGTAGGTTGACTCTATGCAACATAGATGTGACGCAGTTCAACAAAACTGTGGTTATACAACGAAATATTAGGTTAGGCGCCACTCACATCAGCGGTATTTTGCCGCAAAACCGGATCCAATACAAATGCATTTCAGCTCAATTCACCTCCAATGGAGTCGCGGCGGGATGCGGCCGCGTATTACACACGCAACCGCATGTGACCACATCCCACCACGACTCCATTGGAAATGAACCGAAACACATCTGCAACGGATCCACCCTGCGGCAAAATACCGCTAATGTGAGGTGAGCCTTAGTGATTCACATGAATGCTAAATCCTAAATAAAAAGAGGGCAGATTTTGAGTATGTAAAGACAAATGCAGACACTGTTTTTGGAACAGCCCAATGTTCATTTTTTGATATTAGTTAAGAATCTATATATATAATTGCCTTATTCTGTCTGTCACCAAAATGACGTCATTACAGTGACAACCGTCGCATTGGCCACTGGGCTCGGCCTGGCCCCGCCCCCCACACGGATTGGTCGCTCGGCCTGGCCCCGCCCCCCGCACACATTCCCCGAACCCACACGGAGCCCCGACTCCCAGGTGAGTGCTGCACCCCCGGGAGCCCACACCGGCAACCCAGACAAGACATACCCTCGCGTTGCTGGGGTTGCCGGCATACGCTGGTAACCATGGTACACATCAGGTAACCATGGAAACCACTTTGCTTAATTACCCGATTGTGTACCATGCTTACCAACGTATGCCGGCTCCCTGCACATTCAGATTGTTGGTCTCCCGCTGTCAAACACGCCGATGCGTGCTGCACAGCAAAAGACCAACAAACAAAAAGTGAACCAGCACTGTCGCTTTGAATAGTTACCTGATGTGCACCATGCTTACTAGCTTACCCCGACTCCCGGCACACGTGTCCCGAAGCCGGCGTACGCTGGTAACCATGATACACATTGGGTAACTATGGAAACCGCTTTGCATAGTTGCCCGCTGGGCCACGACCCCCACACTTTGCCCGCTCGGCCACGCCCCCCACACACTCTGCCCGCTCGGCCACGCCCCACACACACTCTGCCCGCTCGGACACGCCCCCACACACTCTGCCCGCTCGGCCACGCCCCACACACACTCCGCCCGCTTGGACACGCCCCCCACATACTCTGCCCGCTCGGCCACGCCCCACACACACTCCGCCCGCTCGGCCACACTCCCCACACACTCTGCCCGCTCGGCCACGCCCCCCACACACTCTGCCCGCTTGGACACGCTCCCCACATACTTTGCCCGCTCGGCCACGTCCCGCACACACTCTGCCCACTCCCCCACACACTCTGCTCGCTCGGCCACGCTCCCCACACACTCTGCCCGCTCGGCCACGCCCCCACACACTGTGCCCGCTTGGCCATGCCCCCCACACACATTGGGCACCTATACACCTCGCCCCAGGACTATTCCACCTAATAGACACCCACTCTGCCCGCTCGGCCATGCCCCCACACGCTCTGCCCTCTCGGCCACGCCCCCCACACACATTGGGCACCTATACACCTCCCCAGGACTACTCTACCTATTAGACACCTCCCCCAAGGACTACTCCTCCCATTATACTCCTCTCCCCCCAGGACTACTCCTCCTATTATACTCCTCTCCCCCCAGGACTACTCCTCCTATTATACTCCTCTCCCCCCAGGACTACTCCTCCTATTATACTACTCTCCCCCCAGGACTACTACTCCTATTATACTCCTCTCCCCCCAGGACTACTCCTCCTATTATACTCCTCTCCCCCCAGGACTACTCCTCCTATTATACTCCTCTCCCCCCAGGACTACTACTCCTATTATACTCCTCTCCCCCCAGGACTACTCCTCCTATTATACTCCTCTCACCCCAGGACTACTCCTCCTATTATACTCCTCTCACCCAAGGACTACTCCTCCTATTATCCTCCTCTCTCCCCAGGACTACTCCTCCTATTATCCTCCTCTCTCCCCAGGACTACTCCTCCTATTATCCTCCTCTCTCCCCAGGACTACTCCTCCTATTATCCTCCTCTCTCCCCAGGACTACTCCTCCTATTATCCTCCTCTCTCCCCAGGACTACTCCTCCTATTATCCTCCTCTCCCCCCAGGACTACTCCTATTATCCTCCTCTCTCCCCAGGACTACTCCTCCTATTATCCTCCTCTCCCCCCAGGACTACTCCTCCTATTATCCTCCTCTCCCCCAGGACTACTCCTCCTATTATACTCCTCTCCCCCCAGGACTACTCCTCCTATTATACTCCACTCCCTCCAGGACTACTCCTCCTATTATACTCCTCTCCCCCAGGACTACTCCTATTATTAGACTTCTATCCCCCCAGGATCACTCCTCCTATTATACTCCTCTTCCCCCAGGACTACTCCTCCTATTATACTCCTCTCCCCCCAGGACTACTCCTCCTATTATACGCCTCTCCTCCCAGGACTACTCCTACTATTATACTCCTCTCTCCGCAGGACTACTCCTCCTATTATCCTCCTCTCTCCCCAGGACTACTACTCCTATTATCCTCCTCTCCCCCCAGGACTACTCCTTCTATTATACTCCTCTCCCCCAGGACTACTCCTCCTATTATACTCCTCTCCCCCAGGACTACTCCTCCTATTATACTCCTCTCCCCCCAAGACTACTCCTCCTATTATCCTCCTCTCCCCCCAGGACTACTCCTCCTATTATCCTCCTCTCCCCCCAGGACTACTCCTCCTATTATCGTCCTCTCCCCCCAGGACTACTCCTCCTATTATCCTCCTCTCCCCCCAGGACTACTCCTCCTATTATCCTCCTCTCCCCCAGGACTACTCTTCCTATTATTCTCCTCTCCCCCCAGGACTACTCCTCCTATTATTCTCCTCTCCCCCCAGGACTATTCCTCCTATTATTCTCCTCTCCCCCAGGACTACTCCTCCTATTATACTCCTCTCCCCCCAGGACTACTCCTCCTATTATACTCCTCTCCCCCCAGGACTACTCCTCCTATTATACTCCTCTCCCCCAGGACTACTCCTCCTATTATACTCCTCTCCCCCTAGGACTACTCCTCCTATTATACTCCTCTCCCCCCAGGACTATTCCTCCTATTATACTCCTCTCCCCCTAGGACTACTCCTCCTATTATCCTCCTCTCCCCCCAGGACTACTCCTCCTATTATCCTTCTCTCTCCCCAGGACTACTCCTCCTATTATCCTCCTCTCCCTCCAGGACTACTCCTCCTATTATACTCCTCTCTCCCCAGGACTACTCCTCCTATTATCCTCCTCTCTCCCCAGGACTACTACTCCTATTATCCTCCTCTCCCCCCAGGACTACTCCTTCTATTATACTCCTCTCCCCCAGGACTACTCCTCCTATTATACTCCTCTCCCCCAGGACTACTCCTATTATTAGACTTCTATCCCCCCAGGACTACTCCTCCTATTATACTCCTCTCCCCCCAGGACTACTACTCCTATTATACTCCTCTCCCCCCAGGACTACTCCTCCTATTATATTCCTCTCCCCCAGGACTACTCCTCCTATTATACTCCTCTCCCCCTAGGACTACTCCTCCTATTAAGACTCCTCTCTCCCCAGGACAAATCCTCCTATTATCCTCCTCTCTCCCCAGGACTACTCCTCCTATTATACTCCTCTCCCCCCAGGACTACTCCTCCTATTATACTCCTCTCCCCCCAAGACTACTCCTCCTATTATCCTCCTCTCCCCCCAGGACTACTCCTCCTATTATCCTTCTCTCTCCCCAGGACTACTCCTCCTATTATCCTCCTCTCCCTCCAGGACTACTCCTCCTATTATAGTCCTCTCCCCCCAGGACTCCTCCTCCTATTATCCTCCTCTCCCCCCAGGACTACTCCTCCTATTATCCTCCTCTCCCCCCAGGACTACTCCTCCTATTATTCTCCTCTCCCCCCAGGACTACTCCTCCTATTATTCTCCTCTCCCCCCAGGACTATTCCTCCTATTATTCTCCTCTCCCCCTAGGACTACTCCTCCTATTATACTCCTCTCCCCCCAGGACTACTCCTCCTATTATACTCCTCTCCCCCCAGGACTACTCCTCCTATTATACTCCTCTCCCCCAGGACTATTCCTATTATTAGACTTCTATCCCCCCAGGACTACTCCTCCTATTATACTCCTCTCCCCCCAGGACTACTACTCCTATTATACTCCTCTCCCCCCAGGACTACTCCTCCTATTATACTCCTCTCCCCCTAGGACTACTCCTCCTATTATACTCCTCTCCCCCCAGGACTATTCCTCCTATTATACTCCTCTCCCCCCAGGACTATTCCTCCTATTATACTCCTCTCCCCCTAGGACTACTCCTCCTATTATCCTCCTCTCCCCCCAGGACTCCTCCTCCTATTATCCTTCTCTCTCCCCAGGACTACTCCTCCTATTATCCTCCTCTCCCTCCAGGACTACTCCTCCTATTATAGTCCTCTCCCCCCAGGACTACTACTCCTATTATCCTCCTCTCCCCCCAGGACTACTCCTCCTATTATCCTCCTCTCCCCCCAGGACTACTCCTCCTATTATTCTCCTCTCCCCCCAGGACTACTCCTCCTATTATACTCCTCTCTCCCCAGGACTACTCCTCCTATTATACTCCTCTCCCCCCAGGACTACTCCTCCTATTATCCTCGTCTCTCCCCCGAGGACTACTCCTCCTATTATCCTCGTCTCACCCAAGGACTACTCCTCCTTTTATCCTCCTCTCTCCCCAGGACTACTCCTCCTATTATCCTCCTCTCTCCCCAGGACTACTCCTCCTATTATACTCCTCTCTCCCCAGGACTACTCCTCCTAATATACTCCTCTCCCCCCAGGACTACTCCTCCTAATATACTCCTCTCCCCCCAGGACTACTCCTCCTAATATACTCCTCTCCCCCAGGACTACTCCTCCTATTATACGCCTCTCTCCCCAGGACTACTCCTCCTATTATACTCCTCTCTCCCCAGGACTACTCCTCCTATTATCCTCCTCTCCCCCCAGGACTACTCCTCCTATTATCCTCGTCTCTCCCCCGAGGACTACTCCTCCTATTATCCTCGTCTCACCCAAGGACTACTCCTCCTTTTATCCTCCTCTCTCCCCAGGACTACTCCTCCTATTATCCTCCTCTCTCCCCAGGACTACTCCTCCTATTATCCTCCTCTCCCCCCAGGACTACTCCTCCTAATATACTCCTCTCCCCCAGGACTACTCCTCCTATTATACGCCTCTCTCCCCAGGACTACTCCTCCTATTATACTCCTCTCTCCCCAGGACTACTCCTCCTATTATCCTCCTCTCCCCCAGGACTACTCCTCCTAATATACTCCTCTCCCCCCAGGACTACTCCTCCTATTATCCTCCTCTCTCCCCAGGACTACTCCTCCTATTATACTCCTCTCTCCCCAGGACTACTCCTCCTATTATACTCCTCTCTCCCCAGGATTACTCCTCCTATTATCCTCCTCTCCCCCAGGACTACTCCTCCTAATATACTCATCTCCCCCCAGGACTACTCCTCCTATTATCCTCCTCTCTCCCCAGGACTACTCCTCCTATTATACTCCTCTCTCCCCAGGACTACTCCTCCTATTATACTCCTCTCTCCCCAGGACTACTCCTCCTATTATACTCCTCTCTCCCCAGGACTACTCCTCCAACACACACACACTGCACAAAACATACCTTCCCCCCCAAAACACACACACACCCACACAAACCGCGCAACACACACAGCACCACACACACACAACGCGGCAGACACACAGCGCTCCCCAGGACTACTCCTCCTATTATACTCCTCTCCCCCCAGGACTACTCCTCCTATTATCCTCCTCTCCCCCCAGGACTACTCCTCCTATTATCGTCCTCTCCCCCCAGGACTACTACTCATATTATCCTCCTCTCTCCCCAGGACTACTCCTCCTATTATCCTCCTCTCCCCCCAAGACTACTCCTCCTATTATCCTCCTCTCCCCCCAAGACTACTCCTCCTATTATCCTCCTCTCCCCCCAAGACTACTCCTCCTATTATCGTCCTCTCCCCCCAGGACTACTACTCCTATTATCCTCCTCTCTCCCCAGGACTACTCCTCCTAATATACTCCTCTCCCCCCAGGACTACTCCTCCTATTATTCTCCTCTCCCCCCAGGACTACTCCTCCTATTATACTCCTCTCCCCCCAGGACTACTCCTCCTATTATCCTCGTCTCTCCCCCGAGGACTACTCCTCCTATTATCCTCGTCTCACCCAAGGACTACTCCTCCTTTTATGCTACCCCCTTTTCAGGACTACTCCTCCTATTATCCTCCTCTCCCCCCAGGACTACTACTCCTATTATCCTCCTCTCTCCCCAGGACTACTCCTCCTAATATACTCCTCTCCCCCCAGGACTACTCCTCCTAATATACTCCTCTCCCCCAGGACTACTCCTCCTATTATACGCCTCTCTCCCCAGGACTACTCCTCCTATTATACTCCTCTCTCCCCAGGACTACTCCTCCTATTATCCTCCTCTCCCCCAGGACTACTCCTCCTAATATACTCCTCTCCCCCCAGGACTACTCCTCCTATTATCCTCCTCTCTCCCCAGGACTACTCCTCCTATTATACTCCTCTCTCCCCAGGACTACTCCTCCTATTATACTCCTCTCTCCCCAGGATTACTCCTCCTATTATACTCCTCTCCCCCCAGGACTACTCCTCCTATTATCCTCGTCTCTCCCCCGAGGACTACTCCTCCTATTATCCTCGTCTCACCCAAGGACTACTCCTCCTTTTATCCTCCTCTCTCCCCAGGACTACTCCTCCTATTATCCTCCTCTCCCCCCAGGACTACTCCTCCTAATATACTCCTCTCCCCCCAGGACTACTCCTCCTAATATACTCCTCTCCCCCAGGACTACTCCTCCTATTATACGCCTCTCTCCCCAGGACTACTCCTCCTATTATACTCCTCTCTCCCCAGGACTACTCCTCCTATTATCCTCCTCTCCCCCAGGACTACTCCTCCTAATATACTCCTCTCCCCCCAGGACTACTCCTCCTATTATCCTCCTCTCTCCCCAGGACTACTCCTCCTATTATACTCCTCTCTCCCCAGGACTACTCCTCCTATTATACTCCTCTCTCCCCAGGACTACTCCTCCTATTATCCTCCTCTCCCCCAGGACTACTCCTCCTAATATACTCCTCTCCCCCCAGGACTACTCCTCCTATTATCCTCCTCTCTCCCCAGGACTACTCCTCCTATTATACTCCTCTCTCCCCAGGACTACTCCTCCTAATATACTCCTCTCCCCCCAGGACTACTCCTCCTATTATCCTCCTCTCTCCCCAGGACTACTCCTCCTATTATACTCCTCTCTCCCCAGGACTACTCCTCCTATTATACTCCTCTCTCCCCAGGACTACTCCTCCTATTATACTCCTCTCTCCCCAGGACTACTCCTCCTATTATACTCCTCTCTCCCCAGGATTACTCCTCCTATTATCCTCCTCTCCCCCAGGACTACTCCTCCTAATATACTCATCTCCCCCCAGGACTACTCCTCCTATTATCCTCCTCTCTCCCCAGGACTACTCCTCCTATTATACTCCTCTCTCCCCAGGACTACTCCTCCTATTATACCCCTCTCTCCCCAGGACTACTCCTCCTATTATACTCCTCTCTCCCCAGGACTACTCCTCCAACACACACACACACTGCACAAAACATACCTTCCCCCCCAAAACACACACACACCCACACAAACCGCGCAACACACACAGCACCACACACACACAACGCGGCAGACACACAGCGCTCCACAAGCAACGCAACACACACAACACAGCTCTCACAGACCCCCACACCGAGACAACACCCAGAACATTTACAGCCCCTACACAAACACTTGGTAACTACACACAACAACATCTATATATATAACAAAAATCATACATTAACTACACAATAAATTCTAGAATACCCGATGCGTTAGAATCGGGCCACCTTCTAGTTATATATATTTATCTGCATTTCTTGATGTAGAAAAGAGTGAGCAACGTTACCAGTGCATGGCAATATTATATATTATACAATTTTTGGGCTTAACTCGTGTTTTTGTACACTATTATTTTGAACACAACTGTATGTAGTCTTGAAAGCTTGCTCTGTAACATCACTTGTTATGTTTGTTAGCCATTAAAAGGTACTATAACCACTAGATTACTATTTTGTTCTTCCCACTGAGAGCACTCAATCTTTTTTTCCACCATGCTAACATATTATACTTGAAACACAGACATTTTTAGTTGCTTGAAAGAACATGTGTGCAAATGTGACGCCCCTGGACTATCAGGTCGTCACAGGGAACTGCACAGGCTGCCCTACCGTGCAGTATTCCGCCTCCCTCTTGGTTCTGGGTCCCTAACTATATGGTGTTGCCTCCAACAGCAAATCAAATCCTAGATACACCCTGCACCACACCCACCAGACACACCAGTGGACGGTTTGAGTGGAATAGAGTCGCCCACCTGGGGGGGTCAGGGAGGGGAGGAGTGTAGTCAGTCGGGAGTGGTGACTCCTGAAGGAACTGTCTAGGTTGCAGACGGTGGTCTGGGCCTAGAGGAGTCTGATCCCAGGTCGCAGGGGATTGTGGAGAGGTGCTCGGACCTGTCAAGGAGGACAGCCCGCAGCCTAGCACTATCTCCGGTCCGGGATAGAAGGCACGACGGGGTACACAGACCCTAGGTCGGGGAGTAGCTTCAGGCAACCCAACAATTAACCTGAGGAGAACGGAGCCTTTATGATCTGTTCCCACCCGCTCCAGAATCGAGGCATTAGCGCAACGAGGGGGATAGGACTTTCCAACCCAAAACGGTCCAGAAAATCCCAAGCGTGAGCCCTGAGAGCAAACTCCCATACTTAGCCATAGTAGGGAGCGGGGCACGGCTCGTTCCAAGCTACCGGGCCATCAAGTTGAAGTCAAACTAAGTGCCAGGAGGCGGGTCATAAGACTAAACAATCACTGATCTCGGGGAGACCAGCCAGAGAAAACACTGCCGGCAGCCAACGAGGACGCTCAATACAGTGAAATCCTAGGTGCATTGCCCCCGGGGAAATATGCAAATCAAAAAAGTCTGTAGAGCCTCTGTTAGGAGTCTCGACACAGAAACTAGCCAGATATTTCTCCGGGAAGGACATAGCCAAGGAGTGGCTCTTTTTAGGAAACCACCATATGAAGTGGCCCTTTTAGTCAATATCCAACTCTTTGACAAGTTTAAAGATATGACAAGGGAAATACCAAGGCCAGGTATCCATCCACAGACAGCTGTCTGGCAGGTCATGGATCACCAGGCAGCACCATTGGGGATGGGACCCGGACGAGCTCCCCTCAGCGGCAGCGGTACCCAGAGACTTGGTTTACCCGGTTGTCAGTGTCTGCTTATGAACTGAGTGAGTACGAAAGTGACCCCTGCACCCCACCGAGTTCCGGGGCATTCCCCCTACCCATGGAGGGTTACAACACCTTGCTGCCCCACTCCATCACCCCGGGTACTGGCAGCGGCAGTATTCCCCAATTTACTGTACACCACGGATGGCGTCACGAACTATACATCAACTCGCCTGTAAATACCCCTTTTAATCGAGTGGCCGCACGACCCCCGGGTCCGGAGACCCTCGAGCCACAGCGAACCTGGATCCGAGCAGCTCGGCTGCTTCCACGGGGGTGGCACACAAACCCTTAGAATACATAACAGCAGCCATATTACCATCAGTCAAATCGGTAAATCAGTGTTCGCAAACTACAAGCAAAGTGTACGGGAGCGAGCGATCAGAGTGACACTAGTGATGAGCGAGCGCTGCCATGCTCGGGGGCTCGTAATGAGCAGTCACACGCTCGAATGGGGGCGACTCGTGTACTGAATATAACAGACGTTAATGGGAAACCCGAGCAATTTTTCATGAAGATTTCTCAGAAAATGCTTGAGTTCCCCATTAACTTTCATTATACTTGAGTCGCGCCCATCTGACCTGCTCGTTCCGATCCCCAAGCATGGTGGTGCTCGCTCATCGCTGGTGACAAGCCGCCTGTCCCCATACAGGTTTGTCAGACTCAATAACCTATAACTGACTGATGAGTCTTATTATAGGGGAGCCGTCCTCATATATTACTGATATCAGCAGAGGACAGCGATGTCTACACTGTCAGTGGGATATTGGCGCAGCGATAGGGGGATGAGCAGTTGCCAGTAGCAACCAATCAGATCTCTGCATTCATTCTCCACTATTGGTTAGGATGAGTGGAGATCTGCTTGGCTGCTCCCCCGCACCAGTCCACACAGGAGCACGTATATGACATACTCTCCCCACAGATACAGGTAAGTACACAGCAGTGCTGAGCAGGTGACAGCGGTACCTGGTGCGGGGCGGACTTCCGGCCATGTCCCACCTACATAATATTCCTTCCCTTCGCAGCCCCCCCTCTCAGAGCAGTGCTCCTCCCTGGATAAAGCCCCTGCACTCACCTCGGGCGCCTCAGTGACTCCACACCGTGAGGAAACCACGAGGCTAGATCTCCGCTAGGAACTAAAGTCAGAGCATCTCAAAGGGAAAGAAAAGTGGAACGTACGACTTCCGGTGCAATCATGCGTTCCAAAGGAGTGTCCATCACCATGGAAACGGCCAGAAGCGGAAGTTGTCCTGTCAGTAATTCGTTCCCAGCCCCGGGTCCGTGCACTGGTGTAGAGTGAGGTTTATAGCACAGTATACTGAACAGCACTGTATTCTGGAACCATAATCCTCCACTGTGTACAGCGGCTGCCTCAGTGTAACACCTCTGCTTGCTTCCAACCAATGACAACAGCTGTTTACAGTCCACCTGTGTTATGTGC
Source organism: Anomaloglossus baeobatrachus (assembly GCF_048569485.1). Taxonomy (NCBI): domain Eukaryota; kingdom Metazoa; phylum Chordata; class Amphibia; order Anura; family Aromobatidae; genus Anomaloglossus; species Anomaloglossus baeobatrachus. Next base: position 524,177,161 of record NC_134356.1, read on the forward strand.
AGTCACAGGAAGACAGCTCTATCAGGCCTTTGTGCTGGCAGAGCATGCTGGGAGTTGTAGTTGTACGGGGATCCATAGATATTGCCACTACTATAGGTTGGGTTTTTGTGCTGCCAGCATTCACCAGAGCTGCCCTATACCCAGCCCTGCTCTTGTGCCAGTCATACCCAGAGTATTCACTGACCTGAGATCTGTGAACCAATATGGCCCTCTGCAGCCCAGGGTCTCATCATAATGCACAATGCCCTGCTTTGGAGATAAGGTATGCACACCAGTGACTATGTAAGGGGAATACATGAAATAGCAGAAACTGCTGTGTGAATACTGACATGAAAAATTCAATAGCTATATGTAAGAATGAAAATGTGAAAAATGGAATCTGCATTACTGCCATGAACATATGAATCAAGAGAAATTTAGCTACTGAATTGATCAATGCAATAGAGCCCCAACACTACGCCAAAGTATTTCTCTACGTTGGGGTCCCTAGCTTGTGTGTGTCCTCTCATGCAGTTAAAAAACTTACCGTGTATGGGAAGCTGAGACCCAGGCTATTTATGCGTATGATATGGATTGGCAATAGGTGTGGTTGGGGAGGGTTCACAAACGAAAAACTACTAACAATAACAATAAGGAATAACGTTTGGAACACCATTCTAAGTCTGAACTGGGTGCAAAAACCTAAGGTTTAGGTTTTTGCACCCAGTTCAGACTTAGAATGGAGTTCCAAACGTTATTCCTTATTGTTAGTAGTTTTTCGTTTGTGAACCCTCCCCAACCACACCTATTGCCAATCCATATCATACGCATATATAGCCTGGGTCTCAGCCTCCCATACACGGTAAGTTTTTTAACTGCATGAGAGGACACACACAAGCTAGGGACCCCAACGTAGAGAAATACTTTGGCGTAGTGTTGGGGCTCTATTGCATTGATCAATTCAGTAGCTAAATTTCTCTTGATTCATATATTCATGGCAGTAATGCAGATTCCATTTTTCACATTTTCACTCTTACATATAGCTATTGGATTTTTCAAGTCAGTATTCACACAGCAGTTTCTGCTATTTTATGTATTCCCCTTACATAGTCACTGGTGTGCATACCTTATCTCCCCATAGTGATGTTTTTTTAGGTTTTTGCACCCAGTTCAGACTTAGAATGGTGTTCCAAACGTTATTCCTTACTGCTTTGGAGATGGTCATGGCCCTCTGACCTCTTGGACCCAGCTGCGCAGGTTGCACCAATTATATGTCTGCCCTGCTGTGAATTACATAGGCATTGATCATCACAATATATTCGGATGATGGCAGACACCTCGCTGCATTTGCCTGATGGATCCAGGATTTGTTTTTAAAATTGTGTGGCCATTGGGCATCACAGCGGCAGGTGTCACTCAGCAAGGTGCAGCGTCTGATCACCCTACACAATTTTCTGTAGTAAATGATTACCCGTTATGGATATGGGGCTTTTATACCGGACACACACTGGCCCAGACTATATACCTCCATACCCACCATCTTTACTAGAAAAGAAAGAGGGACAAACCATGCCGCAAACTTTGTCCGCACCCATCTGCCATTTGTTTCTACCCTGGCAGGAGATGGCAGAGGGGCAGTGAGGGAGATTCAGCAGACGCCTAGGACTGCAGGGTGTAGACCCAGATCCGGGACTGTCCGCTGTATCTGTGATGGTTGGGACTAGAGATGAGCGGATCCATGCACAGGATTCCTGTCCGGCATCCTGGTCAGAGGTACCCGGCATCCGGGTAGGAGTCCACATCTCTTGCCCTCCAGTGTCCCTGGCACAGCATTTCATAAGGCAGGACTGATGCAACATCATCTGTGCATCCTGCTCATATCTAGTGAGGATCTATGGATTTCTGCAGGTGTCCACACCAAACTACGGAACATCAATCCTCTCTGGTTGTTGATGTTTATATTACAGAAAAGCTTTGGTTCTGCACGAAACAAAAAGTAAATGCAGTTTTTTCACGCTTTTTTTTAGGCCACATTCACACAGGTTTTTTTTGTGTGTTTTCACGGTGCAGATTTGTCACAAATCCACATGCCTATTGTTATGCCAGCAAAATCCATGAGAATTCTGAAGTGTTGTGCACACGTTGCTTATTTTTTTCCTTGCAGATTTCATGCAGAATATAATCTGCAGCAGGTCAGTTCTTGATGTGTTTTTGGCTGCCATGTTCAGTTCTTCCACCCATTGACTTATGAAAAACGCATTAAATTAAAAAAAAAAAACAAAAAACTGTTTTTGGTGCATTTTTCTGCCAGAAGATGCGAAACATTTCTGCACCAAATACTCTGCTTGCACACATAGGATTAGGCTCCACATAGAAGCCTCTAAAGAGAAGAGAGGAAAAAAAAAAGCAACAAATTTGTACAGTTCAGCAGTGTTAGGGCTGGAGTTACACTTGCGTGTATCTCACATTGCCTCACCCAGCATGGCCTGATGCTCTCCGGACAGGTGCGTCTCAGCTGCATAGAAATACATGCAGCCGACCCGCTCCTGTCAGGAGAGTGTGCGGCCATGCCGGGTGATGTGATGCAAGACTCGCGCGAGTTACTCACAAGTGTGACTCCGGCCTTAGATGCATAGTGGGTAGAAGCTTTTATGAAATCACAATTAAAACACAGAACTTCTGTGCCCACACACACACACACACACACACACACACACAAACTCACAAAATATTTACGCTATATATGAATACAGCCTAAATGTCAAAGTAAAGTGGATGGGATTTCATGAAAACCCCTGCTTTTGACGCTGCTGAACTGGGCGCTTTTAATTTTTTTTTTTTCCCCTCTGTAGGTTTCTATGTGGAGCCTGAACAAAACACAAGCAAGAGCAAACAAAAACGTTTAGTGCAGAATCAAAGCCATGTGCTATTATTATTATAGCGCCATCAATTCCATGGCGCTTTACATGTGAAAGGGGTACACATAATAGGGACAAGTACAATAATCATAAACAATACAAGGCACAGACTGGTACAGGAGGATAGAGGTCCCTGCCCACGAGGGCTCACAGTCTACAAGGGATAGGGGAGGATACAGTAGGTGAGGGTAGAACTGGTTGTGCGGTGCGGTATCAGACTGAGACTCAGACTATTAAGAACATGGATTCATATCTTCACCAAAAACGCATCAAATAACCGAGAAAACGCAAAAAAATGCAGCAAACGCGATAATAAGAGAAGATTGTTACTACATCATGCTGTATGAGCCAGAAGAAAATGTGCAGAAAAAAAAGCATTTACACTGTGTGACCACGACTTCAGCGTTACATTTTTTTACACCATTTACCGATCACCATAAATAATCGATGTGTTGGAAGAGTTGTTATAATTATTTTAAAAAGCAAATTAAAAATGTGATTATTTTATTTTAGTTTTTTTTTAGAAATGTTATAGGAAAAAAAATTACTTTTTATTTTCCCTCTAGAATACAGGGACATAAAAATACACTGCTATGTACAATAAAAACAAAAAAGTGAGCCAGAGTATGAGATGGTATACATGGAGCTTGTGAGCTCATGTTCACACTGGCCATTAGACAAAGAGAAACCAAGGGAAAAATTGTGAAAACATACCCTGCTGTAACTAAATAAAAGCATAGTGCATATAAATATAGGGTACTTAGTAAACACTGTTTTTGATCAAAAAAAGCATAAAGCTATCCCACCAAACGTCAAGGTGTACCCAGTTGGGATAGTACCTACACTCTCTAATATTAAAACCTTACCATGGGTCTAAAATAGGCCTCAATGTGGCTAAGGGCTGAGAGCGACCGGGTCCCAACAGGACACACACAGTCAGGGGGATTCACAGAATGAAATGTCAAGCTCACCTTGGTTTCTCACTGCTATGTACAATGTATCTCTATGTACAAATATCATGTGTTTGTGTTCAGAGCTTGCAAAGCCTCCCAATCTTACCAGAAAAGCCTGTGGCTCATAGCTTTAGGCTACTTTCACACATCCGGCTTGAGCTGTGCGGCTCAATCGGCTGTGAAACCTATGCAACGGATGCGGTGAAAACACCGCATCCTTTGCATACGTTTTTTACATGCGCCTGTCCGGTTTTTGCCGCTTGCGGCATGCTACTGAGCATGCGCAGTGGCAAAAACCGCATGGGGAGGCCGGATGCGGTTTTTGCCGCATCCGGCATCCATAGGGATGCATTGAGAAAAGCGCCGCATCGGCCGGATGTGGCGCGATGCGGGTTTTTTTGCCGCACAAAACAACGTGCCAGGCAACGTTCCATCCGGCCGCCGCATCGGCTAAATCTGCCGCATGCGGCAAAAACCGGACCAAACGCAAGGCCATGCGGCACAATGCGGCACTAATTAAAGGAGTTGTCCGACATAAACTCAAAAATTTTTGGTAAGCTAATCTGTGCTGTATTGTCATATAAAACACCCCTACATTGTTATTTTTTGTTTTCTAACTTTTGCTCCTCTTGAAGTCGCCCTTTATTCTCTGCAGCTCTTTGTTTACATTCAGCTCCAGCAAACATGATAACTTCCTGTGCTAAACTTCCCAGTTAGAGCTGCACCGCCCGGCCTCAGTGTCCAGCCTCGCCCCCTGCCCGGCCTCACTGTCCAGCCCCGCCCCCTGCACACACATTCCCTGCCAGTATTCTGCCCCAGCACCTGACCTGTTATCACTACAGCATTGCAAATAACAGCACCACATCGGGCTCTGCACCCCACACCACATCGGGCTCTGCACCGCACACGCACATAGGGCTCTGCACCGCACACGCACATAGGGCTCTGCACCGCACACGCACATCGGACTCTGCACCACACACACGCACATCGGACTCTGCACCACACACACGCACATCGGGCTCTGCACCACACACACACGCACATCGGGCTCTGCACCACACACACACGCACATCGGGCTCTGCACCACACACACACATCGGGCTCTGCACCACACACACGCACATCGGGCTCTGCACCACACACACGCACATAGGGCTCTGCACCGCACATGCACACAGGGCTCTGCACCGCACACAGGGCGCTGCACCGCACACGCACTTAGGGCTCTGCACCGCACACACACACAGGGCTCTGCACCGCACCACACACATATGGCTCTGCACACCACACACACACACACATATGGCTCTGCACACCACACACACACACATATGGCTCTGCACACCACACACACACACATATAGCTCTGCACCGCGCACACACACACACACAGGGCTCTGCACCGCACACACACACACACACACACAGGGCTCTGCACCGCACACACACACACACACACACGGCGCTCTGTACCGACCCCCCCTACCCCCATAGGGAACACATGTAGGGAATACATACTCACCCCTCCTCGGTCCACGCCGCTCCTGCACGTTCGTCCGCTGTCTGGTCTGGCCATATCAGCACAGTAGTGACGTCACCGCTGTCCTGATCTGTCAGACACAGACATCGAGACAGTGATGAGAAGCAGCGCTCCCTCTCATCAGCGCTTTCAAATGTACCGGCATCTGTGATCTCGGTACATTTGAATGTATGATCCTGAGCAGGGGCCCGGTGCTGGCGCTGACACCACGGCAACCGCCGCCAGGCCCCTCCCCCAGGTCACGGACCCCACAGCAGTGCAGGGGGAGGTCGCAGGGAGTAGGGTGCGGGGGAATGTGTGGGAAGGTGCAGGGAAGGGGGCGGGGCTCATCACACTGTACCCGCCCAGCAGGGAAGCGACATGCTGTTCCAGATTTGCATGTCATCATGGTCCTGCCCATGTTGACATGAAATGACCGGAAGCAGCAAAATCGCGGCAGGAGCGGTCACATGACCACTCTGAGCCGGGGGAGAGGAGCTGAAAGCAGGGCAGGTAAGTGCTCACTATCTACTTACCTGCCCCAATGTAGCCCAATAGGGTAATAAAAAAAAACAACTAATTAAGTCGGATAACCCCTTTAAAGTCTATGCAGGAAAAACGCAACCGCCAGCAAAAAAAAAAAACGGTTGCGTTTTTCCTGCAAAGTGCCGGAATGTGCCGCATAGCAAAAACCGGAGGTGTGAAAGCAGCCTTAGCTGTTGCCTGTAACAATATAGGTTATGGGTTTGATTGCCAGGGATCACAAGAAAATTTAATTAAAAGGGGTGGTCCAAAACTAAAACTTATTTTAATCTTGAATGCCTAGCTTTTTAATGTCACACGCTAATCTCTTTTCTAATATACTGTACTTTAATTCAAAAGTCTTTACTGTTCCCAAACTACTCTTTTTTTTTTTACTGCTTCCTCAGATGACGCTTGAGAATCTGATAGTGAAATGAGTCCTCATCAGGGGCAGAGGCTGCGGTCACGGTCCATGCCCTGAAACGCAGCGCCATCAGTGATGCCAGTTTCATCGGCTGGGGTAGTCCCTGCTCTACTGAGCATGCGTCGGTTGTCAATTCAGTGACTGCAAACTTGTAAGCAAAGGCTGGACAACATCGCTGTATACATACATCTAAATTAACCCCAAGGCTTTTACCATCATTAGGGTTATTTTTTCTTTACACACCCATTGCTAACAGAGGTTGCAGCTGTTTAACAGGTTCATGGGTGTATATTTACACAGGAAATCACCTGCAGGAGTGTGCCACAAATAACCACACACAGGTTTGAAATGCGTAGGCCAATGCTATTTCTATTAGGATGTCCTCTTTTAACGTGTGATATTTTCCTTTTTTGGATGTGCTAATAAACATTACTGGTTTATCCTTTATCTGAGGCCTAGTGCTGGCTTTTTCCTCTACCTCTGATTCATATTCATCCTTTATCTGGATTTTCTATATGTGCACTCCCCAAAGATTTTGCATCATTTGCTACAAGAGGTGAGCGGACATACTTTTTTCTATTGCTACCACTGTGCAGATTTTCATTATTCTGGGATAACCCCTTTAATTCTCTACCGTGATCTATTTCCTAATCATGACTGTCACCATAATATCAGTTAAAATTGAGCAACAGAATATCCTGTACCTGTAAGTTCTGATTTACACGTCAGTGAAAAGCAAACACACTTTTTCACTGACGTGTAAAAAATGTATATGTCCCTCCATGTGCCGTGATTCACGACACACGTGGGTTGTCCATGTGCTATCCGTGTCTGTTATTCATCATAGCACATGGGCGTACACTCACCGCACAGGTGTCTCTGCTCCTGCTGTCCGTGGTGCTTAACTCTTCGACTCTGCTGTGTATCCGGCCACCACTGATCTCTGCTGCAGCTACTTCCGGGACAGCTGCTCAGTGTATAAATGAATGTGCATGAGAATAAGCAGCTGGGATAGGAAGAGGAGGCAGGAGAGGCCAGAGACCGCGTCGCTGGAGAAGGTAAGTATAAAAAGCTTTTTATTTTTGATGTCCGTGTTATTCTGGTACATGTTTCACAGATCACACCATAGTGTGGTCCGTGGGACATCAGTGACGCCACAAAAAAAAAAAAAAAAAAGGACGTCTCCGTGCGGAGCACATGGACACGCGTGTATGCCGCACGGAGACACGGTCAGTGAAACATCACTGATGTGTGCGCAGACCCATTGATATTTTAATGGGTCTGCGTATGTCCGTGATTCTGGTACGTATAAAAACTGTCACATACGTACCAGAGACCCCGCTGTGTGAAAGAGGCCTAAAGCTATGTGCGCACGTTGCGTAAAAACATGCAGTTACGCTGCGCTTTGTAGCGCAGCGTAACTGCATGCGTCCTGCGTCCCCTGCACAGTCTATGGAGATTGTGCAGGGGCCGTGCGCACGTGGCGTCTAAGAGCGCAGCGCTTCGGCTACTGCCGAAGCGCTGCGCAAAAAGAAGTGACATGTCACTTCTTTCCTGCGCTTTGCCGGCAGCTCCTGCTCTGTCTATGGCAGGAGCTGCAGGCAGAGCGCATGGAATCGGCTTTCACTACGGACATTTCTGCAGCGATCTAAAGCGCACATGTGCTCTTCAGATCGCTGCAGAAATATCTGCAGGGCTAGTACGCAACGTGCGCACATAGCCTAAGAGACACAGGCGAATTTCTACTTTATTCTCTAGTGGCATCACATAATTTAGAAAATCAAGATCACATGCCAAGCCAGTTATTGAGCTATATATTTTATTTATCACTCACATATAATCTTTCATATCACATTATACAAGCAGCATCATTTTAGGACTCAATTATATGTAATTAAAAGTCCAGAAAGTATAGGCAACCAATGGCTCATACAAAATTAAGATCAGTTCACCCCGATTTATTATAATGTACTGAATTATGACCTTTATCCACATCAAATTAATGCATTTCAAAATGAGAACATTTGTAAAAGACCCGTTCACTTCCCAAATTAGCTGCATTGGAATAAAATGTATTCTTTATTCAGAATGTGTACATTTTGCAATGGATCTGAGACAAATTAAACTCATTGTGCTGAAATCTGAGACATCACACAGAGATAAATCTGCGGCAGATCTGTGGTTGCAGTGAAATTGTGGACAATCAGTGCCAGGTTTGTGGCTCTGTACAAATGGTATAATATGTCCATGATTTCACTGCAACCACAGATCTGCCAAAGTTTATCTCCGTGTGTGACGGGGCCTTTAGAGCAGGGTTCCCCAACTCCAGTCCTCGAGGGCCGCCAACAGTGCATGTTTTCAGGATTTCCTTAGCATTGCAGGGGTGTTGGAATAATCAACTGTGCAGGTGATTAAATTATTAGATGTGCAATACTAAGGAAATCCTGAAAACATGCACTGTTGGCGGCCCTTGAGGACTGGAATTGGGGACCCATGCTTTAGAGCATGCTACAGATCTACAAAGAAACACTGACTGCTCTAAGAAATGTGTGTGGTTTTACAGTCATGGCCAAAAGGCTTGGTACCCTTGAAAGAAGGATTTCTCCCAGAATTATTGCAATTACACATGTTTTGGTATATACAGGTTTTTTTTTTTGGTTTTTTTTTGTTCCAATACCCACAAAGAAAAGGCAAACAAAATTCGATGTATATTCACACAAAACCCCAAAAATGGGTCAGACAAAATTGTTGGCACTTTACTAAAATTGTGGGTAAACAACTTTGTTTCAAGTATGTGATGCTCATTTACACTCACTTCTGGCAAATAACAGGTGTGGGCAATATGAAAATCACACCTGAAACTAGATAAAAAGGGGAGAAGTGGGTCTCTGTGTGCCAGATTAAGCATGGAGCATAGAGGGCAGAAGAGAACTGTCTGGGCAGCCTTCAAATATGAGAGTCCTAGAGCAGTTTGCAAAAGAAGAGTGGTCCCAAATTCCAGTTGAGAGGTGTAAGAAGCTTGTTGATGGTTATTGGAAGTGATTGATTGCAGTTATTTATTCAAAAGGGTGTACAACTAAATGTTAAGTGGAGGGTGCCAACAATTTTATACAGTCCATTTTTGGGGAATTTGTGAAATTACGTCCAATTTGCCTTTTTCCCCTCTTTTATTTCTAATGTTGTTCCAATACACACAAAGGAAATAAACTAGTGTATAACAAAACGTGTAATTGGAATAGTTTTCTGGGAGAAATACTTAATTTTCAGACGCAATTTCAAGGGTGCCAACACTTTCAGCCATGTATATATCGCTGTGAGTGAGAATTTCTTACATTGTACTGCAGTTCAATTTAATAGATTTTTGGTGGTCAAAAAAAATCAATAAATATGAATACAAAATAAAACCTAAATTAGTTATTTTCACACTCAACATCTTATTATTCATTTATTTTTTTCTGATTTTACTTCAAATATAATTCACAATTCTTAAATTGTAAAACCCTTTTATCCTGACGCAATTTGTTTTCAAAAACATCATTGTTCTTTACTCCTCCTCCTGAATCCAGCGCTCTCTGCTGCTGCCAGTGCCCGTTATTGTTTCATTACGGACATCACTGAACCCAATAATTGATCTCAGCGGATCTGCAGAGTTGACGACATAATCCGCTAAGCTCAGTCATCGCCTGCGGCCCTGTAGATGATAGTAGACACCAGGAGCAATGGCGGAGACTTAGCATTCTTAAACACAAACTACATCTGGGGTATTGGGGTGTTTAGAAACCATAAAACCCCTTTAATATAATTTGGCAAGTGTAGAAGTGGTTTTCATGAAAGGGGTGTTCAGGAGTTTGGATGTTATCACCTGTCCATAGGATAGGGAACAACTTTCTGATCGCTGGAGTCCCCAATCATACAGAGAGCCGGGCTTTGAGGCACCCGCTATAAATTTTGCAGTGGTTGTTCATGTGCACTATCACCCCATTCATTCTAAATGAAACCGCGGAAGATAGTTGGATGCTACATTGAGCTGGTCTTCGGCACTGCCACAAGATTTGGGATAGGGGATCATTTCCAAACTTAAAAATACCCCCTTTAGGCTATGTGCGCACTAGAACATGACTCTCTTAAGAAAAAAACGGACCCTCTGAAAGAATCTCGGACCTGCGGGAAAAAAACGCATCAAAACCGCAACGAAATCCGCACGTGGTTTTGCTGCGGTTTTTCCGCAGGTTGGTCCCTGCGGGTTTTTACCAACAATTAATGGCAAAACTGCAGGGACCTGCAGAAAAGAAGTGACATGCACATTAATTCCACAGCGGAAATTTTGTGGGTAAATCCGCAGGTATAAAAAAAAACGCAGTGTGCACACAGCTTTTTTTTTTATACTCATAGGTTTTGCTGAGGAATGACTGCACAAATGTTAGACATATTTTCTGCAGCAAATCCGTGGTAAAATCCACCAGCATGCGTACATAGCCTTATACAGTATGGTCATATCATGAGAAGTATATGCCCATCATTGACATTAACAGTGAGCACAAAAGGAACAATGTTCTCGTGCCTGCAAAGTCAGCAACAGTAAAGTGTCATGTATTTTATTTCTAAAATTATAGATTAAACATTACTGCCCAAATACATATTTAATAAGAGTGCATTAGACCAGTGTCTGCAGTCTGCCAAGACAGATCCTCATATGGCACTGTCATAAATGGAGAGGACGCCCGGCTTTTAGGCCTTATCTACTCTGAGCAGCTGGATGCAGTTGTGAATTTTCTTCTCCAAAAAACAAAACTGAAGTTGGTCATGTACAATGATAGAGAGACTTTTCTTTCATTGAACCCAATTGTAGTTTCCAATAAACACTAAAAAATACATACATTACAGCAAGCTTCGGGTTACATTTACACTGTACAGTGGAACCTTGGTTTACGAGAACAATTCGTTCTGGGAGTGTGCTTGTAAACCAAGTTACTCATATAGCAAAGCAAAATTTCCCATAGGAAATAAACTCAGACAATTCGTGCCACAACTTGTAGCAATGTCCCATCCTGGTCCCCTATTGTGCCAACACACAAACACACTATTCTCACCTATCCTCCATTCCCTTGGCGGCCTCTTCCCTGATTCTTGCAGTCCGCAGGCATGCGGACCCGGTAACCATCGCAACCAATGCTGCCGCTGTCAGTGCTTCAGCAGCTTATGTTATTGGCATGAGCCGCTTGCCTCTGATTGGTCAGCACGCTGCCTTTGGGAAGTGCTGACAGTAGCAGCCGCTGCATCAGTCGCGATTGGTTATGGGATCAACATACCCGCAGACTGCAAGAACCAGGGAAGAGGCCGCCGAGGGAATGGAGGATAGGTGAACATAATACAGTGCTGGCCAAAAGTATTGGCACCCCTGCAATTCTGTCAGATAATACTCAGTTTCTTCTTGAAAATGATTGCAATCACAAATTCTTTGGTATTATCTTCATTTAATTTGTCTTCAATGAAACAAAAACCAATAATTTGTCATAAAACCAAATTGGATATAATTCCACACCAAACATAAAAAAGGAGGTGGACAAAAGTATTGGCACTGTTTGAAAAATCATGTGATGCTTCTCTAATTTGTGTAATTAACAGCACCTGTAACTTACCTGTGGCACCTAACAGGTGTTGGCAATAACTAAATCACACTTGCAGCCAGTTGACATGGATTATCACTAGAAGTCCCAGAAATTTCGAGCTTCCCCCTGAAATCCCGAAAGAGGGTCAAATGACCCTAAGTCAATTACATTATCAAATACAATAAACTGAATAGAACTAACTAGAAACTAAATGGCTAAACTCAATGGAAAACAACAACCTCCTGTGGTGCAACAGTAATGACCTTAATTACAGAAAAAAAGACTGATTATAGGATGTTAGCTAAAATCCTTCAGGTCATTCGACCAGTCTCTGGGTTCCAAAGGTAGAAATGTTAAATGACCCCTCTCTGGGACTTCTAGTGTTAAAGTTGACTCAACCTCTGTCCTGTGTCCTTGTGTGTACCACATTGGTCTTCTTTCTTTTCTCCATGCTCAAAGAACTGTCTGAGGACTTGAGAATCCAAATTGTGAGGAAGCATGAGCAATCTCAAGGCTACAAGTCTATCTCCAAAGACCTGAAAGTTCCTGTGTCTACGGTGCGCAGTGTCATCAAGAAGTTTAAAGCCCATGGCACTGTGGCTAACCTCCCAAGATGTGGAAGGAAAAGAAAAATTGACGGGAGATTTCAACGCAAGATTGTGCGGTTGGTGGATAAAGAACCTCGACTAACATCCAAGCAAGTTCAAGCTGCCCTGCAGTCCGAGGGTACAACAGTGTCAACCCGTTCTATCCGTCAGCATCTGAATGAAAAGGGACTGTATGGTAGGATACCCAGGAAGACCCCACTTCTTACCCCGAGACATAAAAAAGCCAGGCTGGAGTTTGCCAAAACTTACCTGAGAAAGCCTAAAACGTTTTGGAAGAATGTTCTCTGGTCAGATGAGACAAAAGTAGAGGTTTTTGGGAAAAGCCATCAACATAGAGTTTACAGGAAAAAAAAAAAAAATAGGCATTCAAAGAAAAGAACACGGTGCCTACAGTCAAACATGGCGGAGGTTCCCTGATGTTTTGGGTTGCTTTGCTGCCTCTGGCAGTGGACTGCTTGACCGTGTGCATGGCATTATGAAGTCTGAAGACTACCAACAAATTTTGCAGCATAATGTAGGGCCCAGTGTGAGAAAGCTGGGTCTTCCTCAGAGGTCATGGGTCTTCCAGCAGGACAATGACCCAAAACACCCTTCAAAAAGCACTAGAAAATGGTTTGCTAGAAAGCACTGGAGACTACTAAAGTGGCCAGCAATGAGTCCAGACCTGAATCCCATAGAACACCTGTGGAGAGATCTCAAAATGGCAGTTTGGAGAAGGCACCCTTCAAATCTCAGGGACCTGGAGCAGTTTGCCAAAGAAGAATGGTCTAAAATTCCAGGAGAGCATTGTAAGAAACTCATTGATGGTTACCGGAAGCGGTTGTTCGCAGTTATTTTGGCTAAAGGTTGTGCAACCAAGTATTAGGCTAAGGGTGCCAATACTTTTGTCTGGCCCATTTTTGGAGTTTTGTGTGACATGATCAATGATTTAATTTTTGTTTCATTCTCTTTTTGTGTTTTTTCATTGCAAGCAAAATAAATGAAGATAATAATACCAAAGAATTTGTGATTGCAATCATTTTCAAGAAGAAACCGAGTATTATCTGACAGAATTGCAGAGGTGCCAATACTTTTGGCCAGCACTGTATGTGTGTGCGCGTGTTTGTGCGGACTGCAAGAGCGCGGTGAAAGTACTGACCCGGAAGTGTGTGCGGTATTTGCTTGTACAGCAAAGCTTGCTCATAAACAGTTACAAATTTACAGCAAGCTTTGCTCGTATAGCGAAATGCTCGCACACCAGGTTACTCGTAAACCGAGGTTTCACCGTACTGTTTAAATGCAGTTTTTGCACAAATCAGTAATGGAAAGAAAACAATATTTAAAAATGCTTCATACTTATGATTTTTTTCCACTACACTAACTAAAGCTCTTTTGGCCTAATGTGGTGTTATAAAAGATAATATCCAGTAATCCCTTAAAGAGCAGAGTGTCACGTAATGGCTGGAGACAATATGATTTTTTTTTTGTATTTTATTACACCCACAACAAGGCCAAATCAAATTTTAGTTAATCTAGTGGAAAATCCTTTTCCCTGTAATCAAATCTTAATCTTTGTGCCTCTTAAGGTACCGTCACACTAAGCAACTTACCAGCGATCCCAACAACGATAGGGATCGCTGGTAAGTTGCTAGGAGGTTGCTGGTGAGATGTCACACTGCGACGCTCCAGCGATCCCACCAGCAACCTGACCTGGCAGGGAACGCTGGAGCGTGGCTACACGAGTTGCTGGTGAGCTCACCAGCAACCAGTGACCAGCCCCCAGCGCCGCGTGGAAGATGCTGCGCTTGGTAACTAAGGTAAATATCGGTAACCAACCCGATATTTACCTTGGTTACCACCGCACGGCGCTACACGTGCAGAGAGCAGGGAGCAGCGCACACTGAGCGCTGGCTCCTTGCTCTCCTAGTTACAGCACACATCGGGTTAATTAACCCGATGTGTCCTGCAGCTACATGTGCAGGGAGCAGGAGCCGGCACTGACAGTGAGAGCGGCGGAGGCTGGTATCGAAGGTAAATATCGGGTAACCAAGGACAGGGCTTCTTGGTTACCCGATGTTTACATTGGTTACCAGCCTCCGCAGAAGCCGGCTCCTGCTGCCTGCACATTTAGTTGTTGCTGTCTCGCTGTCACACACAGCGATCTGTGCTTCACAACAGGACACCAACAACTAAAAAATGGCCCAGGACATTCAGCAACAACCAACGACCTCACAGCAGGGGCCAGGTTGTTGCTGGATGTCACACACAGCAACATCGCTAGCAACGTCACAAAAGTTGTTCGTTAGCAGCGATGTTGCTAGCGATGTTGCTTAGTGTGACGGGGCCTTTAGTATATGGTGCAATTATCCATTTCTCACTGGTTAATCAGTAATCTGTCTGTAACCATTCCTTGCTCACTTCCTGGTGATCCGGTTATAGACTTGTATATTAGCAAATCAATCAGAGAAGGTAGAGTCAAAAAAGAGCAGCACTCAGAACCAATGGTAAGACAGGGGGCGTGTCTCAGACTACCCCTTGCTACTTGATAAGCTGGAGTCATAGATCACAGCTTTTTTCCTGATATGATGGAGTTATAAATGAAGCTAAGCAAGAGATAAGGGAAAATATATAGTGGATGAATATTACTATCTCCAATCAGCATAATAAAGCTTCAATGTAAGGGAGATCATCTGTCGCGGTCCAATTTAATTTTTAACAAAATAGTGGCAAATTAAACACAATTTGACCACTTTATGTGGCCTACATCCCATGAAGTAACCCTGCCTATAGTTTTAAGTCCTCGCTGATTACAACAAGTGGTTCATTGTTGTAGAGATGTGCTCGCTCATCACTATTGTATCCTACAAATCACACATTTGGTGGGACAGTACATGGCACGCAGCCCTTCCCCTCCGGTCACGTGGATTCTCATACAGTAGACTTAAGCTGAAACTCTCCTCTCTTTGAATAACTGGTCCAGTTGTTTCTCCATCGCCATATTTGTGCCTTGTAGACCATTCACAACCTGGAATGCCCACTGGAAATATTCTCGTACACGCTTTTCTGACCAGCCTACAAAACAAGGTTTAGGGTTAAGACCGGAAAAAAAATAATAATGTTGACAAAATAGCAAAAAACAAATATATAATTGCTTTTCAGCAGTGGGAGCCTCTGTTAAAAGGGCTGTCCATCTTTGAAGAAGAAATAAAATATTTAAATGCAGGGTATTTGGGGCTAATATTTTTGCAATTGGGTTTCTTTAAAAATGTTGCATTAGTTGGCTTATAGAGGCTCTTTACTTCCCTTGTACACTGAACTTTGATGTGGTCTATATTCATAAGGCGAGGGCTATACAGTGATTTTGACTGCGACCGCTATCGTGTCACCGAAGTTCACTTTGTGCCTTTGACATCTCTGAGCTCTACAAGTGAATAGGCTTGCATTCTGACACGAGTGCGACAAGTCACAAGAAGTCCAATGATTTTTGTAAAATTCTTGTTGCAGTTGTGTAAGTGTTGCAATGCTACCCCATTCACTTGTATAGCGCTGAGATATAGCAGACACTATCGCTACCTAGCCTTAAGGGTTCTTTACACGCTGCGACATCGCTAGCGATCTCATTAGCGATGTGACATGCCAGATCACAGATGCGATCTGCCGAGATCCCACATAGGTCGATTTTATAGCGCCGGTCACATGTGCGATCTCGGCAGATCGCATCTGTGATCTGGTGTGTCACATCGCTAATGAGATCGCTAGCGATGTCGCAGCGTGTAAAGAACCCTTTTGGCTATGTGTGCACGGTGCATTTTTGCGCGTTTTTCGGGTGCGTCTTTGGGCTCCAAACTGCATGACTTTGCTTCCCCAGCAAAGTCTGAGTATTCATTTTTGCTGTCCACACACAGCTTCTTTTTTTAGCTGCATTTTTGAGCTGAAAAAAAAAAAAAAATAAGAATAATAAAAGAAAAAAATGGTCATGTCAATTCTTTTGTGTTTTACTGCGTTTTCCCACCCATGCAATGCATTGGAGAAACGCAGCAAAACTGATCAAGAGCGCAGCAAAATGCAGCCAAAAATGCACCGAAACGCGGCAAAAACGCATGCGTTTATGCTGCGAGTGCGTTTTTAGCGGCAAAAAACGTACAAAACGCAGCGTCTACAAAAACCAATGTGGGCACATAGCCTTAATCAGCTAGGAGGCAGCCATGAAAAAATACCAATAGATACAAGATCTACAAACTCGTCTATAAATTGGTCAGAATGAGCTCGCTGACAGATCCTTGGTAAACTCATTCTGCAACCAGCAATAGTACAACAGAAAGGCTATAAAAGGCAAATGGTTAAAAAAAAAAATAATTCTTAGACTTGCAAAATTTATTTTTTAGCTCCAAGTATATGCATTTAAAAAGAGAAGGGAAAAAAAGTGTGCCAACCCTTCCCCATGCCAGCTAATCCTTGATATCCGCATGCAGTTGGAATGCTCTTTCTGTAGTTATCAACTGGACCTTTAGTGACAAAAGTAGAGTAACCCAAAGGTAATGTCAGTCACAGTTTTAAAGAGAAACAACCACCAGGATTTTGCTATATGAAGTAAAGGCAGTGCCATACAGGCACTAAGATACTGAATCCGGGCATACCTGTTATACAAAGATCGGATGCTTTGTTGCTGAAATATCTGTAAATCAGAGTTGCAGAAATGCACTGCACTTTGATTGACGTGTGCAGCGGTGCGGGCCTTTATGGGTCGGGTCCTCTGTGTATATTCCTCCTCCTGCATTATGTATTGCATGCCAACAGTAGCAATGGCGGCATGGCGCTACATTTAAGTAAGGAAAAGGGGGGAATGCAATACAAGAAGCAGGAGGAGGAATAAACACCGAGGACCTGACCCACAAAAGGCCCGCACCGCTGCACCTGTCAAAGTACAGCACATTTCTGCAACTTTGATTACAGATACTTCCACAACAAAGCATCGGATCTTTCTATAACAGGTATGCTTACATTCAGCGTCCTAGTGCCTATACTTCATATAGAAAAATACTAGTAGTTGGTTCCTTTAAGCAAAATTGCTACAAAGGGCTAAACAATAAAACTGGCTAAAAATTGAAAAACAAAACTAAAAACAAGTGTGTTGCTGGTCCCAGTACCTCTTGGGGTGCAGCGGTTCAGGTCCCGCAGATTGTACAGCTTGTCGGCTAATTTAACCAGCTTGGCTTTGTGGCTGCAGTGTGGCGCGTGCTCTATCTGCAGCTGTTTTCTTGTCATCCTTGGCAGGGTCTTATCATCTGTCACCTCTTCCACTATCCGCCTGACCTCTAGGCCAAACTGCTCCTCAATCTCCTGGAACGTTGTGTTTGTATCTTCAACTGTATCGTGCAGAAGAGCTGCCTAGGAAACAAGGTAATCAAATGAGTAGTCGGGGGTTGTCTGGTCAATAAAGTCCATGGTGCTGCATTCTAGCCGAAATAGCCCATGTACCAAGTGAAGTACCACTGGGAGGGTTCCATATTTCTGATAATTTTACTTCTGGGACCACAAATCTAATACGCAGCAAAAAATATTATATAGTAGCTAAACAAATCTGAATAAATTCTATAATACACAGACATTCTTGGCAGATACAGAAGATTACTACCATGTTTTTCCAAAAATAAGACACTGTCTTATATTTTTTTTGCCTCCCAAAAAATCACTAAGGCTTATTTTTGGAGGAGGTCTTATTCTTGGAGAAACACGGTTGGGGAGTTAGTTTACCCCCCAAAAAAGAAGATCCCCCCACTTCTCAGGAGAGTCATACTTACCAGATCCGGACGTCTGCGTGGCTCCCAGGTCCTCCTGTGGGTGCTGCACGCCTCCTCCCCAGCACCCACGCCTCCTCCCCAGCTTCTGGCTGACACACACACACAGCAGATCGCAGAATGAACACACACACATCACATCCCATCCCATCCAGCGTTAGAGAATGCTTCCGGCCGCAGGGAATGATGGGAGGAAGTCACGTGTCCGCAGGTCCTGTAAGCAAGCATTGCGGCAGGTCCTTGCGCTCCACTGCACAGCCTCTCAGGATTCTGCCGGCGAGAGGAAATCAGTGTTGCTGGATGTGGGGAGTATGTGTGCGATCCGATGTGTGTGAGATCCGATATTTGTGTGTGCGATCTGATTATGTGTGAGATCGGGTGTTTGTGTGTGAGACCTGTGTGTTTGAGATCGGATGTGTGTGGGTGTGCGATCACTGCAGGTCTTCTGCCCTTGCGTCTGAGTGTGATTGCGGGGTGTCCACTGTCTATAATGAAGTGTTCTGCAGTATCTAACTTTTTTAGCTGCACGGACACTTTATTATTGAACCGCGACTAGGGCTTATTTTCAGGGGAGGGCTTATATTTAAGTCTTGCTTCAAAAATGCTGAAAATCCCTGCTAGGGCTTATTTTTGGGGGAAGTCTTATTTTTGGAAAAACACAGTAGTGCTCGAAATAAGACTGGATGTTATTTAACCCTTTCTCGGCAGAGCCTGTTTTTGCCTTCAGGACGGGCCATTTGTTTTTTTCAATTCTGACCAGTGTCACTTAATGTGGCAATCTGTGCTGCTGCTGCAGACCTCCTGTAAGAAGATCCAGGACACATCAGTGGAGATAATGGGATGTTTTATTTCAACGCGTTCCAAAGCTTCTTCAGGAAATCGTGGTTCTTCTCCTGAAGAAGCATTGAAACGTGTTGAAACAAAATACCGCATTATCTCCACTGGTGTGTCCTGGATCTTCTTATCAGAGGTCTACAGCAGCACACAAATGTAACACGTTCCCTTTCTTTTTGCATCTACCTGTATTGGTGTAAACGAGTATCTGCAGCAGTTACACGTATTGGTGTGTCACACAACTTAAATAGGTGATCCATGTATGTCAGATAAGACCCTATTTGAGCCTTTGCTCCCCAGTGTCTTCATTTTTGGTTTGGTAACTCTGGAACGCTTCAACAAATCCCAGTTATTCGGAGGTTTTTTCATGATATATGGTGCTTCATGTTAGTGGTAAATTTTGTTAATATTATTTGCATTTCTAAAAAAAAAAAAAAAAAAACATTTTTTTTTTGCAATTTGTGAACTTTGAATTTTTTTGTGCCATTAAACCGGATACTTATACGCTGATATTGTTAGACATCTTTCACATGTCAGTATTTTGCATCAGTATTTAGATGCTAAAACCAGGAGTGTCTCCAAAACACAGAACAGGAGTCAGTATTTCAATTAGGCCGGAGTCACACTTGTGAGTGACGCGCACGAGTCTCGCATTGCGTCATTCGGCACGGCCTGCTGCTCTCCGGCATGTATTTCTATACAGCAGACCCGCTCCTGTTCAGGGGGTGGCAGGCCGTACCGAGTGACAACGCGAGTCTCTCGCAAATGTGACTCTGGCCTTATAGTTCTTCTGTGTAAGTTCCACCCCTGGTTTTGGCACCCAAATACTGATAAAACACTGATGCAAAATAATGACATGTGAAAGAGGCCTTAATGTGGTCGAAAACTACTTTTGAGTCACAATGCAAAAAAAGCTCAAAAGGGAAGGAGCGCCATGTTGGAGTGCAGATTTTGCTGGAATGGTTTGAGGGTGCCATGTGACTTTGCCAGTACCCCTGAGGTCCCACAACCACATTTGACAAACTGCACCTCTCAATGAATGTATCTAGGAGTGCAGTGAGCATATTGACACCCCAGATGTGTCAGAATTTTATACCACTGGGAGGTGAAAAAAAAAAATTGTATTGTTTTCACTACAATGTTGTTTAGCGTCCAAGTTTTTAATTTTTCAAAAGGATTAAATAGGAAAAATTGGAAGCACAGTTTGTTGGGCAATTTCTAGTGAGTACACCAGTACCATATAAGTGGTTAGAAACTACTATTTGAAGCACAGTGTAAAGCTCAGAAGGGAAATAGCACCAGTGCAAATTTTTCTTTTATGGTTTGTGGGTGCCCTGTCACTTTGGCAGAGTTCCCTAGCTAACAGTACCCCCAAAAGTGCCCCCATCTTACAAACTACACCTCTCAATAATTTAATCTAGTGGTGCATTGAGCATATTAATGCCACAGATGTAAAAGTAAATTTTATACCATGAGCAGTGAAAAAAAAAGTCATTACTTTTTTTTTTTTAAAAAAAAAAAAAAAAAAAAAAAAAAAAAAAAAAATCACAAAAACTTGGCTTTAGCCTTAGATTTAATATTTTCACATGGGAAAACGGGGAAAAAAATGGCATCAAAATTTGTAACAATTTCTGATAAATGTAGCAATATCCCACATGTGGCTGTACAGTACTGGTTAGCCACACGGCAAAACTGAGAAGGGAAAGAGTGTTATTTGACTCTTTTAGCACAGGTTTTCCAAGAATATTTTGCACACTCCATATACAGAGCAACTAAGTGTCAGAAAAGCAGAAACCCCCTCAAGTGACCCCATTTTGGGAATTACAACCCTCTGAGAATTTAACTACAGGTGTAGTGGCGATTTAGACTCCATGGGTGTTTTCCCAGAAACAAACACCAATGAATGTTGAATGAGTGAATATTGCAAATCTGCCATTGTAGTGCTCTACATTGTGCTCAGCACGTGCTTCTGGGGTCATACACCCCGTAAATTAAGTGTGCTTCATCACTACAGTAATGCCAACTGTGGTTTAGGCACACTGTGGGGCTCATAAGGAGGGTACGCTTGGATTTGGGAGTGCAGGTTTTGCTGGATTTCTTTTGGGGGAAGCCATAGCACCTTTCCAGAGCCTTTGTTAACAGTAATGTGAAAACCCCCGTTACATTGACAGATGACTGACCTGAGTGGGAACTTTTTTTTTTTCTGTATTAAGTTGAAGCTTTTATTGGGCGCATTTTACATAAACTTTTGGATCACATTTATCCTGTGCTCTATGCTGAGCACTTACTGTACGCTGCGTTTTTTGCCGCTTTTTTGGTATAGTTTGTTGCCCAAAACTGTATATCTCTTCTTCTCCCAGCAAAGTGTATGAGATCAGAAAGGCTGTGCGCACGTTACTTCTTTTTTCCCTTGCCGTTTTGGGTGAAGAAAAAAGAAGCAGCATGTCAATTCTTTGTGCGTGTTTTTTCTGCAGTTTTAGCCCTTCCAGCCATTGAATAAAAAAAAAAAAAAAAAAAAAAAAAAAAAAAAACTTTACACAAAAACGCAGGTGGAGAAATTTTCTGCAGCGTGTGCAGATACACTGAAGGGAACCTGTAAAAAAAAAAAAACAACCTACAACTTAGACATGTGGGATTCATCTACAGGTTAATGGCATTCCGAGTAGTTTCAGTCACTGCTCAATAATGCACTGCAGAGCCGGCTGTCAGTCAGTGCCGGGGGTGTGGTTATAGCCACCGCTTACTGTTTACTGAGCGGTTACTGATGTCACGCCTCTACCACTGAAAGCCGATGGCTGCTGGGAGGAATAATGTTCGTTTCCTCCCAGTAGCCGGGCTGTCAGCCAGGAAGCTTCCAAATTCTACTGACCTGTAGATTTACTCCATATCTCAAAGTTAAGGGTTTATGCCCACGATCAGTGTTTGCAGTGTTTTGGATGTAGCATGCTTCAGCTGCATCCAAAACGCTGTGTTGTACAGTACAAGCACAGTGGATGGGATATCTAGAAATCCCGTGCCCATTGTGCTTCTCTTTTCACAGCAAACACTGACTTTCCAGACTGCAGCATGTCAATTCCTTGCTGCGGATTTGCATGCGTCCTCCGTAGGGAGAACACAAGCGAGAGACCGCCTCGCACTGAACCCTGATCGTGGGCAGAAGCAGCTGCGGTCTCCTGCAGAGGAGACTCGTGGCCCCGCAGGTCAGGACCTGCTGCGTCCAGGACACAATGAGTGCTGATCGTGGCCACATACCACAATAGCGTTTTTTGACAGGTTTACATTAAAGTTAAGTTCCCACACTGAATGTATATACATTTTAAGACAGAATTTTTAATTCTAAAATGGCTAATGCGGCACACGATTACCTGCAGCACCGCCACATCACTGACACCAGCCTCATGAGACAGGATTCTGGCGACACCTACAGTGTGAAGAAGGATAAACAATCATATATCGCTATTACAGAAAGCTATAGGGATGACAGTCCTCCTTTATGATCCACAATGTAACATGTGCATTAAGCCACTCCACTCCATAACTAAACCAATTTCAACTCTACAAATTGTGCTTATATTTTGGTACTTTTGATCTTTGTACTTTTTCCTGTCTTTCTAAGGCTGCTTTCACACATCCGGTTTTTCCTGTGCGGCACAATCTGGTGCTTCGCAGAAAAACCGCAACCATTTTTTTTTGCCGTTGATTGCGTTTTTTTTGCATAGACTTACATTAGTGCCGTATTGTGCCGCATGGGCTTGTGTTCCGTCCGTTTTTTTCTGCATATTTAGCCAATGCGGCGGCCGGATGGAACGTTGCCTGGCACGGTTTTTTGTCCGAAAAAAAACCCCTGAATCGCTCCCCATCCAGCCGATGCGGCGCGATTTGCAATGCACGCATGCGGCGTCCTGCGGCAAACACCGCATCCGGCTGCCGCATGAGGTTTTTTCCACTCTGCATGCTCAGTAGCCTGCCGCAAGCGGCAAAAATCGGACGGACAGCATGTAAAAAACGTATGCAAAGGATGTGGTTTTGTCGCCACATAGGTTTTAGAGCCGGATTGGCCGGCTCTGCTAAAACCGGAGGTGTGAAAGCAGCCTAACATCCTTGGTATTGTAACATGACGTCTTTTCCTCACATTATATAGAAGCAGGATTAAGAAGCTATTCGGATTTACCACCTCTGCTCGCTACTTCTGTTATCTGGACTTTACTAATGAACTGTTCATCATATGGCCGGATCCAGATGTTAAACATCTTATTTTCCCACCTCGATACTGAATTTCTCCAAGAATTCTGTTACAGTTAATATACTTCGCTGAGCAGTGAGTGGGCACGCAGTAAGAATCCGCACAGTATAGGATGGTACTGAACTAAGTAACTCAGAGCGTTCTGCACTTCACATGCTGGGTTTATTCTGCGCTCAGGACGGTCCTAAATAACAGCTTCCAGGGAGAACATCCCCCTACTCCACACACAAAGCAAACATACGGCATACACCTACCCTGCTGCCGCACATCTTACGTCACACATTTATAGGGTTTGAGATGAATAATTGTAATATTAGTGGGAGCCTGAGCGCTAGTACACAGAGCCCCAGAGGTGCGGTCACTCTCCATCATGGATGCTGACACTATTGAAAGCAATGATGGAAGATGGAGGCAGCAGCTCCATTCCCTGTGAATCTGAGCTCTGACATCTCAGTGCAGCGGGTGCGATGACATCACTACACAGCGAGTGCGGTGCAGAGACCGGAGCAACAGGGGAGGGGGAAGGGTTTTGTTAAAGGGAACCTGTCATCAGAAATTTGGCTTTAAACCTAAAAGTTTCCCCCTCTGCAGCTCCTGGGCTGCATTCTAGCAAGCTTCCTGTACTTTTTGTGCCCCCCTTTGAAACCAAATGAAACACTTTATAAAGTTGTACCTTTTTGTCTGCCATTCTTGTAAATCGTCCATGGGGGCGGGCTCGCTGGTGTCCGTTGCTGTCCCTCCTGCAGATTGACGCCGCCCCCCAATGCTCCATTTCATATCTCTGGACACCGCCCACTGCGCCCGAGGTCTCGTGCACGCGAGGACCGCTGGTGATGTGGTCGCAGGCACGAGATTATGGGCGGCGCTGTGAGTGCATCGCAAATGCCCGCCCATAATCTCGTGCCCGCCCTTTCCCCTCTGCCTCCAGTGTTCTGCGCAAGCGCTGGCCAGATGACCCGACGTCACCTCCTTCCCATCCTGCCCTGCAGCAGGAAATAGATGGTAGAAGCGGAGCAGCACAGCACAGGATACAAAAAAAAAAACAAAAACGTTTAGTACTTTTCAGAAGACAATGTGTGTCTTTGTTTGATTTTACGTTTTTTTACTGTGTACATCGCTCAGATCCTCTCCGCATCTTCTCGTATCCTGTGCCGTGCTGCTCCGCTCCTCCCATCTATTTCCTGCTGCAGGGCAGGATGGGAAGGAGGTGACGTCGGGTCATTTGGCCAGCGCTTGCGCAGAACACTGGAGGCAGAGGGGAAAGGGCGGGCACTTGCGATGCAATCACAGCGCCGCCCATACTCTCGTGCCTGTGACCACGTCACCAGCGGTCCTCGCGTGCACGGGACCTCAGGCGCAGTGGGCGGCATCCAGAGATATGAAATGGAGCATTGGGGGTCGGCGTCAATCTGCAGGAGGGACAGCAACGGACGCAAGAGAGTCTGCCCCCATGGATAATTTACAAGTATTACAGACAAAAAGGTACAACTTTATAAAGTGTTTAATTTGGTTTCAAAGGGGGGCACAAAAAGTACAGGAACCTTGCTATAATGCAGCCCAGGAGCTGCAGAGGGGGAATCTTAGGTTTAAAGCTAAATTTCTGATGACAGGTTCCCTTTAACTAAATGGGGAGCATTATACAGTTTGCATTGCTGTGTTGGGCCCATCATACAGGGTGCAGACATATGGGAGCCATGCTGTGTTGGGTAGGGGTTGCAATGCCTTATGAGGTGGAGGGTAAGATCCTCACACAGTACATGTGTGGAGGGCACTGTGGGGGCATCTTACAGTGTGTGGGGGGGGTACACTGTTGGTATTATACCTCTTTTGTTGCCCCCATAATGTGCAAGAACACGAAGGGGCTTCAATAGGAGGATGGTTACTTTGTAATGGCTGTGTGATACTCTTCTTCTATGAACCCACTCAATATTATTTAATTGTGTGTGTGTGGGGGAAGGGGGGTGGTCCAGTTAGGACTTGTGCTATGGGGCCCATGATTTTTATGTACGCCCCTGTCTGATCACATGTAAGCAATGAAATAATATAATATGTTAATGCTGAATATCATTAATTTGGACATATTGCTTTGGCGCCCACCGCAGTCACACTGACGTCCCTAATATCATGGGGTCTGGACAGCTACTTTGCTCCCCACCATTCGTTTGCATTTCACCTTTCCACTCACCCCACAGAATCAGGATGCTGGGAGCATGGCCGGCCCGGGCACACAGGCTATACCACACACTCACCTATGGGGTGGTTTATATATGGCGTCTGCTCCGCATCCTTCCTCCTCTGTGCTTTATGCTTTTCAGCAGCAAAGTTCGCTGCTTCCAGAATAGCGGCAACCTCAGCCATTACCGTCATCACCAGCCCGGCATTTACAAGGTTACTATCCACACGCCGGCTTCTTCAGTACGCATGCGCAGGACGTTCGCTGTTTCACACTTTACTTCCGGGAATCCCCGGGGTGTGTCAGGAGGGCGGGCACCGGCAGTGGTGGGACTACAACGCCCAGCAGGGACAGTGACACCTGTTATCACAGGACGAGTGTGACCGCTGCTGTCCGTCACAGATTCAGGCGGGACTCCTAGGTCTCTGTGCCTGAGGTCACATATCTTTCCGGCTTTGACTGAGCAGTTTTTCCATTACACGGAGCTGCCCAGTGTGAATAGCAGCCAGGATGGGGACAATGCAGTTTGTGCACTGTATTTGGATGAGGTTTATAAGACCTGATTGTATTGTACAGATTTCCGGAGAGTTCAGTACGGATGGAGGATGCTGCCTCCAGAGCCCATAGCCTGGGATTACAGCGCCCCCGGACACGCAGCGCCCCCGGACACGCAGCGCCCCCGGACACGCAGCGCCCCCGGACACGCAGCGCCCCCGGACACGCAGCGCCCCCGGACACGCAGCGCCCCCGGACACGCAGCGCCCCCGGACACGCAGCGCCCCCGGACACGCAGCGCCCCGGACACGCAGCGCTGGAGCTGCAGATTCAGTCCTATGATTTGTACAAGAAAAAAAAAATAATGAAATCACTGGAGTTTGGTGAAAAAATTGTTTAAAAGAACAGAGAGTCCTCAGTGGTTGATACCTTTTAATGGCTAACTGAAAAGATGGTAATAATTGCAAGCTTTCGAGACTACTCAGGTCTCTTCATCAGGCATGGTATAACACAAAATCTGAAGAGTCACGTATTTGGTGCAGATTTTTGTCATTTGCAGGTCACTCACACACCGGTCCATGTCGCCTCCAATTCTTTGTGCCCTGCGCCTTTCAGTCCAGGACACCATAAATGAGGCGAGCCAAGGCATCACACCCAGATCATGCCCTTGTCCACCCCCACTCCCCAAAATCTTCCATTTTGGCGCCGCACCAAATGTTGCAAGAGTTTTGCACCACACGGCACAAAAAACATGCAACTTTTCAAAGTTGTTTTCTGTCACATTTCTGGCGTAATCCCCTGATGAATCTGGGCAGCACTCTAAGACACGGCATGAAAATTGGAGCGAGTGGAGTGCGATGAAACATCGTATTCTACTCGGACCAATATTAGTCTGTGTGCCAGCAACCAAGAGCGATTATTTTCTCAGCCCTAATCGGACCGAGAAAACAATCGCAGCATGCTACGATTGTAATGCGAGACTCTCTCTCGCACCCATTCAAGTGAATGGGGTGAGAGAAAAATCGCACTGCACTCGCGGTACACCAGTATACAGCGCGTGCAAAGCGAGAATCGCAATAGCCGGCTACAGAGGAGAGAGGGAGAAAAATCTCACAGTCGGACCTCAGTCGCAGGGATACTAGCATGACACTCAGCTCCTGCTGTGCTTCCAGCGTGCGCCGAGTGTCATGCGAGCATCGCACTAGTGCCCCGTGTGGCCCCGGCCTAATGCGATCCTAGATTCTCTCACACCCATTCAAGTCTATGGGGCGAGAGAAAAGTCGCACTGCACTCGCGATACACCGGTGTTCTGCAAGTGCAGGGCGAGTGGCAATGGCCGGCTACGGAGGAGAGAGGGAGATAAATCCCTCTCTCCCCTCCACAGCAGAGGTCTGATCGCACGATCGGACCTCAGTCGCAATAACACTCAGCTCCCACTGTGCTGCCAGCGTGAGCAGTGTCATGCGAGGATCGCAATAGTGCCCCGTGTGACCGTTTTTTTAAGTGCAGGACTGGGCGAAATTATAGGTTGTGTAATCGAAAAGAGGTGCACAGCAACAATGTAGGGTGCTAAATATCCAGCCACCATAGGAGCAATGAAGAAGAAAAACAGCTTTATATCATTGACATGCAATAATTGTATTCTACAGAAAACATATCCCACTATAGCATCTCATAAGCCAGATCAGTTCCCATACTTTGCACTGACGAGGGGCAATCACCCCTAAAACACCGTGTCTGCAAATTAGGGTTCTGATCTGGTATAAATCCTAAATCTTATGAAAAGGCTTGTTATAGGGCCACTTTTGACTTTTAGGATTGCTACTTTCAATAGGTGGCGCTAGAGTTTGCCTCCTTCCTCCCTGAAGATACAATTTGAATATTTCCCAGAGGGGCATTGAAGCTATAAGACCCCTCACTGGCAGCCAAACTAGTTTGTCAGGTCTCTGCAAGGAGAAAAGTTTTCCCCTAAAGCCTGCTTTACACGTTGCAATTTCGCATACGATATCGTATGCGATTTGCAACGCTCCCAACGTATGTGTGGCATGTTCAATTTGTTGAACGTGCCGCACAAACGATTAACCCCCGTCACACACATTTACCTTCCGTACGACCTCGATGTGGGCGGTGAACATCCACTTTTTGGAGTGGGAGGGACGTTCGGCGTCACATCGACGTCACGCGGCAGCCGGCCAATAGAAGTGGAGGGGCGGAGCTGAGCGGGACAAACATCCCGCCCACCTACTTCCTTCCGCATTGTGGGCCGGGAGCCGCAGGTAAGATCTGTTCATCGTTCCCGGGGTGTCACACGCTGCGGTGTGTGCTACCCCGGGTACGATGAACAATCTGACATGCAATTCTAGAGAAAGGTACGATGTGTATGCGATGAACGTTTTAATGTTCAATCGCAATCACACGTATCTGTCACACACTGCAATGTAACTTACAATGCCGGATGTGCGTCACTTACGACGTGACCCCGCCGACACATTGTAAGGATGGAAACACATCTATGCGAGTAAAATCGGTCCGACTGGGCTGAAAAAAAACTCGGCTGATTTTAGTTCATGTTAGGTGCGAGTGCAACGCAAGTGCGATGCTATTTCTGAATAAATTAATAATTTTACTAGCGTGTGTAATGCGTATTTTTTACTATGTCATCTGCCATTCAGCTCTGCTACATGGCCGCTGACAGCAGACACAGACAGCCATGTAGCAGAGCTGAACGGCAGATGACAGCAGACATAGACAGAGCCGCACAATCAGAATGAACTCGGGTGAACTTAACCCGACTTCATTGTCATGCTGCGGCTCTGTCTGTGCCGCGTCCTGATTAGCGGTCACCAGTGAAGGGCTCACCGGTGACCACTAATCCCCCGAGTGACTGAAGTTAGCAGCCCTCTCTCATACTCACCGATCCCCGATGCGGCGCTGCACGGCATTCACACTGCTCCGGCGGCTTTTACTATTTTGAAAAAGCCGGCCGCTCATTAAACAATCTCGTATTCCCTGCTTTCCCCGCCCACAGGCGCCTATGATTGGTTGCAGTGAGACACGCCCCCACGCTGAGTGACAGGTGTCACACTGCACCCAATCACAGCAGCCGGTGGGCGGGTCTATACTGTGCAGTGAAATAAATAATTAAATAATTTAAAAAAATGGCGTGCGGTCCCCCCCAATTTTAATACCAGCCAGATAAAGCCATACGGCTGAAGGCTGGTATTCTCAGGATGGGGAGCTCCACGTTATGGGGAGCCCCCCAGCCTAACAATATCAGCCAGCAGCCGCCCAGAATTGCCGCATACATTATATGCGACAGTTCTGGAACTGTACCCGGCTCTTCCCGATTTGCCCTGGTGCGTTGGCAAATCGGGGTAATAAGGAGTTAATGGCAGCCCATAGCTGCCACTAAATCCTAGATTAATCATGTCAGGCGTCTGAGACACCCTCCATGATTAATCTGTAAGTGACAGTAAATAAACACACACACCCGAAAAATTCTTTATTAGAAATAAAAAACACAAACACATTCCCTCATTACCAATTTAATAAGCCCCAAAAAGCCCTCCATGTCCGGCGTACTCCACGGACCTCCAGCGTCGCTTCCAGCATGAAGGTGACAGGAGCTGCAGAAGACACCGCCGCTCCGGTCACCTCCAAGCAGCAACTGAGGTGAGTAGCGCGATCAGCTGAGCTGTCACTGAGGTTAATCGCGGACACCGCTGGATCCTCCAACAGTGACAGCTCAGCCGATCGCACTACTCACCTCAGTTGCTGCTTGGAGGTGACCGGAGCGGCGGTGTCTTCTGCAGCTCCTGTCACCTTCATGCTGGAAGCGACGCTGGAGGTCCGTGGAGTACGCCGGACATGGAGGGCTTTTTGGGGCTTATTAAATTGGTAATGAGGGAATGTGTTTGTGTTTTTTATTTCTAATAAAGGATTTTTTCATGTGTGTGTGTTTATTTATGTAACTTACAGATTAATCATGGAGGGTGTCTCATAGACGCCTGACATGATTAATCTAGGATTTAGTGGCAGCTATGGGCTGCCATTAACTCCTTATTACCCCGATTTGCCAACGCACCAGGGCAAATCGGGAAGAGCCGGGTACAGTTCCAGAACTGTCGCATATAATGTATGCGGCAATTCTGGGCGGCTGCTGGCTGATATTGTTAGGATGGGGGGCTCCCCATAACGTGGAGCTCCCCATCCTGAGAATACCAGCCTTCAGCCGTATGGCTTTATCTGGCTGGTATTAAAATTGGGGGGGACCGCACGCCATTTTTTTTTAATTATTTATTTATTTATTTCACTGCACAGTATAGACCCGCCCACCGGCTGCTGTGATTGGGTGCAGTGAGACACCTGTCACTCAGCGTGGGGGCGTGTCTCACTGCAACCAATCATAGGCGCCTGTGGGCGGGGAAAGCAGGGAATACGAGATTGTTTAATGAGCGGCCGGCTTTTTCACAATAGTAAAAGCCGCCGCAGCAGTGAGAAAGCCGTGCAGCGCCGCGCCGGAGATCGGGGAACGGTGAGTATGAGAGAGGAGGGGAAAATGACCGACAGACTGTGAGAGAGGGACAGAGATAGTGACGGACCGACAGAGAGAGAATAGAGACCGAGAGGGAGAGACCGACTGACAGAGAATAGTGATTGACAGACATTGGGAGACATCGCTCGTTTCCAGTGTTTTAGGAAACATGCGAGAAATGTATTTAGAAAATCGGATGTCACTAGGATGGTGTGAGTGCTGTCCCGTGACATCCGATTTTTTACACGCTCCCATAGACTTGCATTGGAGAAACTCGCAAAAAAGCAGCATGCTGCGATTTTTTTCTCAGTCCGATTAGGACTGAGAAAAAAAAATCGCAGATGAGAGCTGAATCATTCACTAACATGTGTCCGATTCCAATGCGAGATTTTCTTGCATTGCTCTACTGCGAGAAACTCGCAAGCGAGAAGCAGCCCTAAGATATATTGTAGCGTGTAAAGCAGGCTTTAGATCCCACGATAGCGTCTCATAAGCCAGATCAGTTCCAATACTTTGCACTGACGAGGGGCAATCACCCCAAAACACCATGTCTGCAAATTGGGGTTCTGATCTGGTATAAATCCTAAGTCATATGAAAAGGTTCGTTGGAGAGTCACTTTTGACTTTGAGGATTGCCACTTTCAATAGGTGGCGCTAGAGTTCGTCTACTTCCTCCCTGGATATAAACACCACAATGTTACAAACATTCCCCTGATGAAGCTGTGAGTAGCACAGCGAAACGCGTTGGAACCCGGGTGAAGGAATCTATTCTATATGAACTATGTCTGGCATTCCCCTGGCTGTTTATACTCTCATGGCTGTTTATCCATTGCCATAAGGATTATTATATTTTATTGCTATATCGTAATAGCAGCCTATAGGTATTCGGCACTTTAATCCAGCACCTTGATAACCATTCAGGTTGTGTGAATTTTCTATGGATATTTATTCATGTATTTTGATACAGACTCATTTATTGTTTGCCATAGCCTTGTATTCAGGGAACTGCACCCTTAACATGGTCTGTGGTGTGTATTGTGCATTGCCTGCTGGTCAGCATTACATATTAGCACACTCAGGATTGATACTTACAGCTGTTCTTTTAGGTAACCTCTGACCGCTATATTGTTGTTCTATTGTGTGATTGCACTGTTTTGTTTGATATGAATTCCACATATCTGTTCTAATTGATGTTATATGGTGTGGTGTTTACATGTTTTCTGTATAATAAAATTAAGGTGAGCATATCAATGGTGCAATGCTTTCTTTCTCTTCTTTATATTACAAGTTGTGTGATCATTTTGTTATTCATTTCAAGTTTACATGTGTATGAGTGTTTGATAGAAACAAGCAACGTTGTATATTCCTAATATTTGAAAATCCCATCCATTCTCAAGAACATAAGGATTTATAATTTTATAGTGTACAGCTTGTTGCCTAGGTTACCAGCGACCCTGCAATACTAACCTGGTCAGTTACCTAGGTAAGCAGCACAGCATGAGCAGGTTCTATGCTTTACAGCAGAGGTGGAAACCTTTCTTCAGCCGGGGGCCATTTGGAAGTTTCTACCAACCTTCGGGGGCCGCACAAAATTATCAATGTGAAAATGACCCCGCTATATTTAGTCAAACAGTTAATAAACTCACGCCTACTATGATGGCCGGAGCGGCTTCTCTTTGGTGCCGCTGTGATATTGATCATGTTGTTTCACACAACTGTTTTTCCAGGTTTGTCTCAGTCTGGAGCCCAGCCAACTCTTTGTGAGAATAAGATTGGTATATCATGTACATTACATAGGAGACACTGGGACTGCTGTATATACATCACATAGAAGACACAAGAGGCAAATACATCACAGGAGTAGCTAGTGGCATATATACATCACAGGAGGGGATGGGGCAAACATCACAGACGAGGCTGGAGGGGCATATACATCACAGGAGAGGCTGGGGCATGTACATTACAGGTGGGGCTGGAGGTAGTTGCTAACAGCGGCAACTCCCAGGATGTTATACCCAGCACAGAGCACTCACTGACCGCTCCTGCTGGCATTTGAACCGCTTCTTGTCAGAGCAACTCTAAAGGGTGCTTTACACGCTGCGACATCGCTAGCATCGGCTAGCGATGTCGCGTGCGATAGCACCCGCCCCCGTCGGTGGCACGATATGTGGTGATTGCTGCCGTAGCGAACATTATCGCTACAGCAGCGTCACACGCACATACCTGCTCTGCGACGTCACTGTGACCAGCGAACTGCCTCCTTTCTAAGGGGGCGGTTCGTTCAGCGTCACAGCGACGTCACAGCACTGTCACTGAACCGCCGCCCAATACAAAAGGAGGGGAGGAGATGAGCGGCCGGAACATGCCGCCCAACTCCTTCCTCCTTTTCCGGTGGACGCAGGTAAGGAGATGTTTGTCGTTCCAGCGGCGTCACACATAGCGATGTGTGCTGCCGCAGGAACGACAAACAACATCGTTACTGCAGCAGCAACGATAATTGGGAATAGGGGGGATGTCACCGATGAGCGATTTTGAACGTTTTTGCGACGATTCAAAATCGCTCATGGGTGTAACACACAACGACATCGCTAAAGTGGCCGGATGTGCGTCACAAATTCCGTCACTCCAACGAGATCGCTTTAACGATCT
This sequence comes from Anomaloglossus baeobatrachus, assembly GCF_048569485.1. Lineage (NCBI taxonomy): Eukaryota > Metazoa > Chordata > Amphibia > Anura > Aromobatidae > Anomaloglossus > Anomaloglossus baeobatrachus. Next base: position 524,210,402 of record NC_134356.1, read on the forward strand.
CGTAGCGTATAAAGCCACCTTTAGTTTACCAGGCTGATACCAGGCATGAAGGACACTGTCATGTTGACGGACAGCTGGCTCCATGCAGTTAGGAAGCGTGTAGCCGGCTGTAAATGAGCATGATGTCAGCAGTCACACCTCGTCAACAGAGCAGACAGTAACGTCAATGGAAGCCGCTGAATTGCTGGAAGAAGCGATCTGTGACCCCTCCGATGCCAGTCACAACAGGCAGACAGCAACTACCTGCCTGTTAGTGCTTAGGCAGAGTATAATAATAGGTCCAGATAATCCTCTTTAAGGTGTTTGGCCATGCCATGATGCATGAGCACTAATGATGAGTGCTCTTTACTCGAGTAGAGCAGGTTGGATGCTCTGACGGGCTCAACTACAGTAACGAGTATAACTGAAGTCACTGGACAGGTCGGCTCTCCATCCACATACAGCCAGCCATAAAGAGAGTTTCTCAGAGACAGGGTGGACTGGGGAGATTTTAACACTACATCTAAACACGTTATTTTGACCCCCAGTGAGAGCCACTCAGACTGTAAGCTGCCGTCACTGGGGTACGAGTACACATCATGCAGTGAAGTGAGCCGGATCTATAACTGCTGGTTTACAAATTACACATCCAAGCACCCACGATACTCGGTAAAGTACAGAGCAGACCCGATGCTCCATTGAGTACGCTTGCTCATCATTAACAAGCGCCTGTACTTGGCTTGAACACTCGTTCTGTGCTGACAGAGTCCCTTTTAAAGGGAACCGGTCACATTCAATATGCCGTTCGGTCTGTACACAGCACTGTATAGAGAAGGGCACAGATGTAGAATGAGAAATATGTTTGTTAGAAAAGATTCAGTATAACTTATTTTATTTATGAAATCCTTGGTGTTTGCCAACTTGAGTCCAGTGGGCGGTCCTACTAGTGATTGCCAGCTGTCTGCATGCACAATCATACATAGAAGACTGCCAATCATTAGCATGACTTGTATGTATACAAACTCCAGGAATTTCAATCAATAAGACTTACTGAAACGTCGGGAAAATAAATGTACATCTATCTGATCAGCTCCACCTGCTCAATAACATCCTGCCTGCAGATCAGATGCCATTCTCATCATGACAGGTTCCCTTTAAGGGTTTTTTCTATCAGGAGGAACAAGCATTGGACATGTGTATTTTACAAGCCTTTGTTCCTGGGTAAAAAAAATGGCACCAGATGTGTCCACTGCCACTTATCCATATGCAAAAACTGCTCTCATATCTGAAAAAGCTCCTCAGTGCTGAGCTTAGCTGACAATCAGTGGACAGCCGTCTGCAGTGAGAAAAACCCAAATAAACCAGATCCTCGGCACATCCACAGCCGGCCTGGCTTAGGTACCCCACCTGCTTCCTCAGCCTCCCTGTGACATTGTCACCATTCCCTGCCCAATCACAGCTGGAGACCATAGTATAGAGAGACCGTCAGGATGGCGAGGAGTTCTGATGATTCCTCACATGCCTATTTGATTGCGACACTAAAGCGAAAACTAAGAGTGGATTTAAATAATATGTTAAAAAAAGAAGAGGTAGAACCTCTCCTGTATACTTCTCTTCTCTTTATGTCTACTGTCGATTGGCTTTAAAAAAACTGCGAGAAAACAGTAAATGTAACGGTGTCCCCACACCTGGAGTAGCTTCTGTCCACCTGTCTCATATTGGGGTCTACCAAATTTCACCAAGGAGTTGGTTACTTAGAACATTAGTTTTCAATTTCACCAGTGAAAAACTACAAAACCAGCTAATTATCTGAAAAATAAGAACCAAGCACAATGTCATTTTATAATTAGAATGAATTATTATTCTTAGATATTAAAATTAAATTCTGTACAGAAAGTTACCATCACTATCAAAAAACTCTCTTCCTTGTCGCACAACCTTCATGGTATTCGGAGCACCAACGTTGGCCAATTCTTCCAGATCATTGTCACTTAATACTTCTCTGTCCCATTTTTCATCCACCGTTCTTTCGTCCCTTTCCTTGTTCACAGTCTGGTCAGGTTCTGCCTTTGTACGTGTTGCCGGACCCTGACTAGGCACAGTGGGTAAGACACCTTGCACCATGTCTTGAGAACCCTGTGCTAAGGCAGGAGATTTTGTGAGATGTCCAGTCCTTAAAGCCAATTCTGAAGAGCCTGATGGTTTTGGTGGAGGCAGAAGGTGGGCAGACTGGCTGAGAAGTAACTGTCCTTTATTCCGCTCAAGGGGTAATAATGGCTGCTCTGGGTTTTTGGAAGATGACTCAAGCTGTAGCTGGTTGGTTGTGGAAACTTGAGGATTTTGTCCAAGAATTCTGAAAGCAGATGCATCTTGTTTCATTCTTCTTGCTTCGCTTGGTACAAATTTTGACTTCAGTACTTTTTTTATGACATCGGTACTCACATTAAAACCTATAGCCAGTCGTGACAGTGGCCATTCTTCCGGAAACTCCTGTCTTAAATACCTGCAAAACATAATGACAATGTAATTTCCACCCTAAAAAGGGACAACATTTAAAGATGAATGTAAAAAATCAATCATTCAGTTTATATCATGTGCCTGATTCTACAGTTTTTACCATCGTCCAGAAAATGGCATCAAACAGTTAAAAAGTATTTTTTTTGGTTGTGGATGTTTGGACCAACGCAAAATCAGAGATGAGTAGGAGCTTACTAGCTCCATCACACAGCGTATTGTGCGGATCGGTAGTTGTTTTCCCAATTTAAGTCTATAAGAATCACAACAAGACTGACATCACTGAGAAAGCAAATTATGCAAACTAGATAGAACTGGAGTCAGATGGGACTAAAGGAGATTAAGATCCAGAGAAGATGGCAAGAAGTAAGAATGTAAACACATGCACATTACACTGCATATGAATACATGTTGCTAAGGCCGCTTTCATGCTGTGTTCTGACCTATGTTCAGTGGTCCCGTCGGGGCTTCCGTCTGAACCCCCCCCCCCCAAAACGGGGGTTTCGGACCCATGCACCGACGGGGCCATTGACTATAATGCTGCAGACTGAGTCACCGTGTGCTCGGTCGTGAACCATTGTCAGACATATACGCTTTCTGGAGGCGGACACCTGGATGCAGTCTAGTAAGTCTGGGTGTCCGCCTCCAGAAAATGTATACGCCCGAAAATGGTGACTCTGTCTGCACCATTATAGGCAATGGCTCCGTTGGCGCATTCGTCCAAAACCCGTTTTGAGGGGGGTTCAGACGAAAGCCCCGACGGACCACTAAACATAGGTCAGAATGCAGTGTGAAAGGGGCCTAAGAGGTTACAATACTTTTTGGGGATTGCTTTTTCAAGAAAAGGTGTCTCTAATAAATTGTATAGAAGAAAGAAAAATATATCAGCCAAATATATCAGCCTACCATGCCTTAGCCAGAATTGAGTCAATATTGACACACGGACATTCGAGGTGGCAGTCTCGGGTAACTAGCTCATAGAAAAATAAAAAAAATTCCAGCACTGGAGCCTGCTTTTAAAAATTAAAAATAGCAATTAAAAGTCCAGTTTTATAAAATATAATAAAAAACACACGTCTTTAAAAACAGTACTCTTCAGACAAAAAAAACAAAACAGGTCCTTAATAATAGTAATAATCGCCTATGATTAAGGACCTGGTTTTTAGTTCTGAAACGCGTAAGTAGTACTCTGTTTTTTAATGTATTCTGATAAAATGGACTTTTAATTGCCCACGGCCCGGTGCTGGAATTTTTACTATTTTTCTATGTGGCTAATAAAAGACAACCCCATTTATGGCCTATTATGTTATGTGGACATTATGAAAGGGGAATTTCCAGTAGGACGCCCCTTTATAAACAGGTGTAGAGGACCACTCTGTACAGCAGCTCCTATTATAGTGTACTTAAACCATCTTTGCATTAAGTAGATGAGCACTGTACTGCCTGCCTGCCCGACTGCCCATGGTGTATTTCAAGAAAATCAGAGGTTTGTTGGGATCCCGGAAGCAAGACTCCCAGAGAAGAGGTTGTCTTTGATGAAAAGGGCCCATGAATCATTATCACTCACACCTTCTCAGGCCTCATTCAGACATATGTTCCATCAATGAAACACACATACACATTTTAGTCTATGGGGCGGTTCACTTGTCTGTGTATTTTTGCTGACTGAAAAGCAGACATAAGATTTTATTCCAGGTCATGGATCAAACTCACCAATGCAAGTCTATGTGTCCATGAGAAACTTAGAAAGTGTGTGGGTGGCATCTTAGTTGCAGCCGAGTGCTTTCGTTTCTCACTGACCAGAGGAAACCTCTCTAATTTTTAGGGGGTTTTTGCATAGGAGAAAAACTTAGTAAAACACTGTTGAAAATCACTCCCTTTTTTCATGTACAAGAGAAAAACAAAGAAGGGAATTTTGTTTACTTACCGTAAATTCCTTTTCTTCTAGCTCCAATTGGGAGACCCAGACAGTGGGTGTATAGCTACTGCCCTCTGGAGGCCGCACAAAGAACTACACTTAAAAGTGTAAGGCCCCTCCCCTTCTGGCTATACACCCTCCCGTAGGAGTACAGATTCCTCAGTTTTAGTACCAAAGCAAGAAGGAGGAAAGCCAATAACAGTTTCAAAAACAAATTCAATCCGATAACACGATCGGAGAACTTAAGAAACAACATGAACAACATGTGCACCCGAAAAACGAAACCCTAAGAACAAATAGGGCGGGTGCTGGGTCTCCCAATTGGAGCTAGAAGAAAAGGAATTTACGGTAAGTAAACAAAATTCCCTTCTTCTTTTTCGCTCCTAATTGGGAGACCCAGACAGTGGGACGTCCAAAAGCAGTCCCTGGGTGGGTAAAAAGATACCACATGAACGGGCTGTCAGACAGCCTCTTCCTACAGGTGGGCCACCGCCGCCTGAAGGACCTGTCTACCTAGGCTGGCATCTGCCGAAGCGTAGGTATGCACTTGATAGTGTTTGGTAAACGTGTGCAGACTCGACCAGGTAGCCGCTTGGCACACTTGCTGAGCCGTAGCCTGATGCCGCAATGCCCAGGACGCACCCACGGCTCTGGTAGAATGGGCCTTCAGTCCAGATGGAATCGGAAGCCCAGCAGAACGGTATGTGTGAAGAATTGGTTCCTTGATCCACCGCGCCAGGGTGGATTTGGAAGCTTGCGATCCCTTATGCTGACCAGCGACTAGGACAAAGAGCGCATCAGAACGGCGTAGAGCCGCCGTGCGAGAAATGTAAATCCTGAGTGCTCTCACCAGGTCCAACAGATGTAAACCCTTTTCAAATTGGTGAACTGGATGCGGACACAAAGATGGTAAAGTGATATCCTGATTGAGATGAAAAGAAGAAACCACCTTGGGAGAAAACTCTGGAATTGGACGCAGTACTACCTTGTCTTGGTGAAACACCAGGAAGGGAGATTTGCAAGATAACGCCGCTAGCTCGGACACTCTTCGAAGAGACGTGACCGCCACAAGAAAAACTACCTTTTGTGAAAGCCGAGAAAGGGGAACCTCTTTCAAAGGCTCGAAAGGCGGCTTCTGGAGAGCAATGAGAACCTTGTTCAGATCCCAGGGTTCCAATGGCCGTCTGTAAGGAGGAACGATATGACAAACTCCTTGGAGAAACGTGCGTACTTTAGAAAGCTGTGCCAAGCGTTTCTGAAAGAATACGGATAGCGCGGAGACTTGACCCTTAAGAGAGCTAAGCGACAAACCTTTTTCCAACCCAGACTGCAGGAAGGAAAGAAAAATTGGCAATGCAAATGGCCAGGGAGAAAACCCTTGAGCCAAGCACCACGCTAAGAATATCTTCCACGTTCTGTGATAGATCTTAGCTGAGGATGGTTTTCTAGCCTGTCTCATTGTGGCAACAACTTCATGAGATAAACCTGAGGCCGCTAGGATCCAGGACTCAATGGCCACACAGTCAGGTTCAGGGCCGCAGAATTCAGATGGAAAAACGGCCCTTGAGACAGCAAATCTGGACGGTCTGGTAGTGTCCACGGTTGGCCTACCGTGAGATGCCACAGATCCGGGTACCACGACCTTCTTGGCCAATCTGGAGCGACGAGTATGGCTCGATGGCAGTCGGACCTGATTTTCCGGAGAACTCTGGGTAACAATGCTAGAGGTGGGAACACATAGGGGAGTCGGAATTGCGACCAATCCTGAACCAAGGCGTCTGCCGCCAGTGCTCGGTGATCGTGAGACCGTGCCATGAAAACTGGGACCTTGTTGTTGTGTCGTGACGCCATCAGATCGACGTCCGGCGTCCCCCAGCGGCAACAGATCTGCTGAAACACGTCCGGGTGAAGGGACCATTCTCCTGCGTCCATGCCCTGGCGACTGAGAAAGTCTGCTTCCCAGTTTTCCACGCCTGGGATGTGAACTGCGGATATGGTGGACGCTCTGCTTTCCACCCACGTCAAAATCCGTTGGACTTCTTGAAAAGCTTGGCGACTGCGTGTTCCCCCTTGGTGGTTGATGTACGCCACCGCCGTGGAATTGTCCGACTGAATCCGAATCTGCTTGCCTTCCAGCCATTGTTGGAAGGCTCGCAGGGCAAGATAGATTGCTCTGATTTCCAGAACATTGATCTGCAGGGTGGACTCCTCCAGAGTCCACATCCCCTGAGCCCTGTGGTGGAGATACACCGCTCCCCACCCTGATAGGCTCGCATCCGTCGTGACCACTGCCCAGGACGGGGGAAGGAACGACTTTCCCTGTGACAATGAGGTAGGGAGAAGCCACCAACGCAGAGAGTCCTTGGCAGTCAGAGAGGGAGACAGTCCTGTCGAGGGACGTCGATTTCCCGTCCCATTGGCGTAGAATGTCCCATTGTAGAGGGCGCAGATGAAACTGCGCGAACGGGACTGCCTCCATTGCTGCTACCATCTTTCCTAGGAAATGCATGAGGCGCCTCAGTGAGTGCGGCTGGCTCTGAAGGAGAGATTGCACTCCAGTCCGTAGCGAGCACTGCTTGTCCAGTGGAAGCTTCACTATCGCTGAGAGAGTATGAAACTCCATGCCAAGATAAGTCAGAGATTGGGTCGGGGTTAGATGAGACTTTGGAAAGTTGATAATCCACCCGAAACTCTGGAGAGTGTCTAGTGCCACCTTCAGACTGTGTTGGCATGCCTCTTGAGAGGGTGCCTTTATAAGCAGGTCGTCTAGATACGGGATGACCGAGTGACCCTGCGAGTGCAGAACAGCTACTACTGCTGCCATGACCTTGGTGAAGACCCGGGGGGCTGTTGCCAGACCGAAAGGTAACGCTACGAACTGCAGGTGTTCGTCGTGTATGACGAAGCGTAGGAAACGCTGATGCTCTGGTGCGATCGGCACGTGGAGATACGCATCTTTGATATCTATTGATGCTAGAAAATCTCCTTGAGACATTGAGGCTATGACGGAGCGTAGGGATTCCATCCGGAACCTCCTGACTTTTACGTGTCTGTTGAGCAACTTTAGATCCAGGACGGGCCGATACGATCCGTCCTTTTTTGGGACCACAAACAGATTGGAGTAAAAACCGTGACCTTGTTCCTGAAGAGGGACGGAGGTCACCACTCCTTCCGCCTTTAGAGCGGCCACCGCCTGCAACAGAGCATCGGCTCGGTCTGGTGGTGGAGAAGTTCTGAAGAAACGAGTTGGCGGACGAGAACTGAACTCTATCCTGTACCCGTGAGACAGAATATCCCTCACCCAACGGTCTTTGACGTGTGACAGCCAGATGTCGCCAAAGTGGGAAAGCCTCCCACCGACCGCGGGTGTGGGAATCGGAGACCGCAAGTCAGGAGGACGCCGTCTTGGCAACGGTTCCTCCGGCTGTCCTTTTTGGGCGTGACTGAGACCTCCAAGAATCTGAGCGTCTCTGGTCTTTTTGAGTCTTTTTTGACGAGGCGAATTGGGACCTGCCCGGTCCTCGAAAGGATCGATAACCAGACTGACCCTTCCTCTGTTGGGGTCTGTTTTGTCTGTGTTGCGGTAAGGATGAGTCCTTACCCTTGGAGTGTTTGATGATTTCATCCAAACGCTCTCCAAACAATCGGTCACGAGAAAAAGGCAAATTGGTTAAGCACTTCTTGGAATGAGAATCTGCTTTCCAATGTCTCAACCACAGGGCCCTACGCAAAACAACGGAGTTGGCTGACGCCACTGCCGTGCGGCTTGTAGCGTCAAGAACAGCATTAATCGCGTACGACGCGAATGCCGCCATTTGCGAGGTCAATGGTGCTACCTGCGGGGCAAATGCACGTGTGACGGAGTCAACTCGCGCAAACCCGGCTGAGATAGCTTGGAGTGCCCATACGGCTGCAAAAGAAGGCGCTAATGACGCTCCAATCGCTTCATAGATGGATTTCAGCCAGAGCTCCATCTGCCTGTCAGTGGCATCTTTAAGTGCCGCTCCATCTTCAACTGCAACCAAGGATCTAGCTGCAAGCCTGGAAATTGGAGGATCCACTTTTGGACACTGGGTCCAACCCTTGACCACCTCAGGGGGAAAAGGATAGCGTGTATCTTTAAGCCGTTTAGGAAAACGCCTTTCAGGATAAGCGTGGGGTTTCTGGATTGCGTCTCTAAAGTCAGCGTGGTCCAGAAAAGTGCTTAAAGTACGCTTAGGGTATCTGAAATGGATTCTCTCGTGCTGCGAAGCTGACTCCTCCACAAGAGGAGCTGGTGGGGAAATATTTAACATCTTATTGATGTTAAATATAAGATCATTAACTATGGCGTCACCATCTGGTGTATCTAGATTGAGAGCGGTCCCAGGATCAGAATCCTGATCAGTTACGTCCGCCTCATCACCCATAGATTCATCTCGCTGGGATCCTGACCATTGAGATGAATGTGAAGGCCCGTCATAGCGAGCCCGCTTAGGCTGCCCGGGGCCATCGTCCGAGTCAGAGTCTTCACCCTGAGGTGTATATGCCCGTCCCGGAGCTTGGAGCTGAGGGGGACCAGGGGGCAATGATTGCACAGTGTCCGTGGCCTGAAGTACAGGCCTAGCTCGCAATGTGTCAAGAATTTGTGACATAGTGAGAGACATTCTGTCAGCAAAAGCTGCAAACTCAGTTCCTGTCACCTGGACAGCATTCACAGGTGGTACACCCTGGGTCACGTCCAGCAGAGGTCCCGACTGTGCAAGCGCCGCAGGGGCCGAGCACTGCACACAATGGGGGTCCGTGGAGCCTGCCGGTAGAAAAGTCCCACATGCGGTGCAGGAAGCATATAATGTCTGTGCCTTGGCACCCTTGCGTTTTACGGACGACATGCTGCTGGCTCTCTGCAATGTGAGAGAGTCTATAGCCAAAGGGCGACCAGCGCTATGCAATACAAAGTATTTGTAGAAACAAAATACTAAGAATACTACTGGCACAAGAGGGGGTGAGCCCTGAGGGCTGCTTACCGCCCGCTGAATAGCGGGTAAGAGGCTGCAGAATTCCTTGTCTGGGTCTCCCCGGCTCCCCTCTGCAGCTCAGCGTGTCAGCAGGAATGGCTGCCGGCGTCTGTGGAGAGGGGCGGTCCGTGGGAGTTCCCAAACGAAAGTGCGGGAAACAGTGTCCCCTCTGTGCCGATTGTGAGGGCTGGAGTATGTAAAAACGACTCCAGCCCTCAGCGCTGATGCACTGGCCAGCGTCCCGCCCCTCTCCTGACTGGCAGGTCTGGGGGCGGGAACGAACGGAAGCAGGCCGCAAAAGCCGGGGACTCGAGTTATCAGCGCGGCCGCCGTAAAAGCGCGGGCCGCGCTGAAGTCCCCGGCGCACCACAAGTGCCAGCCGCGCCGCAGTCCCAGCGGCCGGCATGACCGATTCCTAGACGTGGCCAGCGTCCCGCCCCTCTCCTGACTGGCAGGTCCGGGGGCGGGAACGAACGGAAGCAGGCCGCAAAAGCCGGGGACTCGAGTTATCAGCGCGGCCGCCGTAAAAGCGCGGGCCGCGCTGAAGTCCCCGGCGCACCACAAGTGCCAGCCGCGCCGCAGTCCCAGCGGCCGGCGCGACCGATTCCTAGAAGTGTGCCTGCTTCAGCGAAGCTGAATGAGGCCATGGCACAAGCGCCGTAGCGCTGATGTCCCCCGGCGCACTACAACACCCAGCATGCTGCGGTGTGAGCGCCTGCACGGGGACACAGAGTACCTTGAGGAAGCAGGGCCATGTCCCTGATGTACTCCGCTCCATCCAGCATCTTCTCCAGGGGCTGTAGATGGAGCACGGTCTCAGTGCCTGGAGACCAGTAAATCCCACTTCACCCAGAGCCCTGTAAAAAGGGATGGGGAAGGAATCAGCATGTGGGCTCCTGCCGCCGTACCCGCAATGGGTACCTCAACCTTACAAACACCTCCGACATACAGTGGGGTGAGAAGGGAGCATGCTGGGAGCCCTGTTTATGGGCCCTCTTTTCTTCCATCCGACATAGTCAGCAGCTGCTGCTGACTAAAAACAATGGAGCTATGCGTGCGTGTCTGACCTCCTTGCGCACAAAGCTAAAACTGAGGAATCTGTACTCCTACGGGAGGGTGTATAGCCAGAAGGGGAGGGGCCTTACACTTTTAAGTGTAGTTCTTTGTGCGGCCTCCAGAGGGCAGTAGCTATACACCCACTGTCTGGGTCTCCCAATTAGGAGCGAAAAAGAAAACCATCTACATTAAATCCTAGACCTCATGCACACGTTGAGTATTTGGTCAGTATTTGTAGCCAAAACCAGGAGTGGGTGATAAATCCAGAAGTGGTGGATTGTTCCACTCCTGGTTTTGGCTACATATACGGAGGTAAACTACTGACCAAATACTGAGGTAAACTACTGACCAAATATTAAGCTAAACTACTGACCAAAAACTGAGGTAAACTACTGACCAAATACTAAGGTAAAATACTGACCAAATACTGAGGTAAAATACTGACCAAATACTGAGGTAAAATACTGACCAAATACTGAGGTAAAATACTGACCAAATACTGAGGTAAAATACTGACCAAATACTGAGGTAAAATACTGACCAAATACTGAGGTAAAATGTAGACCAAATACTGAGGTAAAATACTGACCAAATACTGAGGTAAAATGTAGACCAAATACTGAGGTAAAATGTAGACCAAATACTGAGGTAAAATACTGACCAAATACTGAGGTAAAATGTAGACCAAATACTGAGGTAAAATACTGACCAAATACTGAGGTAAAATGTAGACCAAATACTGAGGTAAAATGTAGACCAAATACTGAGGTAAAATATAGACCAAATACTAAGGTAAAATACTGATCAAATACTGAGGTAAAATACTGATCAAATACTGAGGTAAAATACTGATCAAATACTGAGGTAAAATACTGACCAAATACTCAACATGTGCATGAGGCCTTAGAGAGTCTTTGGCCCCAATTCATCATTTTTGTTCCTCTATTTTTCTGGAATAATTTGCTCCTTTTAAGTGGCTTTAGTATTTACGTCATTTTTAAGTTGTCTTCATTTTTAAGTTTTGGGGTTTTTTTTCTTTAACAATTCTGCTTAACCAAATGTTTTAGATTAATTCATGAAATGTGACTTTTACCATTTGCTGCATTTTTTTGGTGAATCTCACTCCAGTGTTGCCCTGAAGTAAGGCCATTTTCACACTGCGTTCCTCTCAACGATCACAAGCCCAGCCAGGGCTTTCGTCCGAACCCCCCGCAAAACAGGTTACGGACTTATGTGCCGACGGGGCATTGACTATAATGATGCAGATGGAGTCACCGTGTGCTGTGTCGTGCACCATTTTCAGGAGTATACGCTTACTGGAGGCAGACACCCAGACGTAGTAGACTGCATCTGAGTGTCCATCTCCAGTAAGCGTATACTCCTAAAAATGGTGCACGACACAGCACACGGTGACTCCATCTGCATCATTATAGTCAATGGCCCTGTCATTGGCGCAGATGTCTGAAACCCATTTTGCAGGGGGTTCAGATGGAAGCCCCAACAGGATCACTGAACGGAGAGCTGAACGCAATGCGAAAGCGGCCTAAGGTTACTGGAGGAGTTTTCAATTTGGCTCATTTTTGTTACTTTTTAAACAGACTTTGTACTTTTGGTACTAAAAAGTAACAAAACTGGCTAAAGACTAAAATAAAAAGTAGTTTGATTTTGCAACAAATCGATGAACCGCATGCACCATTTTGATGATGTTGGCGCAAAAAAGTCAGCAAATACTACAAAACAAAAAGAGAAAAAGAGGCGACTTCAACAAATTACAAATGATGATGAGCGAGCACTACCATGCTCGGGTGCTCAGTGCTCGTAACGAGCAGTGGATTGCATGGATGGGCACGATTCGTGTACCAAGTATAATTGAAGTCAATGGTGAACTTGAGCAGTCTCCAGAAGCTCTAAAGAAAAAATGCTGGAGTTGCCCAGTAACTTCCATTATACTCGGTACATGAGTCGTGCCCGTCCGTGCGACCAACTGTTCGTTATGAGTGCCGAGCACCCAAGCTTGGTAGTGCTCGTCATCACTAATAACCAATGATGAATCGGGCCTCGTATGTTCATTTCCTACCTAATCTGCTGGATTGCGTTCCAGGTTAGACGCCTCTCCGCCGGCTCCGGAGGCTCCATCTCCCTCTTCATTCGTTTCAGCAGGATTGCTTTCCGACTTCTCTTCAGTGCACTGAGGACACAAATCAGCCAGAAAAAGACTGAATCATTAGATTTCTTCCACAGCTTCCAGATACGACAGTATTGTAGCTGAATGGGACTATTTGGTGACAGAGGCCTATTGTGGGCATTAGAGAAGACATGTCTTACACTGTGCTCCTCTCAAGACCACAACCACACGAATATCAGAAAAATGGGTGTTGTGAGACGCTTCACAGCTCCTGGAACCCTCAGTACCTTTGAAGATTTTAGTACCTGTTTTTTCTCATACTTATATGGCATACCAATCTAAGGATTCTCTAGTCGTATACATGAGAGAAAACATGGAATATTGGATTATTTATGTATTTTCTGGTTTTCCCAGCACATTGATTATTTTACTAGTACTGAAAAACGTTGTGAATTTTATTTTCAGAACATCTAGAAAATAAAATGCATACCTAATATGCAATGTGTGAACCCAGGCATAAAGGGCATGTAGGAGCAGCAAGAAAAGTGAAAGGTTGTGGACATAAGCGAGTTCTCAGCAGCAGAAGCTCACTGACTGTCTATAGAAGGCCTCCTTACACATACACGATCTCTGCTTTTCTATACCTTTTTAGATTAAAGGGAGCCTGTCAGATTATACATGCAGTGCAATCTGTGGACAGCACAGTATACGGAAGAGGATCAGAATATTATAAGGCTGTGTGCACACGTTGGTTTTTTTTACCGCGGAAACGCTGCGTTTAGAACTGCAGCGTTTCAGTGGCAAATTGCATGCGTTCAGCTTTCCCAGCAAAGTGTATGAGAAAGCCAAAAAATCAGTGCACACGCTGCGTTTCTAAACGCAGCGTTTTGGATGCCAAAAATCGGTGCGGAAAGAAAAGCAGCATGTCACTTCTTTTGTGCGTTGTGGCTGCGTTCTCCCCCCATTGAAATCAATCACGCGGGTCAGAACGCAGCTACACCCCAGTGAGCTGCTTTTTTTGTTGCGGTCCGCGAGCTTTGTCGGCATACAGAACGCAGGCATTTACCTGGAAGTGAGGTCAAGAGGTTTCCTGTTGACCTCACTTCCTGGCAAAGTTCAGGAAAGCCCCCGGTGTCGCCAAAGTGGCCGCCCCGACCCCCCTCCCGAAAATCCAACATGGCCGCGCACACAGCAGCGCACCGGCCGCCCTACTCCTCTGTTTCTGTCGCATGTGCAATAACACATGCGACAGAAAACTGCTCCCCAGGCCCTGCCAGGTCACCCCCTATTCCCCCCGGTGTCCCCCGGTAACCCCCGTACCTGTCACAGCGCTGATCCCCCGCGGCCCCCTCCTCCTTCACAGTGCGCGCCGGTCACATGTGCCGAGCAGCTGACAGCTTCCTGTGTTCAGTGTGAGCTGCGCTGGCTGCTGCTCGGCACTGTGCAGCTGTGACCCGGGGAGAGTGGGTGCAGATTCTTTGCACGCACTCTCCTCAAATGGAGGGTCTGCACTACTAGAAAATGGGGGACACGTTCCCTGAGCGTGCCCCCCATATTCTAAAAGGTCCAGAGGCGACGTGGGACGTCAAAAATGGATACTGCGGACCCAATTTTTTTTTCTTTTCAATAAATTGGTGAAAGAGGAAAGGTTTTGGGGAGTGTTTTTTCAAATAAATTTTTTTTTGGTTGTCAATTTTTTTTTGCTATTACTGTCAATTAGTTATGTCTGGTATCAAATAGACGCCGTGACATTACACATCTGGTATCAAACCCATATATTACCCCGTTTGCCACCGCACCAGGGCGCGGGATGAGTTGGGGCGAAGCGCCAGGATTGGAGCATCTAATGGATGCGCCACTTCTGGGGCGGCTGTGGCCTGATATTTTTAGGCTGGGAAGAGTCCAATAACCATGGCTCTTCCCATCCTGAGAATACCAGACCCCAGCTGTCAGCTTCACCTTGGCTGGTGATCTAATTTGGGGGGGACCACACGTTTGTTGTTTTTTTTTTAATTCTTTATAAATACAAAAAAAAACAAAAACAGCTTGGGGAGTCCTCCAAATTGATCACCAGACAAGATGAAGCTGTCAGCTGAGGTTTGCAGGCTACAGCTGTCTGCTTTACCCTGACTGGCTATCAAAAATAGGGGGGACCCCACGTCATTTATTTTAATTTTTTTTTCTTGGGCTAAATACAAGGCTAGGCACCCTTTAGTGCCACATGAAAGGCACTAAAGGGCGCCAGCTTAGAATATGCAGGGGGGGGGGGGGGGGACGTTATATATATGTTTGATATCCATTCACACATTTTAGGCTGTGTGCCCACAATCAGGGTTTGCAGCGTTATGGGCGCAGAGTGTTTTCCCTGCGTCCATAACGCTAGGTTGTGCAGTAGAAGCACAGTGGAAGGAATATTAGAAATCCTGTGCTCGTTGTGCTTCTCTTCTCCGCAGCATAAACTGACCTGTGGTGCAGCTTCCCGAGCCTCAGCATATCAATTTATGCTGCGGAGACAAGAGTGTTCTCTGCAGGTAGCATAGAGCTCCACAGCAGCCTGAACCCAAATCGTGGGCATGGGCAGCTGCGTTCTCCCGTGGACAACACTCACATCTTTGCAGGAAGGCTGGCACTGTGTACTGGATGTACTGTGGCACTGTCACTGGATCATGTGGTCAAAAACGCACCTGAAGAAAACTCATGGAAAACGCACGAAAAACGCACGCGTTTTTGATGCGTTTGTTCCAAAACGCATTGTTTACAATTCTCCCCTCTGCCAGAGGGTGCGTTTTTTCCGTGCTGAAAAAACACAACGTGTGCACATAGCCTAAAGGTTTATGGGAAAAGATTAAGTGTAGGTTGTATTTCATAATCACTGGATAGGACCGCCCACTGGACTATACACACAAACGCCAGCAATTTTAATTAATGAAATGCAAGTTTTACAGAAACTTTTCCCATAAAAGTATATATCAATCTGGTCAGCTCCCCCAGCTGTATTACATATACACAATTTACCTGCAGATAAGATCCTACCGTCAACATTCACTTAAAAACAGGATCTGATGTAACTCCTCTCCCCTGTGCAACAATCCAGTCCTGCTTTTGATATGAAAGCACTTTACATGAAGTGTAGGGAACGATGCGGAGAATAACGCTGCAGGGCTGTGGAGAGGTTGTTTCCTTGCAGGTTTCATGTATACTTTACTGTATATGGCAATGGCAGGGTCAGATGAGTATACGTCTGATGGATGATTTTTCATCTGTATTGTAGCCATTTTTTTTTATATTCACTTTTAGTTTAATGGGCGATCAGAGTAGTGCGTGGTCCACCTGTAAATATATTCATCTGCAGTACCCCACCAAAGGTGTATGTGTGGTCTGTGTGACAATACACTTGTCTGAATGAGCGGTAAAGCAAACGTCACAGATTCTCCTGTGCGGGGTCCATGCTCAGACTGCAGGCTGTGCCTGTATTATGCTGATACTTAGCTGGATGTGCAGAATGCAAACAAAATGCAGCCAAGTGTAATCGGCATCCATAATGACTGTCAGTAATAGAACTGGTGAAGCCATAACATCCATGCAACTGGAGATACTGGGCCACAAACCAGTAACATGGAACACAGGCATCACCCCAGGTAGGTTGCTAATATTTTATTGTTTTGTAATATTTTTAAGAATATTAGACAAATTGTCTACAGCGGTAACCCAAGTGTGAGATAGAGTAATACATAGCAAATGTGTCTGGCGCCAGCTAGTGGCGACTGTATGAACTGCGGCTCAACTGCCACAACTAATGATGAGTGTGCTTGGCACTGCTCGTTACTTGGCAGAGTGTCATGGGTACTCGATCGCCATGTTCAAGTCACCGCCCCACGTTTCACAGCTGTTAGCCCATCAATATGTGGGGTTACCTGCAATACATGGTAAAGCTGTAGCCATGTTGGCTGCTGGCATAACTGTGATTGGCTGACTGCATTGCGTCTTATAGAATAACTGGTGACGAGACACTAGGCCCACTGTCCTCTGGAATCAGTTCAGGGAGAGCTTAGGTTAGAGAAGGTATATAGATATCATTGAATTGTTTATTGCAGTGATTGTATACCGCTGCACCATTAAAGCAAGAGTCTTTTTCAGGGCATTTATCCAGTAAACCCACTCTTAGCTGCAATCAGTGTAGGGATAGTGGAGGGATAGTTTTGGATTAGAGGCATATAGGCAGGGTTTATTGCATTAGGGTATGTGCACGCGATCAGTGTTGTTCAGAATGTCTTTCAAGTGTTGACATCAGATACTCAGTAACATCGCCGCCTGTGAGACATTACGAGTTTCACGCTGTCCTCTGTGTGACCCGGCGAGAACAGTGACGTCATGGAGTCACTGATGTCACCGCTCGTGATATATTCTGGGTTACGTGCTGCCCTCTATGTGACCCTGCGTTCTTCGAACAAGGCTCTATAGGTTGTACTAGACAATTGGTGGACGTCATGGGTGGTACTTTTTTTTGTAAATTGCTGACCGAGGAACAGTATTCTAGTCTTTTTAGGTCTTTCAGGCTTCCATTTGTAGACTACATCAGCTTTGGTGGACTACTTCGGATCTGCATTTTTTTTTTTTTTTAATAAATTTGTGAACTATGTCTAAAGTTGGGATGTGTTTAATTTTTATTTTTTTTAAATAAAAAAAAATATTTTTAATTTTAACTTACTGGGTTAGTAATGGGGGTGTCTAATAAACACCTCTCCCTTATTAATCCATGGGCTTCTTGCCAACTGACACTACACAGCTGACACCATCCCCAAAGACCATTACCTAGATTGCTACCGCACCATGGCCATAGGGAAGCGCTGAGTAAGGCTACTTTTACACTTGCGTTGAACGGCATCAATTGCATTGCGCTGTGTGACGGATGCAATGGATGTGTTGCATATAGTGGCATAACGGATGCAACGGATCGTACAAACCATCGGAATCAGCTTTTTTTTTTTTTTTTTTTTTAACAGTTTTACCGGCGGCAGACTATTGTGAATGATCAGCTGATCACCGAGCTGCCAGGCGCTCAGCTGATCGCTCACAGCAGCCGGTCGATCAGCTGATTGTTCGGCCGCTGAGAATTTGTGCGGGGGGTGGAGTGCGGGGTGGGTGGAGCCGAGCGGGGCCATGGCGCTGAGGACAGGTGAGTGTGTGTGCGCGCACGCACGCCTGCGCGCGTGTACGCACGCCTGCGCGCGTGTACGCATGTGTACATGTGGAGTGCAGGAGGGGGCGGAGCCAAGCGGGGAAGTGTCGGGCTCCCTGCACACGTAGCCAGGGTAAATATCGGGTAACTAAGCAAAGCACTTTGCTTGGTTACCCGATATTTACCTTGGTTACCAGCGTACATCGCTTAGCACTGACTCCTTGCACACGTAGCCAGGGTAAATATCGGGTAACTAGGCAAAGCACTTTGCTTGGTTACCCGATTTGTACCCTGGTTACGAGTGCAGGGAGCCAGAGAGAGCATGCGCAGTGAAATCCTAAGGATTCCGCTGCTCAAAAAAACGTTACATGCTGCGTTCCTTCCGCCCGGTGGAAGCAACGCAGCGTTGGCCAGCGGAAGCAACGCAGGTCCTTTTGGCACAATCCGTCATCCATACAAGTCTATGGGAAACAGCGGAATCCGTTAATGTATTCTGCTGTTTTCCAAAAGGGTGGATTGTGAGGGAAGGAAAAAAACGCAAGTGTGGAAGTACCCTAAAACGCCAGAAATTCTGCATCTAATGTGATGCTCCACTTCTGGGGCCACCGCAGAATGGTAATTTTAGGCTGGGAAGGGCCCAATAATCATGGACCTTCCCAGCCTGATAATATCAGATGTCTGCTTTTCCTTTCCTGGTTATCAAAAATAGGAGGGACTCCACAGCGGGGTTTTTTTTTTATTATTTATTACAGTAAACCAGGCCAAACGCCCTTTACTTCCACATGAAAAGCACTAAACTGTGCAAGACCATAATATGTTGGGGGTGGACATTACTTTGTTCTGTTTCATGTCTTTTGACCAACTTCATTGAAATAACGCCAGATGAGTGGAGGTGAGAGGTTCATGCGGAAATTCAGCTGCGTGAGGCCTGAACAAACCTGATAATGAGCACATACCCGACGGGGGTGGGGCGCGGAGGAGTTTTGTTTATTTCTCTTTAATTTACCTTATAAATAATATAGACATCATTATACAGGACATAATGTTTCCTAACATTTTTCCTGTAAAATCCATGTTATCATCGCTTTTGTATATTTTATTATTGTCAGTCGGTAAAAGTGGTGTACTACGCTTTTAGCAGTGACCTGGCAGTCAGATCTTCCCAGGCTGTTTCCATCCATCTCAGTGATTCCCCCCGGACCCTCCTTTTAGGATCTGCCATAAAAATGCTGGAGTTTCCCATTGACTTCCATTATACTCCGTATAGTCGAGCCCATCCGACTGCTCCATTCCGGTATTGAGCATTTTAGTTCATCACATTGTTATTATTTATAGATCACCACTGATCGCATGTGCTGTACAGAAGAGGTGACATACAATATACGGATATACTGTACAATGAACAATCTACTGATGACAGAGGGGAGCGGAGCCTGCGGGGCACAGTCTGCAGGATAATGGGGGGGGGGCACAGACTGCAGGATAATCGGGGGGGGCACAGTCTGCAGGATAATGGGGGGGGCACAGTCTGCAGGATAATGGGGGGGGCACAGTCTGCAGGATAATGGGGGGGGCACAGTCTGCAGGATAATGGGGGGGGCACAGTCTGCAGGATAATGGGGGGGGCACAGTCTGCAGGATAATGGGGGGGGCACAGTCTGCAGGATAATGGGGGGGGCACAGTCTGCAGGATAATGGGGGGGGCACAGTCTGCAGGATAATGGGGGGGCACAGTCTGCAGGATAATGGGGGGGGCACAGTCTGCAGGATAATGGGGGGGGCACAGTCTGCAGGATAATGGGGGGGGCACAGTCTGCAGGATAATGGGGGGGGCACAGTCTGCAGGATAATGGGGGGGGCACAGTCTGCAGGATAATGGGGGGGGCACAGTCTGCAGGATAATGGGGGGGGCACAGTCTGCAGGATAATGGGGGGGGCACAGTCTGCAGGATAATGGGGGGGGCACAGTCTGCAGGATAATGGGGGGGGCACAGTCTGCAGGATAATGGGGGGGGCACAGTCTGCAGGATAATGGGGGGGGGGGCACAGTCTGCAGGATAACGGGGGGGGCACAGTCTGCAGGATAATGGGGGGGGGGGCACAGTCTGCAGGATAATGGGGGGGGGCACAGTCTGCAGGATAATGGGGGGGGGGCGGGCACTGTCTGCAGGATAATGGGGGGGGGGCGGGCACTGTCTGCAGGATAATGGGGGGGCGGGCACTGTCTGCAGGATAATGGGGGGGGCGGGCACTGTCTGCAGGATAATGGGGGGGGCGGGCACTGTCTGCAGGATAATGGGGGGGGGCACAGTCTGCAGGATAATGGGGGGGGGCACAGTCTGCAGGATAATGGGGGGGCACAGTCTGCAGGATAATGGGGGGGGCACAGTCTGCAGGATAATGGGGGGGGCACAGTCTGCAGGATAATGGGGGGGGGCACAGTCTGCAGGATAATGGGGGGGGGCACAGTCTGCAGGATAATGGGGGGGGGCACAGTCTGCAGGATAATGGGGGGGGGCACAGTCTGCAGGATAATGGGGGGGGCACAGTCTGCAGGATAATGGGGGGGGCACAGTCTGCAGGATAATGGGGGGGGCACAGTCTGCAGGATAATGGGGGGGGCAGTCTGCAGGATAATGGGGGGGGCACAGTCTGCAGGATAATGGGGGGGGCACAGTCTGCAGGATAATGGGGGGGGCACAGTCTGCAGGATAATGGGGGGGGGCACAGTCTGCAGGATAATGGGGGGGGGCACAGTCTGCAGGATAACGGGGGGGGCACAGTCTGCAGGATAATGGGGGGGGGCACAGTCTGCAGGATAATGGGGGGGGGCACAGTCTGCAGGATAATGGGGGGGGCACTGTCTGCAGGATAATGGGGGGGGGGGCACAGTCTGCAGGATAATGGGGGGGGGGGCACAGTCTGCAGGATAATGGGGGGGGGGGCACAGTCTGCAGGATAATGGGGGGGGGGCACAGTCTGCAGGATAATGGGGGGGGGGCACAGTCTGCAGGATAATGGGGGGGGCACTGTCTGCAGGATAATGGGGGGGGGGCACAGTCTGCAGGATAATGGGGGGGGGGGCACAGTCTGCAGGATAATGGGGGGGGGGGGCACAGTCTGCAGGATAATGGGGGGGGGGGGCACAGTCTGCAGGATAATGGGTGCAGAGTGTGGTAGTGCCGTGTTGTGATTACTCACAGCTGATGGAGTGACCACGTTACAGGCGCTCGTTACCTCCTTATCTCCTGCTCCACGTTCTCCTCCTCGTCACTCTCCAGCTCCTGCTCGTCTCCGGAGAACGGATTTCCTGGGACACGGGTCCGCAAACCGCGGCCGCCAGCAAGAGACGGATGACAGGCACCGAAGATACGGAGTCTCCACATTGCAGCCAGCAGGGAGGCCGCCATATCGAGACATCGATTGCTTCAGTCTGAGCTCAGCGATATTATCTTTGATCCAATCCACTTCCTGTAGCGGCCAGGCGTGACCTGTAGAGTGCAGAGCGCGGTGGTGTCGGATCAGGGGGGGCTATTAGGACGGGGGGCAGGAGTGACCAGAAGAAGCTTAGCAATCGCACATTACAGCGCATTGTAATTAGAGGGGCTGTGCAGTGACAATAAATGATGTCCCGCCTACAAAATAGGTGATAACTTAATTTCAGTGGACACCCCCTGTAAATCACGTTTTATGAATTATAGGCTGCTTTCACACTACGTACATGCCTCATGAACGTTTTCTTTTGCTGCAAAGGCTAGTTTCACACTTGCGTTCAGCGCATTCCGTCACTATGGAAAATAGCGCAGTCCGTTAATGGACCGCGCTATTCTCCATAGAGTTGTATGGACGACGCACTGTTAAGCAAGTGTCTGCGTTGCATCCGCTAGACGACGCAGCGTCGTTATTTTGACGCGTCTAGTGGATTGAACGCAGCATGTAACGTTTTTCTGCGCTTGACGGAGTGTCAAAAAAACGCAATCTGCAGGAATCGGTTAGGCGTCCGTTGTTTTTATAATGGACGCCTATGGTGGCGGATTCCGTTAGAATGCGTCATTTGACTGATTCCGTTAACGCAGCTGACTTTACACAACTGCGCATGCTCAGATGTGTAAAGTCAAGGAAAAAAAACTACAACGGACTGCGTTATTTTGTACGATCTGTAGCATTGCGTTGTGCCACTATATGCAACGCATCCGTTGCATGCGTCACACAACGCAATGCTACGGATCCCGTTCAACGCAAGTGTGAAAGTAGCCAAAAGCGGATCCTGTTTTTGCAAAGAGAAACGCATGCAAATGCCTGGGTTATTTTACAGGATCCTGTCATTTGAAGTTTATGGGCGGGCATTGGAGTCATGTGATTGGGAGTGACAGGAACTGAACGTGATAGACTGGAAATTCAGACACAGCTGGGGGCAAAAGAGAGAGGCGAGGGAGGAGAGAAGAGAGGAATAGAGGGGAGAAGAGAGAGAGGAGAGAAGAGAGAGAGAGACTGTGATCATGCCAGGCTGGTTTCTGGCCAAGCAGGATCCTGTATCAGCATGCCAGCGTTCACATGCGTTTGCATGCAGTATAGTCAGGATCCAGCAATTTGCCGTATTTGGACGCAGCTCAAAAACGCTACAAGTAGCGTTCTTGAAAAAAGTTAAACAACTGCAACTCGTTGGATCCTGACTAAACTGCACGCAAACGCAGGTGAACGCATGTTGACGCGAGTCCATTGCAAATGCATTGAAATGAAAACGCATTTGCACTGAATCCGTTTTTACATTAAAAAAACGTTTAGGATGCATGTTAAAAAAGCGTAGTGTGAAAGCCGCCTAATCTTCACCTCTCATGATGGGGCATCCTGTCTGCTCTGTAATAGTCATCCCCACTGGCCAGTACCACACCTTCACTAAGGCATCCTTAACACGTCTGTGTCTCCGGTACGTTTGATCCATTTCCTCACGTGGCGGAGACACAGGCACACGTAGACTCATTAAAATCAATGGGTCTGTGCTCAAGTGCGTGTTTTGCCATGGACCATGTGTCCGTGTGGAGCATACGTATGCATGCTCCACACGTAGACATGTCCGTTTTTCTCCGGCATCACTGGTGTCACACGGACCGCACACTGACCGCACGAATGTGATCCGTGTGACACGCATCGGAGGAACGCCAGGGACAGGCGAGTAGAAAGTTCCTGTTCTCCATGTGTTATCACGGACAGCACTCAGACAACACACGTGAGCCATAAACGGCACACGGAGGGCAATACGCATCTTTGACACGTCCGTGAAAAATGTACATCCGAGAAAAACGTGCGTGATTTTCACGGACGTATGAAAGAGGCCTAAGGCTGTATTCACCTGTCAGCTTTTATTTTCAGTTCTGGTCACATGTCCACAGAGTTCTTCCATTAAGTTCTAGTTACATGTCCGCAGAGCTCATCCGTTAGGTTCTGGTCACATGTCCGCAGAGCTCTTCTGTTAGATTCTGGTCACATGTCCACAGAGTTCTTCCATTAAGTTCTAGTCACATGTCCACACAGCTCATCCTGTTGTGAATACATTTGAATTAGATTCCAGTTTGGGGCTCCCTCTTGTTGTCAGTGCTGGTAGTGCAGTTGACTTGCTGAATGGGAACCAGCCAGCTGAGGAGGATTGGCAATCAGGCCATTCAGATTGGGCCTATATAACTGAGTAGTTTCCGCCTGTTCCTTGCCGGTGCTCAATGTATCTCCTGTGTGCTAAGGACATTCTGAAACCAGCCTTTTTCTCTATGTCTACCAGAACTCCTCTCAGATAAGTTGGTCTTTGTACCTCTGCTTATGGTTTCCACTTTCTTGTTATTTGCCTGTGTGGAGTTCTTGGTGGAGTTGGATCATTCCCTGCTGGGAGTATCTGTGTACCTTGCTCCATGTTCTGCTATGTATTGTGTTTTGTCATGCTTGGTACAAAATTCAGTCCCTCCTCTATATCAGTGTTTTTCTTGGATCCCAGTAACACCAGAGTACTGATTTAGTGGGGGATAGCCTGTGTAGGCTCAGTATTTTTCCATATCCGGCATGCTGGTATTTACTAGGGTTTTTACGGCTGCAGTCAGTGCTCTTTCCTATCCTTTCCTATGCAGATAGTTTGGGCCTCATCTTTGCTGAATCTGTTTTCTAGCTATGTATTGTGTTTTCTTATCTCATCGTAGTCTTTACATGTGGGGGGCTATCTATATCTTTGGGAACTGCTTTGAGGCAGATTAGCTTTTCTAATTTTTCTCTCTGTAAGAATATTTAGTTCTCCGGCTGTGTCGAGGCGACCAGGTCATCGTAGCCACGCCCCATGGCTACTCCTAGTTGTGTGTCAGTATTAGGTCTGCAGTCCGTTAAGGTTCCAGCCACTCTGGTTATTTTTTGGGTTTCTGACTTTTTGTCCTTTTTCAGATCCTCCTCGGTCACTGAATCATAACATCATCCGTTAGGTTCTAGTTACATGTCCGCAGAGCTCTTCGTTAGGTTCTGGTCACATGTACTTCTCCACAGAGCTCTTCTGCTAGGTTCTGGTCACATGTCTGCAGAGCTCTTCCTTTAGGCTCTGGTCACATGTCTGCAGAGCTCTTCCTTTAGGCCCTGGTCACATGTCTGCAGAGCTCTTCCTTTAGGCCCTGGTCATATGTCTGCAGAGCTCTTCCTTTAGGCCCTGGTCATATGTCTGCAGAGCTCTTCCTTTAGGCTCTGGTCACATGTCTGCAGAGCTCTTCCTTTAGGCTCTGGTCACATGTCTGCAGAGCTCTTCCTTTAGGCCCTGGTCACATGTCTGCAGAGCTCTTCCTTTAGGCCCTGGTCACATGTCTGCAGAGCTCTTCCTTTAGGCCCTGGTCACATGTCTGCAGAGCTCTTCCTTTAGGCCCTGGTCACATGTCTGCAGAGCTCTTCCTTTAGGCCCTGGTCACATGTCTGCAGAGCTCTTCCTTTAGGCCCTGGTCACATGTCTGCAGAGCTCTTCCTTTAGGCCCTGGTCACATGTCTGCAGAGCTCTTCCTTTAGGCCCTGGTCACATGTCTGCAGAGCTCTTCCTTTAGGCCCTGGTCACATGTCCGCAGAGCTCTTCCATTAGGTTCTGGTCACATGTCCACAGAGCTCTTCCGTTAGGCCCTGGTCACATGTCCACAGAGTTCTTCCGTTAGATTCCAGTCACATGTCCACAGTGCTCTTCCATTAAGGCTGTTTTACACATTACAATTTCATGTGCGATCTCGTATGCGATGGCACCCGCCCCCATCGTATGTGCGGCACGCTCAATTTGTTGCCCGTGTCGCACAAACGAGTAAACCCCGTCACACGTACTTACCTTCCTAACGACCTCGCTGTGGGCGGCGAACAACCACTTCCTGAAGGGGGAGGGACTTTCGGCGTCACAGCGACGTCACACAGCGGCCAGCCAATAGAAGCGGAGGGGCAGAAAAGAGCAGGACGTAAACATCCCGCCCACCTCCTTCCTTCAGCATTGCCGGCAGGACGCAGGTAAGCTGTGTTCATCTTTCCCGGGGTGTCACACGGAGCGATGTGTGCTGCCTTGGGAACATTGAACAACTGGACGTTCAATGTTAAGAAAATGAACGACGTGTATGTGATCAACGTTTTAACGCACAATCAGGGTCGCGCGTAGGTGTCACATACTACGCTATCACTAACGATGCCGGATGTGCGTCATTTACGACGTGACCCCGCCGACACATCGTTAGATATATTGTAGCATGTAAAGCCTGCTTTAGGTTCTAGTCACATGTCCACAGAACTCTTCCGTTAGGTTCTAGTCACTTGTCCGCAGAGCTCTTTTGTTAGGCTCTCTTCACATGTCCGCAGAGCTCTTCCACTCTTCCATTTCTCTGTCCCATTTAGAGTAGACGAAAGAGATAAAAGGAATAAGTATTCTGTGCATTTCTGTGTCAAATAGGCACAGAGGGGCCCATTGCTTTATATGGGACTGGGGGTCTGCTTTCCGTTTGAGGTTTATTTTGAGAATGAAAGAAAGGGTTCTTGCAGGAGTTTTATCTTGTTCTAAAACTAAACAAAGGTTTTGGTGACTAGTTAGCTGAAAAAAGGCTTCACAGCTTCAAGATTATTGCCTTGTTTCTCTCACTGAGAGCAACTAATTCTTGTTTTAAATAAACGACATACAGAAATCCAGACCAGACAGACCCCATAGACATCAGCGGGGCCCCTCTGCTAGCATGTGACTCAGGAAAGCGCAGGATGCAGATCTCATTCATCTGTTCTGTCGGTCTATTCTAAACAGAACAAATGAAAAATCTGTATGGACAGATGAACAGAGCCTGCCTTCTGCTAACTGGATTGTGGATGCAAAAAAACAACTTTTTTTTTGTTAAAAACAAGATAAAAATGAACACTTCTGTTTTGCTTTCTTATGCCATGTTATTTCTTTTATCATGGTTTTTATCACCAGTCTGGGGCTGACCTTTTTATTAAAGCACAGCAATGAGCAGACACAGACTGGTGATTATACTAAATAATATTAATTAGAAAAAATAAAATGCCCCTAATACCAGACTAAAGGCCCGGGGACCGAGCTTCCAGGTTGGGAGTTGCTGCCATCCCATAACCATCCAAGGCCCCCCCTCACTGGCAGAGTAGGTTACCACAAACACCAAGAGGGAAGCTAGGCACCACCTGAATAATTAGAAAAAGCCAAGTGCCATGTACCAAACATTAGGACCCAAAACAGCAAAAAAAAGTACAGGGGGAGCAAGTAGGTGTATAGGACACTTCCGGGCCCGATTCTGTAATAGCGGCGGCAGCTGTGGATTAGAGACCTGCATGGTAACAGAGCCTGCTATCACCATTCTGGTAAGACACCTGCTCTCACTCTGTATAATCATCTATCCCCCTCTCTGATAGGGCAATTATTTTGTTGGGGATGTATTTATAGACCCCCACAGCACATTAGGTGTTCTCCTGATGAAGCCAGGTTGACTGGCGCAACGCGTCGGGCTGCTACAGTTTCACTCCTGGTCCTGCAATTGTGCTCTGGTAACTTCATTGGGGCTTTCACTCCTGGTGCTTATCATTATTTTTGGCTACTTAGCCTTTTTGCACCATTCCCAATATATATACAATTTTTTTTTTCCAAGCCGCCATCGATAGTCTTTTTGGCTTTCCACCAGCCATTACTTTTGAGCTTTGCAAGTACTCTACATAGCACACAGGGGATATTGACAAAGGTATCTTGAGTTCCTTATAAAGGTTCACGGAACTTATTGTATGTGTCATTATTTCCAAATGATATCCCATGCGT
Organism: Anomaloglossus baeobatrachus; assembly: GCF_048569485.1. NCBI lineage: Eukaryota > Metazoa > Chordata > Amphibia > Anura > Aromobatidae > Anomaloglossus > Anomaloglossus baeobatrachus. The sequence goes on from NC_134356.1 coordinate 524,237,459, forward strand.
GTTATTTCTGACCTAATCCATGGAGTCGATAGTGTACTATGTTCATGTTTGATTTTAACTATGTATGTGTCTATTGCCACCATGTTTAAATAAATATTGTATATTTTTGCACTGTTCAAGGTCCGCCCTGGTTATTATCTTCTATTCAAAGCCTGGTGCCACACATGTACTTTTTTTTTTTTTGCTGTTTTGGCAGAGAAGGTTCACATAACCGTATTTTCGGTCTGAATGCTGTCCATGGAAAAACGGATGAAGCAAGGACCAATGTTTTGTAATAGGACAGCGCCGATGAGCGATTTTTTTTTTTATTTTTTTCTTCACTAACCGATTCTGCCTGTGAGACAAATCGCAGCGTGCTCTACTGTCTTCCTTCTGTTGCATGGGACTCATCCATTCAAGTCTGTGGGTGCACAAAATAATCGGATGCCATATGGAATCACGGTGTAGCACTCGTTTTTTTATGGCTACAGTATATTATAAGAAATTGTAACCGGCCTTGTAATATATATAACATCTAACGTGCAAATTTGCAGTTAACAAAAAATTCTCCTCTTCTTTTTCCTCACCTTTTGTGGCATACAAAATCAGCAGCTTTATCAACTGTAATTCCCATCACGTAGTGTATAATATTATTTGTACCTCATGTAATTTGCAATACATTGGTTGTACCATTAGAAAATTAAAAAGAAAAGGATTTCTGAACATCTGTCCAATATTGAAGGCAAAAACACCACATATTCTCGTGCTGTAGACGTGTCTCAATCCATGACAGTGACATCACTCATTTTCTCTTTCATGGATTGGAACATGTCTCACACCCTATTAGGGGAGGAAAATGGCAAAAATTATTAATGTTATGAGAGGCTTTTTGGATACTTAAGCTCAACAGAAAATTTCCCAATGGAATGAATCACAAAAACAATTTATACTTCATATATTGATGCTTCTACTTCAAATTCAGATATTTTCTATGTATATAAGTCACAATATACCATTGTCATCTTAAATTCCACTTGTGTGTGTGTTTGGCATGATTCTTTTCTTGATAGGTGGTGTCTGTTCAATAAAATATTCATATTTTAATTTATTGTGTATTTTTTACGTTATATGCTTTATGTATCTATGTTCAACAGAGAATGTTTTGTTTTTAAGAGTTTTTCTATGTATTTGTTTCTTCTAAATAATTAATTTGGAATTTTGTATGTATTTTTTTCCTGTTATCCATTATATTTGGTGCAGGATAACAACTCATCAACAGTTCATCGTTTCATGTACAATATGCTATAAACATATACTGGAATTTTGTCTATGCTGACTATATGATGTTCTGGAGGTGATGCTGCTGATTAACATAGTTTTTTTGTCCATTTTGCACGGCTATTGCAGATTTTTTTTTTGTGGTTTCTGATCGTTCTAACATGTGATGCCACAAACCTACATTGAACCTCTTCTCCACTGCATCGCGATTCTTCTTGAACATGAACCACCTTTGTATTATTCTTGCCAGTTGGCACGGTATTTCCTTTGTTCACTGCAGCCTATTGTGAAATGTTCAGGTGTGCATTAAAGTACATCCACTGCTGTGTCTCTAATTAACTCAGATGTTGTCAATAAACCTATCAGAAGCGTCCAAATTCATGACATCATCATATTGGCCGTCCTATGTTGTTCAAAGGCATAGTACTCTTAGTGTATATAAACTTTTGACTTTGCAGCAAGTAATAAAAATGCCTTAAAACATTCTCTCTCTCATTATTCTGGCATTTGGCAAATATAAATCATTTTGGTTCCTAATTGACCTAAAAAAGGAAAGGTTTATTCTAATCTCATGTCAGTGAGTGAGAAAAACATGTATAGAGAGTGTATGTAAACGTCTGGTTTCAACTGTACCTGTGGTTTAGGTTTTCGATAAACCATGAGAATTTCTGTCTATATGATGAGTCCTATACACAAGCGCATAGTCCAATTACATCTCTGAAATAAACATTTTGAAGGTCTTAATAATAATAGTAATAATAATACAGCCAGCTGTTTACATCTTCGTCAGTTTTGATTTATTTAATACTCTTCATTTACAGTCTTGAGGTACATAAAATATTCACAGTGTCTGAACATTGGCTTTTACCTCGCAGTCCTTGCTTGAATACTAGATAAAGTGATAATTCTTGATACCTTAAATCACAAATTTGGTGATCACAATAGTGACAGTGCAATTGAAACGATCCCTCGACTATGACTACTTGCTGTGCAAAAACAATGTGCCGCAAACAAAAAAGTTCAGTTTTGTTGGATCAAAGTGGAATTCTGCTGTGAAGACTAAGAAAAATAAGAGGAAGTGTGAGGTCACGATTGTTGGTAATTGCTGTCATTTGGCACATTTCTAAGTCCATTTCCTAGAAGAAGAAAATTTGTAAGTTTATGACCATTCTAGTGTATTGATTAAGTATACAATAAATTTTAGGTCCCATCAGAGTAGTGGACAATATCTAAAAATAGGCATAGCTACATGGTTTCCTCAGTAGATACATTATTGTGAATATCTGCTGTCCTTATTGTATGTGTATCTTCTGGTCAGAAAATGCATCTTGTGCTTCTGCCAACCATTAACTAGTGTTCACACCACAAGACAAAAGACATTCATGCCCATAAATTAATCAAGTAGACATAGAAACTTGGCACTCAAGATGAATGTGAATAGTGGTCTTTTATTGAGAAGAACTTGTAGGACCAGCACAAGAACAGACGTTTCGGTCAAAGACCTTCATCTGTGTGCGTGCAGGGGGTCCTCAGAAGGTATAGCAACTGGCGTAGTCAGGTATGACGCGGTGTCACCCGCTGTCTATGTGGCGGTGGACACCGCATCATACCTGACTACGCCAGTTGCCAAGTTGCTATACCCCCTGCATGCACTGATGAAGGTCTTTGACCGAAACGTCTGTGCTTGTGCTGGTCCTACAAGTTCTTCTCAATAAAAGACCACTATTCACATTTATCTTGAGTGACAAGTTTCTACATCTACTTGAGACAGTTTTGGACCCTACTTGAGCACCACCCCAGAAGTGCCGTGTGTATCAACTCATAAGTTAACCAAGACTATGAAGCAAATTGGTTCAGCAATATTGATGTCTTCACTTCTTAGGCTGGAGTCATATGAGTGTAAGAAAAAACGGTCCCATTCTCATCCAGGAGTGTAGGACGATTTTTTCTCACTTGTCATCCGTGTGCTGTCTGTGTGCTGTCCGTGTGCAATCCATTTTTTTCTCAGCAGCTATTAGTCATTTACAGGACCATTTACAATGTTCTGTGCTACATGATAGTAATGTATCCATAAAAATGGACATCACTAGAATGGTCCGTGTGATGTCCATTTTTTTCTCGCACCCATTAACTTGTATTGGCGAGACTCACATGATTTCGGCAACAAATCGCAGCATGTTATGACTTTTCGCTCATCCAGAATCTGGATGAGAACAAAGCTGACCAACTGCTCTCCCTCACTGACTAACATTGGTCTGAGTGCAATGCTATATTTTCTCGCATTGTACTCGCGTGACTCATACGCTCGTGTGAATGTACCCTTAAAGAGATTATGGTACAGATGCAGCAAGGAGTATATAAAACTTAATCTGATTCATGTTGCCAAAAGCATGGTCAGCATGAATCCGAGCCTGGCTGCACAGTTTCAGCCAGATGTATAATTCTATGAAACACTCCTGCATTTCAGAAAATATACAGTTAAATGATCTGACCGGGAACCAGAGCCGAGCCTAGTCCGTTGCCTTCCCTGTATAGCTCAGCACTACTGCAGGTGATTTACAGGCCTCTCTCTATCACCTCTAGCAGCGCTAGGAAGAGCTGGCTGTTGGGCGCCACCGGACTATTCTCATCTATGGGTGTGGTCCCCGGACAGATCTTGTCTTTTCTCTGAGAAGCTGGAGTCTATTTATTGCAATACATAGAGTAAATCTCAGTTTTCCATTGAGCTCAGGCCCCTGGCTACCATGTAAACCTATTGGTTCCTCATGATCGTGTTTTCGAGGGCTGATGCGTGGAAGCAGCAGTGAGGATTCCATCTAAAGGTGCCTGACAGCAGCATCTAAATGATTAATGGATGGGTCTGTTTGCAATACATGCTGGCTATATAATATAGCTGGCATCAGCCTTGTTTTGAGGGAACTCCTGAAAACTCTCCATCTGTGTCTAACAGACGCAGTCATCAACCATTTAGTTGTTTCTCTCAGACACCTCTAAGTGGAATGCACACTACTTCTTGCATGCATCGGCTCTCATCGGCTGGCGCAACACAATCGCTCGGCAATGATGGGTTAATATGGTAGCCAGGCGCTGAGCACCCTCCACACATGCAGACCACTTCCCAGGGCACTAATTTACGTGCTGTTGTGGGCAGGGGTTAACCTCTAGTTTCTGCAGAACAGATGCAGAGATTAGAACACTGAAGTTATGTTTTTGTAAAGGGGTAATATCTCCTACAAGGCGATGTGCTTAGTTCATTCTGTCAGTTTGGCTACAGTCAGGATGGAATCAGAGGCATCTGTCCATCATAAGGAGCCACTGTAAAAAGAAACAAATACAAAATAACCTTCACCGCATGGTATACCTTTCTTTGTAATGTCCCTTTGTATAGGAAAACGCTGTCTGCTATAGTTTCGTATGCAGTAAAACAAATATTGTGAAGTCACACACCGGCAAGATGGAGGCCAAAATGACACACTTTTGACCTCTATTTGCTGAATGGAAGCAGAGCGGAATGTTACAGTATAAGGCCTCTTTCACACGTCCGTGAAAAACCACGCACGTTTTTCACGGACGTGTCAGAGGTGCGTTTTCCCCTCCGTGAGCCGTGTTTATGGCACACGTGTGTTCTCCATGTGTTATCCGTGATAACACACAGAGAACGGGAAATTTCTGCTCACCTGTCCCTAGCGTCGCTGTCTTTGGTGCTGATCTACGGTCTCCGGTCCTGCCGACTCCCCGCTGCTGCTGCTTCCGGCCGCAGTGAACTGAATATTCAATGAGCATAATGAGCGGCGGTGGGAAGCAAGTGACAGCAGCGGCAGAGACACCAGTGCTGGAGAAGGTGAGTAAAGTTTTTTTTTTCTCAAATGTGTGTTTTCTCCGGCGCGTGTCACACGGAACACCTCCGCGTGGTCCGTTTGCGTTCCGTGTGACACCCGTGATGCCGGAGAAAAATGGACATGTTCACATGTGGAGCACACAGGAACACGTATGCTCCACACGTACACACGGTCCATGGCAGAACACGCACGTGAGCGCAGACCCATTGATTTTAATGGGTCTACGTGTGCTCGTGTCTCCGGTATGTGAGGAAACGGACCAAACACGTACCGGAGACACGGACGTGTGAAAGAGTCCTAACAAATAGTAGAAAGAAACACACAAGTATCCAGTACCACCTGGAGGCTTTAAAATCCTTACCCCTTTTTTGCACAAGGTGTGACTTAAAGCACCACTCCAGTGTTTTTTATGATTTCATCGCTAGAGTGATATTTCTAATCTAAGTCCCTAGCCCTAGTGTTATACTCACCCTCCGGCATTTCCATTGTGACCTGCCGGTTGCTCTAATGTTTATTGGAGGTCACTCTTTAATGCAAGTCTATGAGAGCCCTGTGTTGCTATTATAGACTTGCATTGAGTGCTTGTGACATAATTTTTGACTTCCGGCCAGTCAGAAGTATGTCAAAAGATGGCACTACGGGAAAGGAGTGATGCCGAAAAATGGTGAGAACACCGGAGGATGAGTCTACGAGTAGGGGCACCAACCTTAGGTTAAAAGCACCTCTCCAGTGCTGAAAAAATACAAACTCAAAAGTGGTCTTTTAATGACATATTGGAGGAGGGGAATGATGGTCATAGGGAGCGGTGTGATTGGGTGTTGTATAGTATTTTGTATGTATTGAGTGTATTGATATGGTTCGTTAGTTGTTTTTAATTCTTTTCTATGCTACTACATATTAAAGTGTCACATATTTTATTGGCTTCAGTGGGCATTGATAATACTTATTACTTCGTATCATTTTATTGGTTGCTACTGTTAATTGTTAATATATAAAAAATCCTTAATTCCTTATTTCCATTAATTAACTTTAATCCTCATACGTGATAAAAAAAAAACCGCTAACTACTGACTAATGTGAGTTTTAACACTAAAAGTCCCATGAATTTCGAGCTCCATAGGGTTCCAATGGTAGAAATGTTAAATGACCCCTCTCTGGGACTTCTAGTGTTAGGCCGAAGCATCATATAAGTGAGGTAGAGACATGTAGACTTTCACAGTAGTCTTGTACAGTCTTGTACAGTTTAGAACCTGTCTGAGGTTTCCAACCTCCTATGAAGTGAAAGACCCAGTGAAATAAACGGGACATCCCGGTAGAGGTCTCCAAACTATTGCCAAAGACTGTGGGAACTCTAAAGAGCACTTTTTGGAAGGTGTGACCACACGGATCCCTACTGATGCCATGTTGTCACTCAAGCATGTGATATTTTAGATATCTGAAAATCTCCTTGGGCTGGAAGGATGTTCCCGGTGCTGATGTAGCACATTGTGACAGCATCTATAGCAATGTATGTAGAATATATAATGTGTTTTTGTGGAGGAAAAGGGAATAATAGTGATATATTACCAATTTACACATTGTCTTGAATGATCTGGACGCTGAGCAAGAGTCGCTGAGCATGATGAAATGGCTAATAGTCCATCAGTAGAAGAGGATCCAACGACAGCAGGCAGAATGCAGCCAAAAGCTGTAGACGAACCTTTACCATTAGGAGGCAAGTTACTCAGGGAACCAGCATAAGCTCCATTAAAACGATTTGGCTTTTTATTACATGGATTTTCTGTGGGGAAATAAAAGAAAAAAGTAATTTCCTCAAAGTAAATATAAGCAGAAATACATTACTTAGCCCAGAATAAGCACAGAACGTATCCTACAAGTTGACAGAGTATGTAGACGCTGGTACTTCCTATGGTCCCAGGGCCAGTGAGGCCAAAATTCTGTATCTTATTTTGTTTTTTTATCCTGTATCTTTTCAAATGGGGTTATAATGTTAATATTGCTATAAATATGCCCTGTAAGAATAGCCAGCAGATCTTAATTCAGATAAGTACTGGTATACACCGGACAATTCATTCTGGCTACAGTGCAAAAGAGTTACAATATGGAAAGTCTGTCCAATTTAAGAAGTAAACAATATACACCATTAGTTTGGGTGGTATTACATATATTTTTTCCATGTGATACAATCATTTTCGATACCATTTTATCTTTGTAGAGTGGAAATACAGCGGATGAACTAAGTATTGAACACATCACCAATTTTCTAAGTAAATATATTTCTAAAGATGCTGTTGACATGAATTTCTCACCAGATGTTGGTAACATCCATCTAATACACACAGGCAAAGAAATCAAATCAAAGCTGTCCATAAATTTAGTGATGTGTAATAATGAGAAATGGCACATGGAAAAAGTATTGAACACAGGAAGAAAGAGAAATGTAAAAACATGTAAAGTCATGGCACGAGCTGAAATCTATCAGTAATAAGAATCAATTCTGGCCTTAGTGAAAAAAAAAATATCAGCTGGTTTAACTGATAGCCTATAAAAAGGTGTATCATTACCAAATTGCCACACAAGAAACATCTCATGATAGGTAAAATCAATGAGCTGTCTCAAGACCTTGGCAACCTTATTATTGCATGACATACTGATGGCCCGTATGCACACTCACCACACAAGTCTCTATTGCTGATCAAAAAGCAAGTCCAAGCATATTTAAAGTTTGCGCAACAACATTTAGATAAGCCTGTGAAAATCCTTGGAGAATATAGTCTAGTTAGATGAGACGAAAATTGAACTCTTTGGATACCATAATACACACCATGTTTGGAGGCCCTGCATATTATCCCAAATCACCAAATTAACAATGAAGGTTGGAGTTGGGAAGACCATGGTGTATGGCTATTTTTCAGTATACAGCAATGGCAAACTTCATTAAATTGAAAGAAGGGTGAATGGACAAATGTACCGAGACATTCTTGATATAAATCTGATGCCATCTACCAGGATGATGAAGGTGAAATTAGGGTAGACATTTCAGCAAGAGAATGCACACAGTTCCAAGGAAACTCTCAATTGTTTTCAGAGAAAGAAAATAAAGCAAGCTGTTACAAGGGCCCAGCCAATCACTTGACCTGAATCCAATAGAAAAATTATAGAAGTAACTAAAGCTCAGCGTTCATAGAAGGAGCACATAGAACCTTCAGGATTTGAAGAGTGTTTTCATGGAAGAATGGACCAAAATAACAGATGAGCAATGCATGCGACTAGTTTATCCATGCAGGAGGTGTCTTGAAGTGGTCATCACCAACAAAGGTTTTTGTACGAAGTATTAGATAAATTTCAGTAAGTGTGTTCAATACTTTTTCCTGTATCATTTCTCATTATTACACATCACTAAATTTATGGACATGTATGGTTTGATTTCTTTGCCTATGTGGATTGAATGAGTTGTTACTGACATCTGGTGAGAAAATCATGTCAATAACACCTTTAGAATTATATATATTTAGAAAACTGGTGACATGTTCAATACTTAGTTCACCCACTGTGTGTTTCAGTCAACAGTACTTTGAAAAACCATGGCATGTAAAGAAAACAAACCTAATTACCATTTTAGTGCCATTAAATTCAAAGTTATTAATTATAGGGGTTCTCTGTCAATGACATTTCCTATTTCCCTGCCCCGTTAGGACCCAGTATGTCCATGCTTTGCATTTTAGATCACCAGCATGTACTCCTCTGCTGCCAGCAGAAGACAAATTCTCGTCTGCCTAGTGAGGATCTATGGGGCATCTAGGTACTTAATGCTGCACTTACTCTGCTCCACCTTGGCTTTGGCACTGGACAGTCTTATGTGGGTTCCAGTTTTCATATGTTTATTAAGAGAACTGTTGCAATTGACAGTAGTTATAGCTCGTATAGTTTGGGCTCCATTCCAGGTTAAGGGTTTATGATGTGTGTATCTTCTGGCTGCACAATGTGTAGGAGGAGGCGCTCCAAGTGCACCTAGGAGGCTAGAAAAGCCTGTTGAATAGCCCAAAGGAAATGGGTGCGCTGCAGCACCTGTCTGTGCCACTGTGTCTATTGTGCTGTTTCCCAAGTAGGACACAGGAACATGGGTCATGCTTCCACCTGTCTCCTGGCACATCACTAGTGCTTGATGAAACCGAGTCTGAAACAAAATTATATAACAAATAGTAAAAATCCACTCCACCATTCACTTACAGGTATCTTTATCAGGACTTAAAAATGTTAATTTAGAATTATTATATTAATACATGAATATTCAAGGATAGTTTTCCATTAATTATGATATAAGAATTATGGGTTGCGTTTGTCCATAAGGGAGAAACACTTCATATGTTCTTATTATTCAAAAATGGTAGTACATGAGTTGTCAGTATGAGGTACATGTACATAGAGGTGACAGATTTAGAGACAGGTAAGTCTAGGCGCATTCTTATATCATAGGTCTTTATTTCATACTTGATTTGCAGTTTGGGCATTCAGAAGACTGTGGTCAGGTGTTCTGGGCTCCTGAATGCTGAACAGTCGGTAGACATGATCTACAATGCCCAAGGCTCGAAGGAGCTTCTCTCTTTGCTGAAGACCTTGTAGTCGTTCCATTTCCTCTTTTTCATCAATTTCTATTGGCTTCATAGAGTCTACTTTTACTTCTTCTGCCTATACAAAAAAAGGGTAAAACCAACTGAATGTTATACAAACAAGTAATCAAAGTACTAACTGCAAACATGATGGATCACTTTCTGTGTCCAAGGTTACTATCATTCATCGACCTCAAGAATTCTGCAGTTATAACAACAGTTGTGGCTACATCCCAGTTGCTACAAGGACCTTGGGCGTGGGCAGCTTGGCTAGTGGTCATGGCTGGCTTGGTTGATGGGTGTGGTGATGTTTCCTCCTGTTCACTATAATGATGCAAGGGGGGCTTCACCCCCCTGCACCTCCCCATTTGTGGATCTTACCCCCAGATGCCCGTTTCTTTTATAAACAACTCCATGACCATGTGGACTTAAAAAAATAATGTTGCTTCCTGGTATCAGCTATGTTGGAAGCCCCGCCCCTTCTGGTCACATGGACATGAAGTCAGCAGACGTTCCTTAGCCCACTGGGAGTTAGCCATTACCTTATAACGACTGGGAATTGTAACTTATTACATTATGCAGTCGGTTGACATGATCCATTACCTGATGAAATCCCTATTGTTGTAGCATCACGGCTCCAATGTTCCCGAACGGTACCTTTGTACCCGTGTGACTTCTGCATCACATGGCAGATGCAGTTAAGTATACAGAAACTATAAGGGAGCAACAGGGAATTCATGGAGAAAGTAATGACTCTTGATATTTTATGCCATTTACTGTTTTTAGGCAAATTTTTGTTGATCCCCCCCCCAAAAAAATCTTCGCCCTGCTTACACTTTACCCATTATTTCCCATTCCAAACATTGTAAAACCACTAATTGTTTGCAAATATGTGTAATATTCCCCTTTATTTGGACTAGTGTACAAGTATGATAATACCTCTTAAAACAGTCATCATTCTGGTTATTCATCCTTACAAAATGAAAACTGCATGCAAATTAGAATTTCTCTATAAAGGTAGGCTGCAAAGGTGTAACAATCATGGTTTCAGAGGTTGCGACTGGGCCCTTAGGTGAAGTGGTCCCACCGACCTCAGTGCCTGCATTACCTGGATGTGTGTGCGAGGACATACGTCCAGCTGAGATGCATTCCTGCACAGAGACCTGTCGGGTCCCTGCACTGCAATACACGCTGTACAGAACAGAGGCCAGTCACTGACGCCAGCGGCACCGTAACTGGGGGCGCATGGCAGTGACACCATGCATCGCCATAGCAGGCACGCCGATGTCAGCTGCCGGTCACTGCAACTGCTATATAGGAGGAGACAGCATGACATGGTGCCAGGGAAGGTGAGTAAAATATTTGTTTTTTTTATTCATTACAGGCAAGCAGAATGGGGACTATATATACCAGGCAAGGGCTCAGGATAAGGACATATATACGAGGATGGGGGACAAATATAACAAGATGGGGGACACATTTCCCAGGATGGGGAAATATTTACCAGGAACATTGCCCATAATAGGGACATAACCAGGATGGGGACATATTTACCAAGAAGGGGCCCAGAATAGGGACATATATACCAGGATGGGGGACATGCAGTATATACCAGAATGGGGAACATTTTTACCAGAAAGGGGCCCAGAATGGGGGACATATATACCAGAATGCGGCCCAGGATAAGGACATATATACTAGGAAGGAGCCCAGAATGGGGGACATATATACCAGGATGGGCGGACACATTTATCAGGATGGGGACATATTTACCATGAAGGGGCCCAGGATGCGGGCATATATACCAGGATGGAGGACATATACCATGATGGGGACATGTATACCAGAATGGAGGACATATTTACCAGTAATGAGCCCAGGATGGGAGGCATATTTACAAGAAAGGGGTTTAGAATGGGAGTGGAGTGCGGGACATTACTACATAATGAAGGGGGGGGCAACACTTACACCTTTATTGGATTTGGAACACTACAAGGGCATTTGAGCAACATGCAGGAAGGGGGGGAGGTACGAGTATACACCGGGGCCCATCAGACTCTAGGTATACCACTGGGAGGCTATTTACACATTGGTGTCTTTGATTTGGCTAATATGCTTAGTCATCTTTCAAGGCTCTTTAATGGTTCAGACATTCAGAATAGCTACCTATAGAGAGACAGTTTTCTTCCTCTTGGAGGAAAGCAAACTTTGATTGAGATTTCACATAAGACTCCTGACACTAACTAGATCTCGTCAAGGAAAACCAGTACCTCCTGACAGCAAAATAAAATCTAAAATTCAATCTGCTACTCATCCAAAAAATTCTCCCTAGTGCTGGATATGCCTTATCCCTGACTACCATCAAACCAAAGCTCTTCATTTATTCACTACAGCTATTATCCTCCTACGTTGCGATGCTCTGCTCTTCTCTTGTGCTGCACGGATAATCTAAAAGGTTGTATATATCAGACTCTTTTTTTTAAAAGGAACCTGTCATATCCAAAATCACTATTTACCTGCATATATGATGGTAAACTGCAGGTAATTAGCATTTAAATCCTGTTTCGCCGCCTTACTGGAGAAACTACTATATGGAGAAATTGAAACCTATAGGCCTCTTGCACATGTTAAGTATTGGGTGATGTTTTGGTTTGGCTTACAAACATTGAGGTAAAAACCTCACCAAATGCTCAATGTGTGCACGTGGCCTTATTCTCCCTGCCTGCAGCTACTTGCTTCCAGTCAGCAGGGTGGTGCAGGAAGAGGATACAGTTGATCAATCTAAAGTGAGCTCACGGTATTCACTCCCTGACACTTTGACTGACAGCCTACTCTTCACACATATGCGGCAGACCAGGCTGTCAATAAAAGTGCCGGGGAGTGATTACAGCCGTACTCTCCATTCAGTGAGCGGAGACTGTAACAGCTTCCTGCACCGCCCTGATGACTGGAAACTAGCAGCTGCAGGGAGGATAAAACATAATTCTTCTCCCTGCAGCTGTTGCTCCAGTAAGCCAGCTAAACAGGAGTTAAATACTATTTACCTGCAGATTAGCACTATATCTTCATGTAGTGTTTCTAGATGTCTCAGGTTCCATTTAAGGGTGAGACCAGATGTGCTGTTGGCCAAACCTCTGGTGACCAATAGCCACATGACTTTATCTTTTAATTGCCATTGGGCACCATGGGTGTACAAGTTTTCGTACATGGCTAACCCCCACGATAGATCTGGTTCTTGATATTGACAGTTTTAAGTGTTCCTTGAAAACACATTTTTATCGGGCTACTTACAGTTTAGTGCAGTTCTCCTTCTCCTCCTATTCCTTGCCCCACACAGTACTTAAAATCCATACATGAATTCAGATCTGATGACAGATACATGCAGGTTTATTTTTAAAGTATCTAGTGCCAAAATCAGCTCCGTGACTGAGTTTGTGGCTCTACTTTCCCCCTTTATATATTAAGTGCTAAATGGATCTTTTCCCTTAACTCACAATTAGCAGATACTCCTATTCATTCTTCACTTACTTTCATGGCACCATTTTGCAAATGTGTTAGGTAAAATATTCCTGCCCGCTGGTAATGACGAATCTAGTTACGGTATATACACAATTCAAAAATAGGCATTAAAGTGAAGATATTATAAGAGATAAGAGGTGAGAAGAAATTCAAATGCAGTGAAGACCATAACACAGTAACAGGAATTGTGGTATAAATTGTGTGAACTGTCACAAAATCCTAGTTGTGGACACATGTGACTTTTGGAATTTCTCCGCCAGTTCAGGCCTGCTCTACTAACTTTTTGAAAGCACATATGATACTAAATGTCTGGGCTCCATATGTAGACAAATGTATTGCAGTATAGAAAAGTAAATTGACTATTGACTCTAAACATGGCGGACGACTCCTCAGCACATGGACAATGACAGACTTTGACTTTATTGCTCCTTTCTATCATTTTATAAGTACAGTGGAACCTTGGATTACGAGCATAATTGGTTCCGGGAGTGTGCTCTTAAACCAAGTTACTCTTATATCAAAGCGAATTTTCCCATAAGAAATATTTGAAACAAAGACAATTCGTTCCACAGCACAAAAATATTTTCTGTATTTATACAAACATATTACAGTAATACATAATACTGTACTGTATCCATATAAAATTATTACAGTACACTAATACAAAATACTGTACAGTGCAATAAAAAACATAAAGCAAATTAAACTGCACATTAGCTTACAATACAAATGTTGGTGACCAAGAGGTACAGTACAAGCAATGTGCTGTACTGGTTAGCCAAAAATGCAAATTGATAGACATGCTATATAGTATATACTGTACTGTGCAATGGTATACTGTATACAGTAAACAGTACATATGGACAGAAAGTTACCTCCAGAGCAGGTCAGAGCGTGGTGAAAGGACAGAACCGGAAGTATACACAGTGGGAATTTGCTCTTATTGCAAATCATTGCTCTTAAACCAAGTTACACATTTGTAAAGATCTTTGCTCGTCTTGCAAAACGCTCTCAAACCAAGTTACTCTTAAACCAAGGTTCCACTGTATATTGATTAGTGTAATGATAGAACCAAAGGTCTAGCTTACCTTTATCTCTACATTTCTATGGCCACTGGATAGAGCCCGCGTAGAAGGTCTTCTTGTCACCTTGTATTTCACTGGCTTTTCACCTGCTGACTCTCCTTGCAAGGAATCTTTTTGGTCTTTCTTCTTCTTTGCAAAAGGTATGTCTTTTTGTTCCTGTTTCAGTCGTAGCTCTTCTAGCTGCTGCCTGTCACATAAAAGTTTAATGGTATGTATACAGTTGCAACAAAAATTATTCACCCCCTTTGAAAATTAGGTTTAATAGCAAAATTTACAAACTTTCTTCTGTTTGCAATAAATCAATCAATTAAGAACAATTTAAAACCTCAAGACAACTACACAAGAGGTCAAAATTGCTTTTTTTCCAGAAATAATGTAATCTACATTGATCAACATTTGAAGGGGTTTTTTTTGTAAGTGGTACACCATGCAACTACAACAGGGTTTTACAAAAGATCCAAAGTTTATCAATATAAAACCTTTATTTTGCCCAAAATGGGATGATTATAATTAGAAAACAACAATGACTGTTGCACAGAGAAAGATTATAAGTAAATCTTCTGAAGGTAACAACAGTCACCAATCAGTAGGAAGTGTACAGGCCTTTGCTGTGAATTACTTCATAACATCTGCGGCCACAGGACATCACTAGTCCCTTACATTCTCTGGTGGGATTTTGGTCCACTCTTCCTTCAGTCTCTTCCACAGTTCTTTGACTCTTGTGGGTTTCTTGGCCGTAACTTCGTTACCAAGGATTTTCAGAGGTTTTCGATTGGGTTTAGATCATGACTCTGGGCTGGTCATTTCATTGTTTCAATGTTTTCTGTTTCAAGGAACTGCTTTACCCGTTTTGCTGTGTGACAGGGGACATTGTCCTGCATGAATAATGCTGGTTGATTGAGTGATGAATGCAAGTAAGAAACCACGTATTTTTGAAGAAGGTTCTGATACAAACTTGCATTCACTCTGCCATGTAGCTGTATGAGAGGCCCAACTCCTGCTGCGGAAAACATTTCCCAAACCATGACACTTCCTCCACCACCTTTCATTGACTTCTTAACACTTTGGGTTCAGTCTTTCCCCAGGTTGTTGATGAACATACTGTTTCCCATCAGACCCAAATAGATTAAACTTGCTTTCATCACTAAAATGAACTGTGGACCACTTCTTCGTCTAGCCTTTTGATTATTTCTGCTAATGAGAGGTTTGGTCACTGCAGAATGGGCTTTCAGTCCAAATGCCCTTAAACGTTGTGACACTGTATAACGAGACAGAACCTTAGTCTGTTCAGAGCTGAACTGGCAAGCAATGCCAGCTGCAGTGTTGAAATGATTACCCATGGAGATTCTCTGCATTATCCCGTCCTCTCTTGCATTTGTCTTTCAAGGGCGCCCAGCTTTCTTGTGGGACTTGAAAGAGTTTGTGATGTTGTAAAGATGCAATATTCTCGAAATCACAGACTTGGAACGACCAACTTCCCTTGCAATGGCTGATAGGGTCACCCCTTTGGCCTACATCTGGACAACCTGCTGCCGGAAGGTTTCAGTCACTTTGGAACGGCACACCATTTTTGAAAAGTCATTGGAAACTGGAAAGTTAGGCTGTCAGTTACATAGGGTTTATCAGATAATTAAGAAAATTAGCACCAGGTGCCAGATTAGCACCAATAACTTGCAGTTATCTGAAAGTGTTCTCTAATTTTCATCAGTGTTCTTTTTCATTTATCACATTTACGTTGTTACTAGAAGGTGGCCCAATTCTACGCATGGGGTATTCTAGAATTTACGTATTGTGTAGTTCATGTATGATTTTTGTTATATATATATATATAGATGTTGTTGTGTGTAGTTACCAAGTGTTTGTGTAGGGCGCTGTACATGTTCTGGGTGTTGTCTGGGTGTGGCGGGGAGTGAGAGCGGTGTTGTTTGTGTGTTGCGTTGTGTGTGTTGCGTGTGTTGCATTGTTTGTGGAGCGCTGTGTGTCTGTAGCATTGTGTGTGTGTTGCGTGGTTTGTGTGTGTTTTGGGGGAGGTATGTTTTGTGCAGTGTGTGTGTTGCGCGGTATGTGCGTATATTTATGTATGCCGCGGTGTTTGTGTGTTGGGTGTTGTGTGTGTGCAGCGTTGTCTGTGTGTGTGGGTGTTTGTGTAGGGCGGTGTTTGTGTTTCCCAGTGTGTGTGTGTTGTGCAGTGCACGTGTGTGTTGGGGGGAGGTGTGCACCTCCCATCGTGCTCCATCCCCCATGCTGTGCACCCCCCATCGTGCTCCATCCCCCATGCTGCGCACCCCCCATCGTGCTCAATCCCCCAAGCTGCGCACCCCCCATCGTGCTCCATCCCCTAAGCTGCGCACCCCCCATCGTGCTCCATCCCCTAAGCTGCGCACCCCCCATCGTGCTCCATCCCCCATGCTGCGCACCCCCCATCGTGCTCCATCTCCCATGCTGCGCACTCCCCATCGTGCTCCATCCGCCATGCTGCGCACTCCCAAACGTGCTCCATCTCCCATGCTGCGCACTCCCCATCGTGCTCCATCCGCCATGCTGCGCACTCCCAAACGTGCTCCATCCGCCATGCTGCGCACTCCCAAACGTGCTCCATCCGCCATGCTGCGCACTCCCAAACGTGCTCCATCCGCCATGCTGCGCACTCCGAAACGTGCTCGATCCGCCATGCTGCGCACTCCCAAATGTGCTCCATCCGCCATGCTGCGCACTCCCAAACGTGCTCCATCCGCCATGCTGCGTACTCCCAAACGTGCTCCATCCGCCATGCTGCGCACTCCCAAACGTGCTCCATCTGCCATGCTGCGCACTCCCAAACGTGGTCCATCCGCCATGCTGCGCACTCCCAAACGTGGTCCATCCGCCATGCTGCGCACTCCCAAATGTGCTCCATCCGCCATGCTGCGGACTCCAAAACGTGCTCCATCCGCCATGCTGCGGACTCCTAAACGTGCTCCATCCCCCATGCTGCCCGCAGCATCAGCCTCTGTGCCCGCAGCATCAGCCTCTCTGCCCGCAGCATCAGCCTCTGTGCCCGCAGCATCAGCCTCTCTGCCCGCAGCATCAGCCTCTGTGCCCGCAGCATCAGCTTCTGTGCCCGCAGCATCAGCCTCTCTGCCCGCAGCATCAGCCTCTGTGCCCGCAGCATCAGCCTCTGTGCCCGCAGCATCAGCCTCTCTGCCCGCAGCATCAGCCTCTATGCCCGCAGCATCAGCCTCTCTGCCCGCAGCATCAGCCTCTCTGCCCGCAGCATCAGCCTTTTCTGTCCCCAGCATCAGCCTCTCTCCTCCCAGCCTACCCCAGCCTCAGCCTCCCCCAACATCAGCCTCTCTTCTCTCAGCCTCCACCCTCCCAGCCTTCCCCAGGATCAGCCTCTCTCCTCCCAGCCTCCTCCAGCACGCTGTGCTCCTCTGCCGACACTCACAGATCCGATCGTATACACACACACACACACCCACCCGATCGCATACACTCACACCCACCCGATCGCATACACTCACACCCACCCGATCGCATACACTCACACCCACCCGATCGCATACACTCACGCACACACACATTGACGATATTACACATACGCGCTCATACTCACAACTTCTGGCCATGTGATCCTCCGGCAGGTCCTGAAAGCTCACAGCACAGTATCGCGGCCGAGAAGCAAGCGATATCCCAGGATGTTGTGAGTGTGTGGATGTGATGTGTGTGTGAGGTGTGTGTGAGAGTGAGTGTGATGTGTGTGTGTGTGTGAGTGTGTACTCACCTGGGGCTCCGTGTCAGTTGGGGGAATGCGTGTGGGGGGCGGGGCCAGAGCGAGCGTGCATTGCGTGAGGGGGGCGGGGCCTGCAGAGAGCCGGGGCGAGAGGCCAATCCGTGTGGGGGGGCGGGGCCATGGCGAACCCAGCGGCCAATCAGCTTTGTGTCACCGTAAGGACATGTCACCGTGACACAATTTTGGAGCATGACAGACAGACAGACAGAATAAGGCAATTATATATATATAGATTATGTGCTTTTGAAAAAAAATCAATTTGTGAAATAAGCTTAAAATATTGCTAGTTTACTCATGTTAGGATATAATAACATAGGACTACACAATGACCTTAACATTTAAGAAATTGTGTGTTGTTCTCTAATTTTAATCTCTAGTGCAATTAAATAGTTTCTCCATATTCAAAACATTTAGACCAATTCATTAAGGCTAGCATTGCATATGCCAGTATAATGATGGGGTGTGGTGGGGTAAGTTGCACCAAATTCATTAAGAGATGTGAACCTCACTAGAACTGCTATTCTAGCTAGGGACTGGACTAACATTTCTGGTGTAAGAAACATCACACCCTGTCTGTGCTCTGGCCACTTTGGTGGAGCTGGTTGGAGCATGAACAGGGTGTGAGGTATCTTACATGGAGCACATGAAAGTGCCAAAAGTCGCACACTTTTTGTGAAAATTCTCATTACACAAAACATATGTAACTTTTCAAAGAGCTTTAGACCAGTTGATATAAAAACTTTGACAAATCAGCCCCAAAATGGTTCTTGTAATAAAGACAGCAGACTTATAATTCTTCAACCCTCATTATTTGTCTGAAGCATACCTGATGCTATTAGTCAAGCGTTTCATTAGAAATCTGCATTTGATTGAGTATTAGAAATACGGCAAAGTCAAAAAAGCGATCCAAAAAGTTGAGAGGAGAGATCATTGCCCAGCACAAACAAATAACAGGATACAAAAAGATAGCCAAGGCCCTGAATGTTCCTAGATATACAGCCGGAAAAAGAGGTCACAAGTTCAGTTATAGGAACACTATGGTAGCTACAATACCTGGATATGGCAGTAAGGGGGAGCTATCACCGGCTGTCACCAGATTCAGATGGGAGAGATTCACCAGATGGGAGAGAGGTGTTTAAAAACCACTGAGTGACTGCAAAAGTCCTGCAGCAAGATTTCGTGGCAGCAAGCACGGAGGTTTCAATTTGCACTGTAAAGTTAATACTAAACGCTGAAGACCTCTATGACCAGATTCCAATGGCTCAAAAGCACCAGAAAAGTTGTTTCCAGTATGCTCAAAGCCATATAAACAAAAACAGAAGATTTAGGATTCTGATCTGTGAAGAAATGAAACAAAACTGGAACATTTCAGGCTAAGGGATTAGCCATTTATCTGGTGGGGGAAGAATGAAGCATGTTGTAAAGAAACCAGCAGGGGGAGCTGGAACACCTGGAGAGTGCTAGGCAGAAACTCTCCACTAGATGGCACTAGACTGTAATAACCCAGCAATGGGAGCTAGAGCATCAGTAGGTGCTAGGCAGAAACTCTCCACTAGATGGCACTAATCCCCCTAGTGGAAGGAGTGGAAGGTCATACGGGCAGAAGTCAGAGCCATGAAGTCGACGAGGTACCAGGGATCAGACAGAGGCAGAGTCCAGGAAGAGCCGAGTCAGAAAACCGAGAGAGCGTCAGAGACCGGGGAAGAGCGAAAATCAGAGTTTAAATACAAGCCAAAGTGGGGAAGAGGGAGAGCAGGTAATAGCAGACAAATACAGGAGGATGGAACAACAGAGGAGGAAGGACGGGTGTCAAAGAGGAACGGATGCAGTCAGGATGGGAAGCAGGGAGGACTGACAGTCAAGATGGGAGACAGGGAGAACGTACACAGTCAGGACGGGAGCAGGGGGAAAGAGACACAGTCAGGATGGGAGGCAGGATCAGAACTTACAAGGATCAGTGGCACACTGCAGAACAGAATTATAACTGGCGCCGCATGAACAGGAATGCTCCATAGATAAGGCGCCGTGATCCTGGGAACACGGCTCGGAGGGGGGGCCCCTCCCACTGGCCATGCTCCGGGGAACCCTGACAGCCGTGAGTCATGACACAAGTGTTGAAAAGAACACCTCACCCACAGTCAAGGATAGTGGTGGCTCAGTGGTGCTCTGTGGCTGCCACTGGAAACCTTCTGCATGTGGAGAGCAAGGTTGATTGAGATACATTTCAAAAAGACCTAAGAGAAAATATCAAGTCTTCTGTGAGGAAGTTGAAGCTTGGTCATCATTGGATCTTCCAACAGGAAAATTATCCCAATGATAACTCAAAGTCATTCAAGTCTTAGTTTTAGAAGGAGTCCTCAAAGAAGATTCTGGAGAGACCATCACAGTCGACTGACTTGAACGACATGGAAAATGTTTGTGGGATTTGAAGAAATCAGTTGCTGCACACAATACTAAGAATATTAGTGAACTAGAGGCCACTGACAATGAGGAATGAGCTAAGACTTCTCAGGAACGCTGCCAGAAGCTGGTGTCTAACTATGCATCATGTTTGCAGTAGGTAATAATAGCCAAAGGGGCTCTATGACAAACTAAAGACACTTGTCATGAAAGGGGGTGAATAATTCTGAGACTGCAGTAGTCAGTAAAAGTGACATTTTGTGTTGAATTTGGAGGAACCACTTGTTATATTAGTTGTGTTGAGCTATTTACATTGTTCTTGTTTTAATTATTGTAAACAGCAGAAAGTTTTTAAATTTTACTAAGGCTAAGTTCACACTTCCGTTGTTTTGCATCAGTCACATGCGTTGCATGTGACTGATGCGTTGTACAACGGATGACAACGGTGACAAAGAAAAGAATTTCTTTGTCGGACTCCGTTGTGTGCGGGGGGCGGAGTTCGGGGGGCGGAGCTGAGGACGTCAGTGCAGTCTGCATGGCTGGGGACAGGTGAGTGAGTGAGTGTGTGTGTGTGTGTGTGTGTGTGTGTGTGTCTACATGCGTGTGTACATGCGGAGTGCGGGAGGGGGCGGAGCGTGAGGGGGCGGAGCCGAGCGGAGCCGTGGAGCTGAGGACGTCAGTGCCGCGGGGACTGCAGGGCTGGGGACAAGTGAGTGAGTGTGTGTGAGTGTGTGTGTGTGTGAGTGTGAGTGTGTGTGTACACATGCGGAGTGCGGGAGGGGGCAGAGCCGAGTGGTGAAGTGTCGGCCTCCTTGCACACTGTATCCAGGGTAAATATCGGGTAACTAAAATCAAAGCACTTTTTGCTTGGTTACCCGATATTTATCTTGGATACCAGCTTAGCGCGGGCTCCCTGCACCCGTAACCACTGTAAATATCGGGTAACTAACCAAAGCGCATTGCTTGGTTACCCGATGTTTATCCTGGTTACGGGGGCGGGGAGCCAGAGAGCGCATGCGCAGCGAAATCCAACGGATCGCGCTGCTCAAAAAACGTTACAGGCTACGTTGCTTCCGCCCGGCGGTCAGTTAAAAAACGACTTGCCGCGACGCAGCGGATGCAATGCAGCATCATCAGTCACAATCCGTCACTAATAGAAGCCTATGGGGAAAAACAGGATTCCTGCAAAATATTTTGCAGGATACCGTAATTCCTCAAGGCTACGGATTGTGACTGATGCAAAACAACGGAAGTGTGAACTTAGCCTAATAAGCCTAATTTGCAATGGGGTTGAGTAATTTTATTACAATTGTATATATACCATATATATGCTCCTTCCCCATTTTGTTATTGTTATGTCTACACTGTGTGCAGAATTATAAGGCAAGTTGTATTTTAGAGGATTTTTTATTATTATTGATCAACAACTATGTTCTCAATCAACCCAAAAGACTCATAAATATCAAAGCTTAATATTTTTGGAAGTTGGAGTGGTTTTTTTTAGATTTGGCTATCTTAGGAGGATATCTGTTTGTCCAGGTAACTATTACTGTGCAGAATTATTAGGCAACTTAATAAAAACCAAATATATTCCCATCTCACTTGTTTATTCTCACCAGGTAAACCAATATAGCTGCACAAAATTTAGAAATAAACATTTCTGACATGCAAAAACAAAAACCAACAAAATTAGTGACCAATGTAGCCATCTTTCTTTATGATGACACTCAACAGCCTACCATCCATAGATTCTGTCAGTTGCTTGATCTGTTTACGATCAACATTGCGTGCAGCAGCCCCCACAGCCTTCCAGACACTGTTCAGAGAGGTGTACTGTTTTCCCTCCCTGTATATCTTACATTTTATTTGGGACCACAGGTTCTCTATGGGGTTCAGATCAGGTGAACAAGGGGGCCATGTCATTATTGTTTCATCTTTTAGACCTTTACTGGCCAGCCACGCTGTGGAGTACTTGTATGCAGGTGATGGGGCATTGTCCTGTATGAAAATTATGTTTTTCTTGAACGATACTGACTTCTTCCTGTACCACTGCTTTAAGAAGTTGTCTTCAAGAAACTGGCAGTAGGTCTGGGAGTTGAGCTTCACTCCATCCTCAACCCGAAAAGGTGCCACAAGTTCATCTTTGATGATACCAGCCCATACCAGTATCCCACCTCCACCTTGCTGGTGTCTGAGTCGGAGTGGAGCTCTCTGCCCTTTACTGATCCAGCCTCTGGCCCATCCATCTGGCCCATCAAGAGTCATTCCCATTTCATCAGTCCATAAAACCTTTGAAAAATCAGTCTTAAGATATTTCTTGGCCCAGTCTTGACGTTTTATCTTATGTTTCTTGTTCAAAGGTGGTCGTTTTTCAGCCTTCCTTACCTTGGCCATGTCCCTGAGTATGGCACACCTTGTGCTTTTTGATACTCCAGTAACGTTGCAGCTCTGAAATATGTCCAAAATGGTGGCAAATGGCATCTTGGCAGCTTCACACTTGATTTTCCTCAATTCATGGGCAGTTATTTTGCGCCTTTTTTGCCCAACACGCTTCTTGCGACCCTGTTGGCTATTTGCCATGAAACGCTTGATTGTTTGGTGATCACGCTTTAAAAGTTTGGCAATTTCAAGACTGCTGCATCCCTCTGCAAGACATCTCACAATTTTGGACTTTTCAGAGCCTCTCAAATCTCTCTTCTGACCCATTTTGCCAAAGGAAAGGAAGTTTCCTAATAATTAAGCACACCTTATATAGGGTGTTGATGTCATTACACCACAGCCCTCCTCATTACAGAGATGCACATCACCTGATTTACTTAATTGGTAGTTGGCTCTCAAGCCTATACAGCTTGGAGTAGGACAACATGTATAAAAAGTATCATGTGATCAAAATACTCATTTGCCTAATAATTCTGCACACAGTGTACAACACCATTACCATAATTATGTATGTCACAAGTAGGACTGAGTAATCCATATGATGCAATTAGCTGCAAGTCCTACCCAGTAATACAATGTACCAATAATGTGCCAATACCAGGGTGACTTGCTAGGATCAGGTATCAAAGTCGGCACCCTTAAGTAATTCATTACCTGGCACACTCCTCTCTGGCCCTTGAAGCAGCAGTCTCCTGGAACAATGACCCGCTGTGTTTGAAGAACTTCTCGTATTTGTCTGCTGTGGCCTGAGGGTAAATCCGTTGATAACCTCCCAGGTAGCGGTCTTCATACTTTTCAACTTGTTCTAGCCAAGCAGCCTGGGTGCTTTCCAACTGCTCACGCCTGTAGACAAATATAGAAGTAAGTAGCAATGTCAGTGACGAAGTGAAGAGGGTGAAATAAGTCAAGTGCATTCAATGTTTTAGTCACCCGCCATCCATTGCATCCATGGCCACATCATACATTACTAACACAATTGAGCACTGAAGTACATGGCACATTGTCTGATTACATCACTAGATGATTGATTACTTATTGGTAGACAATACTTGTGCAGCTGATGCTAGCTCAAGGGTCTGTCCTAACATCTCGATTCAGGAGCACACCGCTCCTCAGCCTCCCGGCTGCACTCCCGATTGACTAACAGTTTAGACCTGCAGCGTTGCACTGCTTGCCTGGACTGTGCACCCCTGGATCCTGCTATATGAGGTAGATTTGCTTCTGCATCAGAAGAGCAGTGAGACTAAGGTGGATGGGATGGAAAGATATGAGCACATTCCTGCAATCCCAGCTAGTAAGAGCTTGTAAGCATTGTACAGTGTGGGCCATAAGTATGGATACACCCCAATAAAATGTAAGTGGTTGCTGATATCACCTTACCGTTTCTGGGATATTAGTATATGGGAGGGGCCAAACATTTGAGGCCGGGTGACACCCATGGCGGCCATATGCAAAGCCTTTATTTTGAATTCAACTTTACTTTTTTCAATGGGAAGGGGGTCATGTGACACATCAAACACATAGAAAATTGCACAAGAAAAACAATGGTGTGCTCCATTTTATCAGCTTTATTCATTATCGAGTTCTTGACACGTTTGTGACATGTAGCAACGACAGTAACCCACTAAAGGATGTCCTCAAAATACTACCCATTGTGTTGAATTGTCAACACTATTCTCTTCTCCCACTCTTTATACATCGAGAGCAATACCGCAGATCCAGGATGTGGGGCACCAGAAACAACGGATACAGGAGGCCTGTGGTAGCATTTCTTCTGTGGTATTGCTCTCGGTGTGTCAAGAGTGGGAGAAGAGAATCGTGTTGACAATTCAACACAATAGGCAGCACTTTGAGCACATCCTTTAGTGGGTTACTGTCGTTCCATGTCACAAACATGTCAAGAACTCGATAATGAATAAAGCTACGTTAAAAATGAGCACACCGTTGTTTTTCTTGTGCAATTCTCTACGTGTGTGATGTGTCACATGACCCCCTTCCCATTGAAAAAATTAAAGTTGAATTCAATGTGGTCAGTCCGGGCATTGCAGTTCATATACAAACCATGGAATAAGCTTGTGTGCCCCAGCCTAATCCAAAGAATAAAATCTGTTCTGCAGCACCAAGCAGTGGCTACTACACATTGAATGAAGCTGTAATTTACAAAACGTTTACATCCTTACAGTTGATCATTAGAGGTGTCAGAAGCTGGACCACCACCCATCTGATATTGATCACCTCCCTAAAGGACGGCATTCCTACGTATAGGTCATCAATACGTTGTGCCGATACAATCCCTTTAACTGCTTCAAAACAGGAATGTATTCTTGTCACCTGTTTTCTTTGGGCAGATTCCGCTGAAGTAATCGTTCCTTAACTCTGCGTTTATCTTCTTCAAGAACTTTTCTCTTGTCACAAGCTCGAAGATTGATCAAATTAAGGGTATCATACAGTAGAGCATCCTTCACTTCTCTGTCCAAGTGTGAGTCTGTGGTAAAGCTTGGGGAATGATTCACCTACAGAAAACAAGAAGAAATCTTATACAAAAGAAAACCCTATCGCTCAGCACAAGTCTCCAGGGCATTTATATCTATTTCTTATTAGTGCCCTAACTTCGAAAAGTGTCAACCATTTGGGCATGGTCCCTTTGGCTGCTTTTGGTCCTAGGGTGCAGGCCAAAAAGGCACAATTATATAAAACACTAGCAGACCTGTAGAAGGCAAGTGGTATACCTTTGTGAACATTTCTTTATTGACATTAGACATTTTACCTCCAGCAGCCAAGGTTTTAGTTTTTTGTCCACTAAGATGTCAAATCCTAGGATCTCGAAACAAGCGCTGCCTGCGATATGATTTGGGAAGCAGGTTCTATAGTTGTGCCTGAGGATGGGGTGAGCAGATATGAGAGTCTTGATAATTACATCCTCGATATCTTCCCACAGCTTTGCGGTGTTGTACTTGTTGCTCTCCAGCCAGGTCTTCAGAGTTGATAGTTTTCTATTACAAAAAATATAAATAAAATGTACGCAGTGCACGCTTCATACAAGAATCGCCCCCATTGCCGCACACACCACTCACCTCTTACTGCCCGTCATATCATCTCTGATAAAGTTGTCGCTGTGCTTGTTGATGGCATAATTGGTCAGGTGCATACAGACATCGTCCTGTCACAATGAATTTTACATACTGTGTAATATACTGTTCAGTTACCAAATAACAAATATTGCATAGACTTTAGGTATAAACCATTATATGCAGCAGTGAAAAAAAATGGAAAGACAGAAGCAGATGGGATGAAATTACAGAACGAACTATACTCGACTTCTCTTTTTCTCTGAGAGCCAATGAAGACGCTCCTGCAGGTCCTTGTATACAAATGGCTGGCCCATGACCGCTGCAGCCAATCATTGGTTTTAGTGGTGTGTAGTGTGTCTACTCACTCGATTGAGGTTTGAGGTAGTCACAGGAGCGGTTTCAGTAAAGCGTCTGGGCTGGTTTATTTAGACTGCATAAAACATTCAGTATAAAAGAAACAAAAACTGCCTTTTTTTGGCACAAAGGGAAAACATAAAGCAAATAGTCCATACAA
This sequence comes from Anomaloglossus baeobatrachus, assembly GCF_048569485.1. Taxonomy (NCBI): domain Eukaryota; kingdom Metazoa; phylum Chordata; class Amphibia; order Anura; family Aromobatidae; genus Anomaloglossus; species Anomaloglossus baeobatrachus. Next base: position 524,263,965 of record NC_134356.1, read on the forward strand.
TAGTGCGGATTCGCCCGCATGGGTCAATGTCCAGCTCTCATGCATAGCAAAGAAAAATAACACTGCACACCCCCACACACAGACTTTGAATGAGACAACTGGTCTCCATTTTACCTGCCATACCACGCCCCAGGGTAGGGATATGTGAGCATCCAGTCCCACCCATCTCTGTGACTGCCTGTAAACCCGGCCTTGAGATGACCTATTAAATCTCTCAGCACATGCTGGAGCCTGCTTTCAGGCTTACATCAACGAGGCTACCAACCTCAATGATAGATATCTTCCCCTCGAGCACCTGTTGTTACGTCCCCACCGGAGACCGCTCCAGCAACTTCTACTTCGATCACCAGGCGACGCCGTGTTCCTGCCATGGATAGTGCTGGTGATGGGAGAGGAGTTGATGCCAGCGGCGCTGGTGGGTGCAGGCTCCGCTCATCCACTGGGCTGGGTTTCCTTGGGATCTGCATTACCACTGGTTGACTGTAAGTGGCGTGTGTCTTCCAGCTGAAGTTACCATCATTCATCTACTACCAATGGGAAGACACCACACCCTTCTTATTTCCCTTCCTGTTTGCTGACCACTGCCAGAGATAGGTCTTTATCCTGGTTCCTGTCCCGCCCTGTTCTGTTTAGTGATTCTGGTGTTCTGACTTCTGCTAGTTTCCTGACTACCCCCCAGCCTGCTGTTTATGTACCTCACTGCCTGATCCGGATTTGACCTCTGCTTTGTTTTCTGATTACGTCCTTGTCTGCCGATTCTGTCCCTGTTTTGCATTTCCCGGTTCAACCCTGCCTTACTACTACTCTCATCGGACTGCAGCCTTCCACAAGTAGCGATCACCTCGGGCCCTGTGCAATTCCAAATCCCTGTATAGGGGTTAAAGGGTTTCAGGGTTCTAGGGGTCCTGCTTGTGAGTGGTTTTCCTCTAGCCTGTCTATTACAGCCCGTCTAAGTCTGTGGATCCAGTTACACCTGTCCAGTGGACATTCTACAGGTGCCATACTATTGAAATACGTGATCCCTTTGTTGAATTACAATGCCAGTATTACATCACCTGAGACCACTGATTGGCTACCATGGTCACGTGGCGGCAGCTTGCAAACAAACACCTGGGGAATTTCTGCTCTAGATTGATGGGGAAGAGGAGGTGAGTATAATATATATATATATTTATCATATCTGTTGTTTTGTTTTTTTAAGTTGGTAATCACAGTAAATGTTATATGGTAGAAAATACTTTTAAAAAGGAACCTGTCATGACCGAAAATGCTGTAGATTTGCAGATATAAAGTTAATCTGCAGGTTAATAGCGTTATGAACGCGCAAATCATTTTATACAGATGCCGGCTTTCAGTTATACAGGCATGGCAGCACACTTACCATCACCATTCACAACACTGAGCGCATATAACCCACACCCTGGCACTGACTGACAGCTCTGCAGTGTATCAGTAAAGTGTCGGCTGTCAGTCAATGTTGAGGATGCTTATTGTTGCTGCTGTTAGTGCTGGGAGCAGCGACTGTAGCTGAGTCGGCACATCTGTATGACTGATAGCCAGTGGCTCCCAGGAGAAATAAAGTTTATGTTTACCCAGTACTTTCAATATTGTAACCAGGCACCTTAATATCGCTAGTAACCTTCAGGTTAAACATGTATGTGCAGCTTAATTGTTTTATCAGATCTGACCGGTTCCTTTTAAAACAAGATACATTTTTGCAGAGGGTACTTTTTAATATCTTAAATGCTACTTACTAGATTGCTGTGACTAGGTTCTGTGTAACTCATGGTTGCAAAACGTGCAAGACCTTCCTTGTAGATAAAAATACGCAGAGGTTCACAAGATGTCACAAGCACATATATACGTAGATCAAATTTGTATCTGTCAATCAGGAACGGCTGTGGAAATATACCTGTATTAAGCACGGTGATATAAAATCTGAGGATCATGGCTATGGTAGGATATTGATGATCTTGCTTAGAAGGGTTTGGTCCCTCACAAACATTAAACTCAAGTCAGACTGTTACTACTGAGCCCTTCCTTTCACACTGGGATGAACAAACCTGGGGAGACATTAAACCTGCAAACAGCCCTAAAGGTAATTAAAGATAATAATTCTCTAAGGCAGCGCTCACATCAGCGGTATTTTGCCGCAAAACCGGATCCATCACAAATGTGTTTCAGTTCTATTAATTTCCAATGGAATCGCAGCAAGATGCAGTCACATGCGGTTGCGTGCGTGATACACAACCGCATTTGATCGCTTCTTGCCGTGACGCCATTGGAAATGAACTGAACTGAAACGCATTTGTGACAGATCCGGTTTTGGGGCAAAATACTGCGCATGTGAGCGCTGCCTAAGGATAAATAGGGTATACAGCAGAAGAGATCCAGTAAAACATAACCTTTAATAGATATCAATAAAAATAGGCATATACCAAGAACAGATACTACTGTTGGCTTCCATTGAAACAAGATATCACACTAACAAAAATAATAATGATAAAGTGCAAGTGCAAACCAGTGCAGATAATAAATGTGTCAACCTTACCAATGTTGTAGACTGAATCACTGAGTCCATGGAGCCATGGAGGAGACAGACACATCAAAGAAAAACAGCCCTGACTGTGCTGTCGAGTACCTTGTTACTAACATGGGAAGTTCCCAAGTTTGGGACTAGATTTGATGTCCCCCATAGGTGAAAAAAAATCCCGCACAACACGTTTCCCTCTCAATAATAAGAGATCATCAGAGGAGTGTATTTGTAGGAGGGAAAAAAAAGATAAGTAAGTCTACCTTAAAAAAGAAGTATGTGACATTGTTTGGGTGCCGCAGTGGTAGCCAACCCCCAAAATTGTGTGCATTGCACTATCGCAAAGATTTCATATAGTGTAACACCCAATTTTGGTAAGATTGACACATTTTATTATCTGCACTGATTTGGTCTTGCACCTTATTACCATTATTATTATTTTTGTTAGTGTGACATCTGCTTCTAGCAGCTTCTGGTAGTCATTGTACATCTATATAAACCAGCCAGTGCAAGCGAGGTGCTGAGCGTGCGAGGTCCTGAACTGAAGTAAAGTGCTGAATTTAAGATAAGTGCATAGTTTCAACACAATTACATAGTGGTGATAACTGTAATTGTTGAATTTCATTAGGGAATTGTGTGTCTGTTTGTGATTCTGTGAAAAGGAAAAAAAAAAAAAAAAGTTAGTCTTGTGATTTAATTAGTAGGATTAGTCACACCTGTTTCTAGAAGCTTCTAGCAGCTTCTGGTAGTCATTGTACATCTATATAAACCAGCCAGTGCAAGCGAGGTGCTGAGCGTGCGAGGTGCTGAACTGAAGTAAAGTGCTGAATTTAAGATAAGTGCATAGTTTCAACACAATTACATAGTGGTGATAACTGTAATTGTTGAATTTCATTAGGGAATTGTGTGTCTGTTTGTGATTCTGTGAAAAGGAAAAAAAAAAAGTTAGTCTTGTGATTTAATTAGTAGGATTAGTCACACCTGTTTCTAGAAGCTTCTAGCAGCTTCTGGTAGTCATTGTACATCTATATAAAGCAGCCAGTGCAAGCGAGGTGCTGAGTGTGCGAGGTGCTGAACTGAAGTAAAGTGCTGAATTTAAGATAAGTGCATAGTTTCAACACAATTACATAGTGGTGATAACTGTAATTGTTGAATTTCATTAGGGAATTGTGTGTCTGTTTGTGATTCTGTGAAAAGGAAAAAAAAAAAAAAAAGTTAGTCTTGTGATTTAATTAGTAGGATTAGTCACACCTGTTTCTAGAAGCTTCTAGCAGCTTCTGGTAATCATTGTACATCTATATAAACCAGCCAGTGCAAGCGAGGTGCTGAGCGTGTGAGGTGCTGAACTGAAGTAAAGTGCTGAATTTAAGATAAGTGCATAGTTTCAACACAATTACATAGTGGTGATAACTGTAATTGTTGAATTTCATTAGGGAATTGTGTGTCTGTTTGTGATTCTGTGAAAAGGAAAAAAAAAAAAAAGTTAGTCTTGTGATTTAATTAGTAGGATTAGTCACACCTGTTTCTAGAAGCTTCTAGCAGCTTCTGGTAATCATTGTACATCTATATAAACCAGCCAGTGCAAGCGAGGTGCTGAGCGTGTGAGGTGCTGAACTGAAGTAAAGTGCTGAATTTAAGATAAGTGCATAGTTTCAACACAATTACATAGTGGTGATAACTGTAATTGTTGAATTTCATTAGGGAATTGTGTGTCTGTTTGTGATTCTGTGAAAAGGAAAAAAAAAAAAAAAGTTAGTCTTGTGATTTAATTAGTAGGATTAGTCACACCTGTTTCTAGAAGCTTCTAGCAGCTTCTGGTAGTCATTGTACATCTATATAAACCAGCCAGTGCAAGCGAGGTGCTGAGTGTCGCGGGCAGGGAGGAGGGTGTCAGCACACTACGCTCACCCCTTCTGCTCGGGTCCGGTGGCTGCTGCTCAGTGGTGGCTCGAGCTGTGGGCCGGATCCCGGGGGTTTCTCGAGCGGCACTCCTCGCCCGTGAGTGAAAGGGGGTTGTTGGATGGGGGAATTGTTTATTGTCCGTGACGCCACCCACGGTTGTGGTGATTTCACCACCGCTGCTCAATATGGGGGTCCTGGGGATGGTGATGCGGAGCAGCCAGGTGTTGCGTTGCCCCTCCGTGGGTAGGGGTTGGTGATCCCGGAGCCCGGTGATGAGATGGGAGATGCAGGGCCTGGTGGGCGCAGGGACGCGGGGGCAGCGCTGTGCCTTGCGGCACTGTGGTACTCACTCAGCCTGAGACGTTGACACTGTTTTACGGTAAACCACACGGATGGAAAGATGGTTCCCACGGACGGCTGCACTTGCTCTCCCAGTAGGTGACGGTGATGTCCCTTTTCCTTGCACCCTCGTTTCTGTGTTGGTAGCGATGGGTTCCCACCGGTAACCCGCTCCCCGGCTTCAAGCTGGACCGGGGGAGCTCTACTCTTTGCCCGCAGGCGCTGGCCCTGAGAAACTGGTGCCTTGGCATTGGCGGTGTCTCTCCTACACTGGTTGGGCAGTTGCCTTCAATTGGGACTTGGCTGTTGGGGGATCTACGTCCCCTTCACTGACGGATTTGGCAAATTCTGGCGACTCCAAGCCTTGCCGGGGTCCGAGAGGCCCCTGCCCTGGTGCTGACTGTCCTTCGGAACACTGCTCCAGACCGCCGGGCCACTACCCGTCCGCGGTCCTTCCAGGAACTTCCAAACGGTCCCCCTCCAGACAGTCACCGCCGTTGCTGACCTTGCTGACCTGTCCTGCACACAGCTGGACTACTTCAGGCTTTCTTTCTGTCACCTTTCTTGCTTTCCTCCTTTACCACTTCCACTTCTACTTCCACTTTCACTTCCTTAGCTCATCTTAGCTCGTTACTCCTTCACTCCCTCACTGGACTTCACTCCTCTCACTTCCTCCTCCAAACTCTATCTGCCTGGTTTCTCCCGCCTCCAGAGCTGTGTCCTTCTCGGTGGGCGGAGCCAACCGCCTGGCCCACCCCCTGGTGTGAATCATCAGCCTCTGGAGGAAGGCAACAAGGATTTTTGGTGAGCTTTGGTGTTCCTAACTGGGATGTAGGGTGTGGTGGTGTGTGACCTGAGTCCCCTGGCTTGCCCAGGGCGACACATTCCCCCTTAGCAAAATGCAGACCGTCCGCGGGCTGCCGTCCAACACCGGTTTTATTTTTCTGTAAAAGATAACATGGTAAAATAATAACATATGTACATTTTTAATAAATCTTCCCTTAACGGGAGGCACATTTCTTAAACGTTGCATAACGGTTTACGGTTACGGTTTCCGCTCTCTCCCACCCAAGCAACCTGGCCCTGATGCTGCCCCTAAAGCCCAGGCAGCACCCCTTGACCCACAGTCCAGCACAAGTTACCCGAGCGGGATCTGTCCTTTCCCTCCAGAGGGTAGCCACCGGTTCCTTTGGTGGCTGGGCCCCAGCCTGCTCTGCTGAGGGCCCTCCCTCCAACCTGCCTCTCCGGAGGCGGCATTGCGGAAAACGGTAACGGTAAACAACTTATTTACAAGCCACTAACGTTTGTGGTTGCCCTGCAAGTTCACGGGCTTGTCCATGAGCAGTTCCTCATGCAAAACTTTTTAAACGGTCCCCACGGGGACAACGGTGCCGGCTCCGGCCGGTTGCAAATCACACAGACAATCAGGTTAGGTACTCGGTATCATCATTTTCATCATTAGCGGAACTTTCAAACTTTTAAACAACAGTTCACACAAACTTCCTGTGGTGGTCCCAACGGGGACGGTGCAACGGGCATCCGCTGCCCTACTCGTACTTTTCTGCTGAGGCGGACCCATCCTCTGCCACCAGCACATCAAACATGCACTGACATGCCTGCGGTGACAGGGGCACCCGGTACCCATTTCCACCGGTACGCGGGGTATGGACAACCACGGGGCCTCCTACATAGCGGGAACGCTCACTTGCCTCTTCAAACTCAACAGCGGACCCGAGGCTGGGGTAGGAGTCATCACCTCTTGTTCCTGCGTCAGGCGTGTTGCCGCCAGCTGTCGCAGCCTCCTGGCCTCCAGCATCCAACACTTCAGCCCCTTCTGCAGTAGCACGGAGCAGCAGATTAGGCGAGCTTACACTGAGGTGCCCCATAAGTAACGGCAAGGGTGATGCATAGGCCGAGACTAGGCCGGGCCCCTCAGCCGCAGCGGCCGGTCCAGGTAGGACATAGGGACGTGGGTCACCAGTCGACTCTGCTACATCCATTCCCCCTCCGTACCTCGGGGTAGTCGTAGTCAGCATCTCCACCTCGCTGGTCCACTGCTCCATCATCTGGAGGATTTGTTCCTGTTGACGCTGGTGGAACTGAATCACCTGGGCCCTCATCCAGGCCACGGTCCCGGGCTCAGGGTCTGGCACAGTCTCTACTGGGACTTCTGGCACCATGCTGTTAAGGGGCCGCGGTTCTAGCGGTTCTCCCTGGTGTACTTCAGGGACGTCCCGGACGTCTGCAGCCGGCTGGTCCGCCGGAGCGGCTGGGCAGGGTATCGCTACCGGTTGGGCAGGTAGCGGGCCTAATGGTGGGGCGGCAGCAGCTATTACGGGTAGCAGGGAGAGAGGTAGGGTGAGCGGAAGCCGGCCGGGCCCCTCAGCTCCAACGGCCGATCCCTCAGGAATACAGGGGCGTGGGTCGCTTACCCGCTCCTCCAAATCCTCTTCTGCCTCGCGTCTCCACATAGCAGCCACCACGTCCGCCATGTCGGTCTCCCACTCCTCCAGGAGGAGTTGCATATGGGCCTGCAGACGATTACTCAGCGGGACAGTCCGGTCCCTCAACCACGTCGCCGTGCCGGGCGCAGGGGCTTCCTCGTTGGGAGTTGGGTCGTACATCTTGGCAATCGTGCCTTCCAGGAACCCAGTATTGCTGCAGAGTCCCGGCGTCTCTGCTTTTATAGCTGCAGCTACATGCGTCCAGCCGCCATCGCGTCCCCCTTAGCTCTTTCCGGCCCCTCCTCTCTCGGGGCGGGGTTTTGGCCTTCGCGCCTCTGCTACTCGAGAAGACGCTCGAGCGGGAACTTTTCGCGCCAAAGATGGCGACTTCTGACATTTTTCAGCCGGATACCTCCGGCGGTAACAAGGCGCACCTCTACCAAACGGCAGAGCGGTAAGATCCTGATCGTGACGCCAAGTTGTCGCGGGCGGGGAGGAGGGTGTCAGCACACTACGCTCACCCCTTCTGCTCGGGTCCGGCGGCTGCTGCTCAGTGGTGGCTCGAGCAGTGGGCCGGATCCCGGGGGTTTCTCGAGCGGCACTCCTCGCCCGTGAGTGAAAGGGGGTTGTTGGATGGGGGAATTGTTTATTGTCCGTGACGCCACCCACGGTTGTGGTGATTTCACCACCGCTGCTCAATATGGGGGTCCCGGGGATGGTGATGCGGAGCAGCCAGGTGTTGCGTTGCCCCTCCGTGGGTAGGGGTTGGTGATCCCGGGGCCCGGTGATGAGATGGGAGATGCAGGGCCTGGTGGGCGCAGGGACGCGGGGGCAGCGCTGTGCCTTGCGGCACTGTGGTACTCACTCAGCCTGAGACGTTGACACCGTTTTACGGTAAACCACACGGCTGGAAAGACGGTTCCCACGGACGGCTGCACTTGCTCTCCCAGTAGGTGACGGTGATGTCCCTTTTCCTTGCACCCTCGTTTCTGTGTTGGTAGCGATGGGTTCCCACCGGTAACCCGCTCCCCGGCTTCAAGCTGGACCAGGGGAGCTCTACTCTTTGCCCGCAGGCGCTGGCCCTGAGAAACTGGTGCCTTGGCGGTGGCGGTGTCTCTCCCACACTGGTTGGGCAGTTGCCTTCAATCGGGACTTGGCTGTTGGGGGATCTACGTCCCCTTCACTGACGAATTTGGCAAATTCTGGCGACTCCAAGCCTTGCCGGGGTCCGAGAGGCCCCTGCCCTGGTGCTGACTGTCCTTCGGAACACTGCTCCAGACCGCCGGGCCACTACCCGTCCGCGGTCCTTCCAGGAACTTCCAAACGGTCCCCCTCCAGACAGTCACCGCCGTTGCTGACCTTGCTGACCTGTCCTGCACACAGCTGGACTACTTCAGGCTTTCTTTCTGTCACCTTTCTTGCTTTCCTCCTTTACCACTTCCACTTCTACTTCCACTTTCACTTCCTTAGCTCATCTTAGCTGGTTACTCCTTCACTCCCTCACTGGACTTCACTCCTCTCACTTCCTCCTCCAAACTCTATCTGCCTGGTTTCTCCTGCCTCCAGAGCTGTGTCCTCCTCGGTGGGCGGAGCCAACCGCCTGGCCCACCCCCTGGTGTGAATCATCAGCCTCTGGAGGAAGGGCAACAAGGATTTTTGGTGAGCTTTGGTGTTCCTAACTGGGATGTAGGGTGTGGTGGTGTGTGACCTGTGTCCCCTGGCTTGCCCAGGGCGACACACTGAGCGTGCGAGGTGCTGAACTGAAGTAAAGTGCTGAATTTAAGATAAGTGCATAGTTTCAACACAATTACATAGTGGTGATAACTGTAATTGTTGAATTTCATTAGGGAATTGTGTGTCTGTTTGTGATTCTGTGAAAAGGAAAAAAAAAAATAAATAAATAAAAAAGTTAGTCTTGTGATTTAATTAGTAGGATTAGTCACACCTGTTTCTAGAAGCTTCTAGCAGCTTCTGGTAGTCATTGTACATCTATATAAACCAGCCAGTGCAAGCGAGGTGCTGAGTGTGCGAGGTGCTGAACTGAAGTAAAGTGCTGAATTTAAGATAAGCGCATAGTTTCAACACAATTACATAGTGGTGATAACTGTAATTGTTGAATTTCATTAGGGAATTGTGTGTCTGTTTGTGATTCTGTGAAAAGGAAAAAAAAAAAAAAAGTTAGTCTTGTGATTTAATTAGTAGGATTAGTCACACCTGTTTCTAGAAGCTTCTAGCAGCTTCTGGTAGTCATTGTACATCTATATAAACCAGCCAGTGCAAGCGAGGTGCTGAGCGTGCGAGGTGCTGAACTGAAGTAAAGTGCTGAATTTAAGATAAGTGCATAGTTTCAACACAATTACATAGTGGTGATAACTGTAATTGTTGAATTTCATTAGGGAATTGTGTGTCTGTTTGTGATTCTGTGAAAAGGAAAAAAAAAATAAATAAATAAAAAAGTTAGTCTTGTGATTTAATTAGTAGGATTAGTCACACCTGTTTCTAGAAGCTTCTAGCAGCTTCTGGTAGTCATTGTACATCTATATAAACCAGCCAGTGCAAGCGAGGTGCTGAGTGTGCGAGGTGCTGAACTGAAGTAAAGTGCTGAATTTAAGATAAGTGCATAGTTTCAACACAATTACATAGTGGTGATAACTGTAATTGTTGAATTTCATTAGGGAATTGTGTGTCTGTTTGTGATTCTGTGAAAAGAAAAAAAAAAAAAAAGTTAGTCTTGTGATTTAATTAGTAGGATTAGTCACACCTGTTTCTAGAAGCTTCTAGCAGCTTCGGGTAGTCATTGTACATCTATATAAACCAGCCAGTGCAAGCGAGGTGCTGAGTGTGCGAGGTGCTGAACTGAAGTAAAGTGCTGAATTTAAGATAAGTGCATAGTTTCAACACAATTACATAGTGGTGATAACTGTAATTGTTGAATTTCATTAGGGAATTGTGTGTCTGTTTGTGATTCTGTGAAAAGGAAAAAAAAAAAAAGTTAGTCTTGTGATTTAATTAGTAGGATTAGTCACACCTGTTTCTAGAAGCTTCTAGCAGCTTCTGGTAGTCATTGTACATCTATATAAACCAGCCAGTGCAAGCGAGGTGCTGAGCGTGCGAGGTGCTGAACTGAAGTAAAGTGCTGAATTTAAGATAAGTGCATAGTTTCAACACAATTATATAGTGGTGATAACTGTAATTGTTGAATTTCATTAGGGAATTGTGTGTCTGTTTGTGATTCTGTGAAAAGGAAAAAAAAAAAAAAGTTAGTCTTGTGATTTAATTAGTAGGATTAGTCACACCTGTTTCTAGAAGCTTCTAGCAGCTTCGGGTAGTCATTGTACATCTATATAAACCAGCCAGTGCAAGCGAGGTGCTGAGTGTGCGAGGTGCTGAACTGAAGTAAAGTGCTGAATTTAAGATAAGTGCATAGTTTCAACACAATTACATAGTGGTGATAACTGTAATTGTTGAATTTCATTAGGGAATTGTGTGTCTGTTTGTGATTCTGTGAAAAGGAAAAAAAAAAAAAGTTAGTCTTGTGATTTAATTAGTAGGATTAGTCACACCTGTTTCTAGAAGCTTCTAGCAGCTTCTGGTAGTCATTGTACATCTATATAAACCAGCCAGTGCAAGCGAGGTGCTGAGCGTGCGAGGTGCTGAACTGAAGTAAAGTGCTGAATTTAAGATAAGTGCATAGTTTCAACACAATTATATAGTGGTGATAACTGTAATTGTTGAATTTCATTAGGGAATTGTGTGTCTGTTTGTGATTCTGTGAAAAGGAAAAAAAAAAAAAAAGTTAGTCTTGTGATTTAATTAGTAGGATTAGTCACACCTGTTTCTAGAAGCTTCTAGCAGCTTCTGGTAGTCATTGTACATCTATATAAACCAGCCAGTGCAAGCGAGGTGCTGAGCGTGCGAGGTGCTGAACTGAAGTAAAGTGCTGAATTTAAGATAAGTGCATAGTTTCAACACAATTACATAGTGGTGATAACTGTAATTGTTGAATTTCATTAGGGAATTGTGTGTCTGTTTGTGATTCTGTGAAAAGGAAAAAAAAATAAATAAATAAAAAAGTTAGTCTTGTGATTTAATTAGTAGGATTAGTCACACCTGTTTCTAGAAGCTTCTAGCAGCTTCTGGTAGTCATTGTACATCTATATAAACCAGCCAGTGCAAGCGAGGTGCTGAGTGTGCGAGGTGCTGAACTGAAGTAAAGTGCTGAATTTAAGATAAGTGCATAGTTTCAACACAATTACATAGTTTGACACAAGAACATAGTTTGAATTTATCCTTATACGTTTTCCATTGTTTTTTTTTTCTCTTTGTTTTACTACTTTAACGTTGATCCCCATTTAATAGGTGCTCCATGGACAATGCTACCAGGTGTGTATCTTGTCAGATGTATGCATGCTTTGAGCAGCCGTTCGAGGGTGACTATGTCTGCACTCGATGCAAGCATGTTGCGTATTTGGAAGCCAAGGTAACTGATCTAAATAAGCAGCTTGCAACACTAAGGGGCATTGCAAACCTGGAGAGGAGTTTAGAGCTCACTGAGCTTTCTCTGGCTGGGGCCAGTGATATGGAGGAGGGTGGAGGTGGGGAAGATCAGGACCCAGAGGTAGGTAGCTGGGTAACAGTTAGAAGAAGAGGTAGGGGGAAAAGTGTCAGGGAGCCTAGTCCAGACCTGGCACAACCTAGTAAATATGCCTGTTTGGCTGATATTAGGAATGAAGGGCCTGGACTAGGGTCATTACAGCAGGATGTTGCTCCTAGCAACCAGGAAAACAACTGCTGTAGGAAGGAGGGAAATAGGAGTGCAGCAAAGCCCAGACAGATGTTGGTGGTAGGGGACTCTATAATTAGGCGGACAGACGGTCATCTGTCGCCGAGACCGTGAATGCCGAACAGTGTGTTGTCTGCCGGGTGCTCGGGTTCGGCATATTGCGGATCGGATAGACAGATTGCTGGGTGGGGCTGGGGAAAACCCAGCGGTCATGGTGCACATTGGTACTAATGACAAAGTTAGAGGCAGGTGGAAGGTCCTTAAAAATGATTATAGGGAACTAGGAGAGAAGCTGAAGTCCAGGACCTCCAAGGTGGTGTTTTCAGAAATACTACCTGTGCCACGAGCGTCACTAGAAAGACAGCGGGAGCTTAGGGAGATAAATATGTGGCTTAGAAATTGGTGCAGGAAGGAAGGGTTCGGGTTCATGGAGAACTGGGCCGACTTCTCAGTCGGCTACAGGCTCTACGGTAGGGACGGGCTGCACCTCAATGGGGAAGGTGCAGCTGTGCTGGGGGAGAAAATGGTCAGACGGATGGAGGAGCTTTTAAACTAGGATCGGGGAGGAGGGAGGGTAGTGGAGCAAATAAGGGGAGAGATAGAGCAGATAGAGACAGTGAGACGGTAGGGGTCAATGAAGGATTAGGGGGGATGGGACATACAAGGAACGTAGGGAGGCTAGGAGTAATAAAGGTGTTAATAGGATTAAATGTCTACTGGCAAATGCAAGAAGTCTTGCAAACAAAATGAATGAATTGGAGACTCTTATGTCAACCATGGATTATGATGTGGTGGGCATTACGGAAACCTGGCTGGATGAAAGCCATGACTGGGTGACAAACATACAGGGTTATAGTACATTTAGGAAGGACAGGAAAGGCCAAAAAGGTGGTGGGGTGTGTATATTTATTAAATCTAACCTAAAACCTGTGTTGTATGATGACATTGAGGGGAACAGCAACAATGTAGAGTCAGTATGGGTAAATGTACATGGGGAGGGGAATAATGGAAAAATGCTAATTGGAGTTTGCTATAAGCCTCCTAACATACCTCAACAAATAGAGGGTGAAATGCTGGAACAAATTGAAAAGGCAGCTAATAATAATAATCGGGTTCTTATTATGGGGGATTTCAACTATCCAGACATTCAGTGGGACATAGAATCTTCTGGTTCTGCTAAAAGCTGTAAGTTCTTATCTACTATTCAAGACCATTTCCTCTCTCAGATGGTAGGTGAACCGACCAGGGGAGATAATTTGCTAGATCTGGTCCTGTCAAATAGACCGGATACAATTTCAGATCTACAGGTTCGGGAGCATTTGGGCACCAGCGATCATAATATGGTAAGCTTCAACATAATATTCAATAGAACATTTCAAAGGGGGAATGCTAAAACCTGGAATTTTAGGAAAGCTGATTTCAACAAATTAAGGGAAGAGCTTAAATGTGTAGATTGGGACAAAGTCATAATAACTGGGGATACCGAACATAAATGGGGTAAGTTTAAGGATATAAATTGTAATAAATCTGTGAATTTTCACTTTTTATATGATGCATGCCAATTTCAGATCGTGCTGGCTCCCCTCTCTCTCTGTTTGGTCGTAGTTATGCTACAAATTCTGGTGGCCGGTCACCACCATGCCATGCACGCCTGATTTTGGTTTGCTATGTATTCCTCCTGTTGGTAGCTGTTCAGATTCAGTTACCTCACCCCTTTCCACAGGCAATGCTAATTAAGCACCATCTTGGATCTGGTCCGCCTTTATCAATGGTTGCTGTTTGGCACTGGGAGGATCAGTTCTGATATAGTCCTGGTATGGTGCAGAGCTTGCTCCACATGCTGGGACCTGGGCTGGTCTCTATCCACAAGTGCCTTTTTTGCAACATAGAAGCGATTATATACAAGTTACAGGTATGTGTGCTCATTATGGTTCTGCTTTTAACTTTATCTAGGAGGCCGCATGGCACATGAAATACAGAATGTAGAGTAGGACCCCCCTATTGAGATTTGCCGTGACGTTGGCAGGGGTGGCTCAAAAAATTGATCAATTATTTGCTAAAAATCTCATTTTTTTATTGTAGTACAGTTGGAATAAATCTGTGAATTTTCACTTTTTATATGATGCATGCCAATTTCAGATCGTGCTGGCTCCCCTCTCTCTCTGTTTGGTCGTAGTTATGCTACAAATTCTGGTGGCCGGTCACCACCATTCCATGCACGCCTGATTTTGGTTTGCTATGTATTCCTCCTGTTGGTAGCTGTTCAGATTCAGTTACCTCACCCCTTTCCACAGGCAATGCTAATTAAGCACCATCTTGGATCTGGTCCGCCTTTATCAATGGTTGCTGTTTGGCACTGGGAGGATCAGTTCTGATATAGTCCTGGTATGGTGCAGAGCTTGCTCCACATGCTGGGACCTGGGCTGGTCTCTATCCACAAGTGCCTTTTTTTCAACATAGAAGCGATTATATACAGGTTACAGGTATGTGTGCTCTATTATGGTTCTGCTTTTAACTTTATCTAGGAGGCCGCATGGCACATGAAATACAGAATGTAGAGTAGGACCCCCCTATTGAGATTTGCCGTGACGTTGGCAGGGGTGGCTCAAAAAATTGATCAATTATTTGCTAAAAATCTCATTTTTTTATTGTAGTACAGTTGGAATAAATCTGTGAATTTTCACTTTTTATATGATGCATGCCAATTTCAGATCGTGCTGGCTCCCCTCTCTCTCTGTTTGGTCGTAGTTATGCTACAAATTCTGGTGGCCGGTCACCACCATGCCATGCACGCCTGATTTTGGTTTGCTATGTATTCCTCCTGTTGGTAGCTGTTCAGATTCAGTTACCTCACCCCTTTCCACAGGCAATGCTAATTAAGCACCATCTTGGATCTGGTCCGCCTTTATCAATGGTTGCTGTTTGGCACTGGGAGGATCAGTTCTGATATAGTCCTGGTATGGTGCAGAGCTTGCTCCACATGCTGGGACCTGGGCTGGTCTCTATCCACAAGTGCCTTTTTTGCAACATAGAAGCGATTATATACAGGTTACAGGTATGTGTGCTCTATTATGGTTCTGCTTTTAACTTTATCTAGGAGGCCGCATGGCACATGAAATACAGAATGTAGAGTAGGACCCCCCTATTGAGATTTGCCGTGACGTTGGCAGGGGTGGCTCAAAAAATTGATCAATTATTTGCTAAAAAATCTCATTTTTTTATTGTAGTACAGTTGGAATAAATCTGTGAATTTTCACTTTTTATATGATGCATGCCAATTTCAGATCGTGCTGGCTCCCCTCTCTCTCTGGATGAAAGCCATGACTGGGTGACAAACATACAGGGTTATAGTACATTTAGGAAGGACAGGAAAGGCCAAAAAGGTGGTGGGGTGTGTATATTTATTAAATCTAACCTAAAACCTGTGTTGTATGATGACATTGAGGGGAACAGCAACAATGTAGAGTCAGTATGGGTAAATGTACATGGGGAGGGGAATAATGGAAAAATGCTAATTGGAGTTTGCTATAAGCCTCCTAACATACCTCAACAAATAGAGGGTGAAATGCTGGAACAAATTGAAAAGGCAGCTAATAATAATAATCGGGTTCTTATTATGGGGGATTTCAACTATCCAGACATTCAGTGGGACATAGAATCTTCTGGTTCTGCTAAAAGCTGTAAGTTCTTATCTACTATTCAAGACCATTTCCTCTCTCAGATGGTAGGTGAACCGACCAGGGGAGATAATTTGCTAGATCTGGTCCTGTCAAATAGACCGGATACAATTTCAGATCTACAGGTTCGGGAGCATTTGGGCACCAGTGATCATAATATGGTAAGCTTCAACATAATATTCAATAGAACATTTCAAAGGGGGAATGCTAAAACCTGGAATTTTAGGAAAGCTGATTTCAACAAATTAAGGGAAGAGCCTAAATGTGTAGATTGGGACAAAGTCATAATAACTGGGGATACCGAACATAAATGGGGTAAGTTTAAGGATATACTACTAGAGTCCTGTAAAAAACGTATACCCTCTGGTAATAAAATGTCCAGGAATAAAAAGAAACCACTATGGATAAATAAGACTGTACAAAGTATAATAAAACAAAAACAAAGGGCATTTAAAATCTTAAAGGCTGAGAATACAGAAATAGCATTTCAGAAGTATAAAGATATCAATAGGAAATGTAAAAAAGAAATCAAACAAGCAAAATTAGCTACTGAAACAAAAATCGCCAATGACATTAAAATAAATCCCAAAATCTTTTATAAATACATTAATGCCAAAAGGAAAACAAAGGATAGTATCGGCCCCTTAAAATATAATAACAAGTTAGTTATAGAGGACAAACAAAAGACTGAGATATTAAATAAGGATTTCTCATCTGTATTCACCAAGGAACTGACTGTACCAGGGATCATTCAACAAGTGAAAAATCAAAGTTCACCACCCGATATAATTAATTTAACACAAGATGAAGTACGCCTACGTCTGAGTAAATTAAACATTGACAAATCCCCAGGGCCAGATGGCATTAATCCACGAATATTGAGGGAATTGAGCTCCGTAATCGACAGACCGCGTGTATCTCATCTTTTTAGACTCACTTGTAACAGGGTTGGTGCCTCAGGATTGGAGGATTGCTGATGTGGTACCGATATTTAAGAAAGGTAAGAGGGTAGATCCAGGCAACTACCGTCCAGTAAGCCTGACATCAGTAGTATGCAAAGTTTTTGAAGGCATTTTAAGGGATGACATGCAAAAATATATTGCAGAAAATAATATGATAACTGACAAACAGCATGGATTCATGAAAGATAAGTCGTGTCTAACCAACCTGTTGGGGTTCTATGAGGGGGTAAGTTCAAACCTGGATATTGGTAATGCAGCTGATGTGATTTATTTGGACTTTGCAAAGGCATTTGATACTGTACCACATAATAGCCTTATACTAAAGCTCCAGAAGCAAGGATTAGGGGACACAATATGCAACTGGGTAAGGAATTGGCTAAAAGATAGGAAACAAAGAGTAGTCATAAATGGTACATTCTCTAAATGGGCTATAGTCAGCAGTGGGGTGCCGCAGGGATCTGTGCTTGGACCGATTCTTTTTAATCTCTTTATTAATGACCTTGTGGATGGGATTGATAGTACAGTGTCAGTCTTTGCCGATGACACCAAACTATGTAGGATATTAAAAACTGACCTGGATAGTACAATATTACAAAAAGATCAGGTTAAGATGTCAGAATGGGCAGATACTTGGCAAATGAGATTTAATGTTGATAAATGTAAAGTAATGCACCTAGGACGGAGTAATCCTATAGCTGCATATACATTAAATGGAAGTAAACTCGGGACTACAGAACAGGAGAAGGACTTGGGTATTCTCATTACAAATAAGCTGAGCAGCAGCACTCAATGTCAAGCAGCAGCTGCTAAAGCAAACAAGATTTTAGGGTGTATAAAAAGAGAGATTAGATCCCGTGATCCCAACGTATTGTTACCCCTCTATAAATCACTTGTAAGGCCACATCTGGAATACGGGATCCAGTTTTGGGCTCCACATTTTAAAAAGGACATTCAGAAGTTAGAGTCAGTTCAAAGGCGGGCAACTAGACTATTACAAGGAATGTAAGGCCTCCCATATGATGACAGGTTGAAAAAGTTAGATATATTTAGCTTAGAAAAAAGATGTCTCAGAGGAGATCTCATTTATATGTATAAATACATGTGTGGTCAATATAAAGGACTGGCACATGACTTATTTCTTCCAAAAACAATACTAAGGACCAGGGGGCACTCACTGCGAGTGGAAGAAAAGCGATTCCAACAGCTAAATAGGAAAGGGTTCTTTACAGTTAGAGCAGTCAGACTGTGGAATGCCCTACCACAAGAGGTAGTAATGGCAGATACTATAACAGCTTTTAAAAAAGGGCTGGATGATTTCCTCAGTACACAAAACATTGTTGGTTATAAATGACTTAGTGACTAAATGTAGAACTGGTGGAGGAAGGTTGAACTAGATGGACCTAGGTCTTTTTTCAACCTAAGTAACTATGTAACTATGTAAGAAGTATCTGTTTTAGGTTAAATTAATATTCTTATTGACACCTATTAAAGGTTATGTTTTACTGGATCTCTTGTGCTGTGTACCCGAGATGTTAAACCTGCAATCTACAGGTCTCTATACAGACTAGGAGTTAACTGATACCTGACCCTGGTTTGTCCCTGCCTGACCACGAATGTTGGTGCCCTGAGATAACGCAATGGCGCCCTCACGCAACATCGGCTGACCCCAAGTGTCATTAACTGCACCCTCAGCTTTAAACCAAGTGTAACACAAACCAACAGAAGACATAAATGAAAGTGTACACAGGCAGAAGGTGAGACACAGGGCTAAGGACGTGTAAACACAGTCATACAAGAAAGATAAAGGAAAACAAAAGAAACCCAAAAGAATAACAGAATACGTGTAAACCCTCCAATTCCGAAAATAAACTGAATAGGAGAAAACTGGGAAGGGAATCACACAAACAAACTGCTGGGAAGAGCAATGCCAATAACTCAGAAAGAATCATTAACTGAGGAGCTGGGTCTCCAGACAACCATCCATCTAGAAATATAGCCAGCACTGAAGGCATGTGAGTAGTAAGTATAAATAGCCTCTCCCAAGATGTATTAGGGCAAACAAAACAAGGAAGTGTACACACCTGAATAAAAGTGAAACAGTAATGAAAAACAAAGGAAAGACAAGAGACCCATCAGCAGTTGGACCAACACAAAACGTGCTGTGGTACAAGAGAGAGAGAAACTGACCACACAACCTTAGGATGTCTCATGGCAGCTTTCTTGGCTCTACTAATGGAAAACACTATAACACTGACAATAAAATTCATGTTACCTTTGAAATATATTGTTGACAGATCATGTGATCACCATGTTTAATGTCCTTCATGTTTTTGGATAGAAAAATACCCCTGCCTTGGCAGCCACTATCAGGCTTGCAGATGTAAGTCTTGTTTTTCTTTGTGCGACAATAAGCTTGTAAATCACCATAACTGCAGTAAAAGTAGAGAAAAGATCAAGCTGGATATTAATAAACATTGATAAAATTCATATCCACAGTACAGAAATAAAGCAAGTGTAATTTTTAAGAATTATTCATAAACTGACAAGTTGATGGAAAATTATCTTCAGCAGATTGAAATGAGCCCATAGTTCATGCATCATCTAAGGGTACATGCACAATTGCACACATTGTGGATTTGAGGTGGATTTTCTTTTGCGTTTCTGCTGTAATTCCGCAATAAAACCCACACTTATTATATGGGGATGTTGTTGAGAAATTCACCCTATTCATTGTAAGATCTAGGACCGCAATGAATCCCGTGCAAAGAATTGACAGACGGCGGATTTTAAAGTGCGCAGAGCAGGTTAATTTATGTGCAGAAAATTTCCACAATGTCTACATGAGTTTTTTAAAATCCTATTAACCTATCTGGTACTGTATTGCACTGTGGATTTTCCGCGTGCAAATCAGCACTGGAAATTTACACCAAATAAACACTGTGCATTTAGCATAAGTCTGCTCATCCAAGTATATAGCAATACAGACTTGAAGGACTTTTTGAAGATCAACAGGAAAATTTTAACGCTTACAGTTTTAGTCGACATTATTGACAATTTGAACATTGAGTACACAATGTAAATTATCTCCTGAAATAAAGTGTTTAAAGCGGGTTATCCAGTCAAGATAACTTACCATGCTCTATGATCGCACACTGTAATTTCAGATGTAGCAGAGCTGAATCGTCGTGGGATCTCGTGTGGATTACGTCGGAACTTCAGGAGTGTTTTGGGGTTAAAGTGGTGAAAGAGGGTGTTTTTTTGTCTTTTATTCCAAATAAAGGATTATTTACTTTCACTTACAGATTAGTAAGTGTGGTATCTCATAGACACCTCCCATTCCTAATCTAGGGCTGAGTAGCACCTGTGAGCTGACATTAACCCCATTATTACCCCTATTGCCACCTCACCAGGGCAGTCGGAAAGAGCTGGGTAAAGTGCTGGGATTGTCGCATCTAATGGATGCGACAATCCCGGGCGGCTGCAGACTGCTATTTTTAGGCTGGAAGGGGCCAAAAAGCATGGGTCTCCCCAACCTGAGAATACCAGCCCCCAGCTGTCGGACTTTATTATGGCTGGGTATCAAAATTGGGGGGAACTGAACGTCGTTTTTAAATTATTTAAATATTTTTTTTCAAAAAAGCCGCATGCCAAGATAAGTACACGACCGGGGGCTGTAGCCGTATTCTTTATCTGTGCTGGGTATCATATTATGGGGCACCCTACACCAAATATTTTATTTATTTATTTTTATACCACGATAGACGCGCAGACTGGGTCTGTGGTTGCAGGCAATCAGACACTGTCACACAGACTGGGGGTGCGTCTGACTGCAACCAATCACAGACACTGATGGGCGAGGAAAGCAGTGCATATGCATGAAGGCTAATGCGGGGCCCTTGAAGTGAATAAGAGGCCGCGGGATCAGTTACAGCCACGCTGATGACTCAGTAAGTAAAGCGTGCTTGCTCCTATCCCCCTATCCCTTCTACCACCATTTTTAATTGCTGGATTCTGGTCCCCATTGACTTATATGGGGACAAGCATCCGGCCAGATACACAAGATCACTCATGGGCCAGAACCGGATTTTTTTAAAAAGCTGTTTAGGATGGCCGGTCTTGGTTATCTGCAAGTTCACCCATCACTATACATGAGAAATAACATTATTATATGACTTATACACGGCAGTTTCAACAGTTTTCCCCTGGGTATGCAGTATCTTTGATTTACAGTTGTTTCTTAGCTGGTGGTAGGAGACTTGGTGCTTTGATGTCTTCTATACACAGTACACAGAGACATAAAGGATTCCTCCTCTCCTATCTGCTGTTTTGAAGTACCATTACTATTTTATGAATTTTGACATGCATGTTTTTATAATAATTATTCAATAAACTATTTTTATATATTGAAATCACTGTTTTTCTTGTTGAGTATTTTTTTACTCCACAAATGTTGTCTTGAACTTATTAGAACTAGCAGCACCATCTGTGTGTGTCTCTGGTTCTCTCACACACTGCTTCCCATTCCTTCTCACACTCCCCTCTCCATAGACTTCAATAGGCAGCTGTTATCTGATTTCTCAGTAAGTAGTCAGCACATCAAGACTGATTGATAGTGTTTTGTGAGAGTGAAAGGTGAGTTCGGGAGGCAGAGACGAGTAGAAGAAGTGATTCATCAGTGTAGAAACAATCATATTTCTCTGATATATCATGTTATACAGTCTCTTATATTTGCTTGTAATATTGCTTTATGAAAAGTTTACATAACTGTGATCATTTACATGTATGCAGACCTTGATGTAGAGGCACAGCCCTCGTCACACAAGTGTATTACGACACCTTATAACTTACACAGAGCCATAATACTGCACCCACAGAACATGACACCATATGAATCTAATTTTATATGGAGGGATATGTTGTTTTTTTGTATAGGGTTGTGTATGAATCAGACAGAAAATAAATTGCAGCATGCTCCATCACATTTCTGAGATATTCTTGAAGTGAGTATATGGTCTCTGTAACATGCTGCTGTATAAAGGCACCATATGGCATGATAGGCTATCAGTGATCGAACGGTAGCGCTGTA
The DNA here is from genome assembly GCF_048569485.1 of Anomaloglossus baeobatrachus. NCBI lineage: Eukaryota > Metazoa > Chordata > Amphibia > Anura > Aromobatidae > Anomaloglossus > Anomaloglossus baeobatrachus. Next base: position 524,285,691 of record NC_134356.1, read on the forward strand.
TTGTAAATGTGATGGCCTGGGGTACCAAGCGCAGATGTTCATATGGAAAGGCCACTGTGCCTGATTAAAAAATGAAAATGATGGTGGACTTGCAGTAATTCCAAAGCCATTTATTTCTCCTGATTAGCGTGTTCTCCAGCTCAAACCTCAACTGATCAAAAATTGATTGCAAACCCTAAGTGCTCGCAAGTGATAAAACATCGGATTGTACTCCATGTTATGCTATGGAGCTGTGCACCTGTCCGTTTTTTTTTTTTTTTGCTCAGACCGAGTCGGTACACGGGAAAAAAAATCGCTTCATGTCACAGTTGGGGGGAAAAAAAATTCTCCATCTTCTCATCCGAGAAAATCAGATCACATTCTGATCACACTCTAATCAGAGTTAGATCAGAGTGTGAGTTGCATAATTGACCCAATTCTTTAGGATGAGAGAATATAAACTGGTGTGACCATAGCAGCCCATTATTGTTATAGTTCTCATTCCAGAACACCCCTTAAAGGGAACTTTTCAAGTTCAAATTCTTCCTAGCAGCCTCCAGCTTTCAGCCATAGAGAAATGGCCGGTGTGGCTTCAGTAGCGAGCGACTGTAACCATGCCCCTGGCACTGACTGACAGCTAGCTCTGTACAGAGCCGGCTGTCAGACAGTGCTGGGGTGAAGTTACAGCCGCTGCTCACTGTGAACTGAGCGGTGACTGAAGTCGCGCCTCTATAATTGAAAGCCCGAGGCTGCCAGGAGGAATAAAGGTAATTTCCTCCTGGTAACAGGGCGTTAAGTGCAGCGGCTGCACAGCTTTAGAACGCTATTACCCTGCAGATTAACCCCACATCTGAAGGTTTGGGGACATGACAGATTTCCCTTAAAAGTGCTGGGAACTGGAGGCTTATAAATATTAAAAGGACCCTCAAAACTGCAGTCAAAATGTGGTACTCACTCAGCAGGAAGGCACCATGTTCGTGGAAAGATGTTGTAGTCTTTTGGAAAAAGTTTTAGTAGACGATTCATATTTCTTGCCAACAAGTCCTTCCTGCATATCTCACTCATTCCTGGGAAGTGGTTAATTTTCTGTTCAGAAAATATATATTCAGTGATAAAGAAGAAAAATTGGAATATTTCTGTATGGAAACCTATTTGCCGGAAAACTTGCCTGGAATCTCTTCATGTCCATTACACGCTCCAGTGAGACCGAGCAGTCTGTCCAGTAAACCGTCCATTCCTCTTCGTCTCCGACTTCCTTCAGCCCACTAACACGCGCAGCGCGACGGACTGAAATGAGAGCAGATGCTGAGGACGCAGAACATCGCTACCTCATCCATACCAATTTTATTATTGAAAGTATCACTGGAGGAAAAACAGATCATAAGGCATTCAACAGATCCGTATCATGAATGGAAGCCAGTGTGAATAGAGCTCAGCTTTTATATGGTAAAGCACACATGCAAGATGATATTTCAACACAGGGAACATTTCATCATAGAAAATCATCAATGTAACTGTCAACATCTTGCATTATATGCCCCTAAGGACTGACAAAGTTGGTGAAACAATATTTAGATGCTGAGTGGATTGGAAGCGACATGCCTGACCGTTCTTCCTCTTGACATCGGGGAAAGAGTCAGACGGGGAAAGAGTCAGACGGGGAAAGAGTCAGACGGGGAAAGAGACAGACGGGGAAAGAGACAGACGGGAAAAGAGATAGACGGGGAAAGAGACAGACACAGAGATACAGAGAGACAGACACAGAGATAGAGATAGAGAGAGACAGACACAGAGATAGAGCGAGACAGACACATAGACATAGAGAGAGACTGATACAGAGACAGACAGAGAGATAGACACAGACAGACACGCAGAGACAGACAGGTAACGAAACAGTCAGACAGACAGAGACTGGGAGAGAGACAGAGAGACAGTTACTATCCCGGGCAATGCCCGGGTACTACAGCTAGTAATAATATAACACCCAAAAAATAGCGTAAACAGAGATCCCCTAATATTATATTTATTGCAATATTAAGAACATGCAAATTATATAACAGTTTTTGGTCAAAAAAAGGAAAAGTGCCTCAATAAAGGGGAAAGGAAAATGATAGGGCTCCATAAAAAAAGGGTCTAATGATAATATGGGGTAAACGGATCAGAAGGTATGATATTATAAGTATACAACTGTATTTAGTCCACTTACCGCTCTCATACTTGCAGCTGGTTAAATTGATACCAATTAACCTAAAATAAAAAATTTAAAAAAAGTATTAATCTAATGATTGGTTGGGGTCTTGGCATCTGCAACCGGCTATTTTGTGACTTGTCTTTATAGTGTTTCAAAGGCTTTTCTTGCGTTCTTTGCTCAGGAGCGCAGCGCTCCCTATCCTCCCGGCTTCCTGCTTGCCAGGGGATGGCGCATTTATGATGATTGATGATATGACTGGTAGCTATAACTCTACTATATCCCAGGAGTGCAGGGCACTCAGCATGCCGGTTCCAACCAATCTAAACCACAAAACAGCGGACAAATATGTCCTGAAAAATGAATCTAACAGGTTATTCAGCCCTTTTTTATGTACAGGCGGGTCAGCTAATCAGGACATTAGTAACTGCAATGTTGTCTTACAGGTGTGATGGCAATAACAAGTTATAAGAAAGATGTCCCAGATGTCCATATATTGTTCCTATCAGATAGTAAGGCTACTTTCACACATCCGTGTGGCACGTCCTACTATTGTCCGTGTTTTTTCTCGGACAGATCACTGACCCATAGAGTTTCATTGATCCATATACATAGTTTTAAAAACGGATCCGTCTGTTGTGAGACGAAAAAACATGTCTTATTCTCGTCCATCTTGGGGATCTAACCATTATGGGAATCCATGAGACATGGATGAATCTAGGAAGATAGACTTTATACTTTAGTTGCCATCAAAGTTTCATTTGTTTTTAGCTAATATATTAAGAGTTAAATGGATAAAAAGGTTCAGTCTACTGCTTGAGTAAAAAAAGAAGGGATGAAAAAAAAATGATGCAAGTAAGAAGTAACTAGGATGAGATCTGAGAAAACATACTGTATTTTTTGGACTATAAGAAGCACTTTTCCTCCCAAAAATTTGGGAGGAAAATGAGGGGTGCGTATTAAAATCTGAATGTAGTTTAACGGGGGGTGGTGAAGAGGGGTCCAAGGAGGCAGGGGCAATGGTATGCGGTGTGCTGCCCACGCTGGTCTGTGCGGCGCTGTTCTGTGCATCGGGAGGCGTGGCTCTGCTCTGTGCGCGGCTGATGACGTGGCTCTGCTCTGTGCAGGGCTGCTCTGCTCTGTTCTGTGCGGAACTGCTCTGTGCGGCGGGCGGTCATTCTGAAGATGTCGGCAGTCAGGGCTTCAAATAATGGCGCCTAGAGTCAACGCATGCGCAGATGGAGCTCTCAGCTGAAGCTCTCATCTGCGCATGCGCCGACTCCGGCCGCCATTATTTGAAGCCCTCACCACCGACATCTTCAGAATGGCCGGTGACTCACCGCCTCCCGCGTCACCAGCCCTGCACAGCAGAGCCACGTCACCAGCCCCACACAGCAGAACCGCGTCACCCGCCCCGCACAGCAGAGCTGCGTCACCAGCCCCCACAACAAAGCCATGTCACCCGCCCCGCACAGCAGAGCTGCGTCACCAGCCCCCACAGCAGAGCCACGTCACCAGCCCCGCACAGCAGTGCCGCGTCACCAGCCCCACACAGCAGAGCCATGTCACTATCCCCGCACAGCAGAGCCATGTCACCAGCCCCGTTCAGAGCTGCGTCCGCAGTGAGTATCTGGGCCCCCCTCTGTACCACTGGTAGCATTGCAGTACTCCAGTACTGCTCCTGCTTCCTGTGACCCCCGCTCCGCTGCTGCCTCCTCTACCTGATAAAACACCACCGGATTATAAAACAGACCCTATATATTTTTTTTCTCCCTTTTTTTTCTCCAAATTTGGGGTGCGTCTTATAATCCGGTGTGTCTTATAAAACAAAATAATACGGTAGTTCTGCTTCTCGGATGGTAACACTCATATGGATGTGTGAATGGAGCCTAAAGGCCACTTTACACACAGAGATAAATCTTTGGCAGATCTGTGGTTGCAGTGAAATCATGGACATATTGTTCCATTTGTACACAGCCACAAACCTGGCACTGATTGTCCACAATTTCACTGCAACGACAGATCTGCAGCAGATTTATCTCTGTGTGTAAAGTGGCCTTTAGGCACATGTCTATAGGGCAGATTCCAATATCGGCTAAACACCTGCGTTTTTTCTTCTTTTTCTTTTTAGACTGGTCTGTTGTATCTGATGTGAATTCTGTCTTTGTCTCTTCAGTTGCATGGTCCCACGTGTCCTGAGTTTGACTTTCCTCTAATAAATTACTTTGCTCAGGGTCTATAGTCTTAATTTTGGTTTCCTTGTCTGCTGGGATTGTTCGACTCAAGCTTTCGGCTTCTGATTCTTCCTCATCTTCATCATCTTCCCCAGAATCATCCTCTGATTCACTGCACACTCGGGTCTCAACTTTCATTGTATAAGCCAACACTTAAGCTGTAAAATAAACAGATGATATAATGAAAGAGTAAAATGATGGGAAACTCCAACAGAATTCTTCCCCGCACCCACTACTAAAACTATGGAGGCAACTTTCCAAGAAAAATGCTACGGGTCCCGTTACACGTCTCGATGTTCCAGCGATCCCGACAACGATACGACCTGGTCAGGATCGCTGGTACGTCGCTACATGGTCGGGACACCAACGATCAAAAAATGAACCAGGAAGTTCAGCGGGGGACTGGTCGCTGCTATGTGTCACACGTAGCGAGATCACTAGTGTCACAAAACCTGTCAAGTTTCAGCGATCTTACTTTAGTCACGTAAAGAGAACCTTTCACCACTGTTTACATACTAAACTGGCCAAGGCATGATAAAGTGGATGACATAATACATAAAGCGTAGTTTTTATTATTTTTTTATTTCTTGTTTCTGTTGTGAAGATATTAGCTTGTAAAGTTTCTTTACTTATTTCCCCTTTTAATGAAGCTAGCAATAGTGAGATTCTTCTCTGGGAGCATTTACTTTTTACCCTGTATGCGGTTGCCCATTCATAAACTAGAGGGGTTATACAGGTGAAAAAAGGCAAATGCCCCCGAGAAGTTATGAAACACCTGTTTCACTCTGATATAATAAGAGTCATATATTTAATCAGGTCACACTGAGATCTCACTGCTGGTGCACACTGTCACTGCAAGCGCTGCATCAATATCAGGCATGGGGAAATAATGATATAATAACTGGGATAGATGCAGAAGGGTGTGAAAAGCTGCTCGCACGCTGTCCTCTGTCAAGACATTCATAATATAATGACAAGACAGTGCTGTGAGACGAGAGCTGCAGCGTGGCACATACAGCATTCTGCATCTAACCCAGGTATCAGCTCATTATTCCCTGATACCTGGGATTGATAATATCCACAATGTTGTATATAATGACATTAAAGCACAGTTCTCCCTCTCGCACAGCACTTTTTATGACAGTAATGAAATCTCAGTGTGATCAGGTTAGACATATCAGTCTTACCAGAGCACAGTGAAAAAGCTGCCTCTAAGCTTCCCTAGGGGTGTTTTGTTCTTTTCAAATAGCACCTCCGCATATATATCAGCCCCAGCACCTATGTATAGATCAGCTCCAGCACCTATATATACATCAGCACCAGCACCTATATATACATCAGCGCCAGCACCTATGTATACATCAGCACCAGCACCTATGTATACATCAGCCCCAGCACCTATATATACATCAGCGCCAGCACCTATGTATAAATCAGCCCTAGCACCTATATCTACATCAGCGCCAGCACCTATATATACATCAGCCCTAGCACCTATGTATACATCAGCGCCAGCACCTATGTATACATCAGCGCTAGCACCTATATATACATCAGCGCCAGCACCTATGTATACATCAGTGACAGCCTCTCTATATATATCAACACCAGCACCTGTATATACATCGTTCCCAGCACCTGTATATACATCAGCCCCAGCACCTGTATATACATCAGCCCCAGCGCCTGTATATACATCGGTCCCAGCGCATGTATATACATCGGCCCCAGAGCATGTATATACATCGGCCCCAGCGCATGTATATACATCAGCTCCAGTACCTGTATATACATCAGCCCCTGCGCCTGTATATATGTCAGCCGCAGCACCTGTATATACATCAGCCCCAGCACCTATGTATACATCAGCCCCAGCACCTATATATACATGAGCGCCAGCACCCATGTATACATCAGCCCCAGCACCTATATATACATCAGCGCCAGCACCTATGTATACATCAGCACCAGCACCTATGTATACATCAGCGCCAGCACCTATGTATAAATCAGCCCTAGCACCTATATCTACATCAGCGCCAGCACCTATGTATACATCAGCATTAGCACCTATGTATACATCAGCCCCAGCACCTATATATACATCAGCGCCAGCACCTATGTATAAATCCGCCCTAGCACCTATGTATACATCAGCGCTAGCACCTATATATACATCAGCGCTAGCACCTATATATACATCAGCCCCAGCGCCTGTATATACATCGGCCCCAGCGCATGTATATACATCGGCCCCAGAGCATGTATATACATCGGCCCCAGCGCATGTATATACATCAGCATTAGCACCTATGTATACATCAGCGCCAGCACCTATGTATACATCAGCGCCAGCACCTATGTATACATCAGCGCTAGCACCTATGTATACATCAGCGCCAGCACCTATGTATAAATCAGCCCTAGCACCTATATCTACATCAGCGCCAGCACCTATGTATACATCAGCACCAGCACCTATGTATACATCAGCCCCAGCACCTATATATACATCAGCGCCAGCACCTATGTATAAATCAGCCCTAGCACCTATATCTACATCAGTGCCAGCACCTATGTATACATCAGCACCAGCACCTATGTATACATCAGCCCCAGCACCTATATCTACATCAGCGCCAGCACCTATGTATACATCAGTGACAGCCTCTCTCTATATATCAACACCAGCACCTGTATATACATCGTTCCCAGCACCTGTATATACATCAGCCCCAGCACCTGTATATACATCAGCCCCAGCGCCTGTATATACATCGGCCCCAGCGCATGTATATACATCGGCCCCAGCGCATGTATATACATCGGCCCCAGAGCATGTATATACATCGGCCCCAGCGCATGTATATACATCAGCTCCAGTACCTGTATATACATCAGCCCCTACGCCTGTATATACATCAGCTCCAGTACCTGTATATACATCAGCCCCAGGTCAGCCCCTGTATACACATCAGCCCCTGTATACACATCAGCCCCTGTATATACTGTACATCAGCCCCTGTATACACATCAGCCCCTGTATACACATCAGCCCCTGTATACACATCAGCCCCTGTATATACTGTACATCAGCCCCTGTATACACATCAGCCCCTGTATATACTGTACATCAGCCCCTGTATACACATCAGCCCCTGTATACACATCAGCCCCTGTATACACATCAGCCCCTGTATATACTGTACATCAGCCCCTGTATACACATCAGCCCCTGTATATACTGTACATCAGCCCCTGTATACACATCAGCCCCTGTATATACTGTACATCGGCCCCAGCATGGATTCGCACACAGGACTGATCACTGCTGTAACTGAGCCCGCACAGCACTTATAAAACTTTCATCCTACACACACGGCTGCGGGCCGTTGCTATGGACGCTTTGCTTCAGTTCTCGCCATCGCCGGTCCTACCGTACAGAAGTCCGTAGTCTCCGGGAGCTTTACCTCTTCACTCTCATACATAGCGCAGATACATACCCGACTCCCGGGCCTCCCAGGGACAACAACTTCTCGGTAACCATGGAAACCGGGCATAGCCGCCACAGCTGGGGGCGGGGTGGACGGACGGGACTTCGGGTCACTGCTCAGGGCAGTAATGGCAAATCCGAGCGCCTTGTGGAGAATACTGTGGCCGGGGCGATACCGGAGAGTGAGCATGTGACAAGGGGGAACCACCATACACAGGGGACGACCACCCTGCGAGGACAAGGAGGAGCAGAGAGCACATGTGCATACATATATACTGCTGTAGACTGATTGATGTATGCTGCTATTATATACTGATGTATACTGCCATATATAGTGGCTATGCTATACACTAATATATACTAATATATGCAGTTATATTCTTTTTTATATATATATATATCTATATATATATATATATATATACTAATATATACTGATATATTCTGATGTATACTACTATACACTAATATATAATAACTAGAAGGTGGCCCGATTGTAACGTATCGGGTAGTCTAGAATGTGTATGTAGGTTAGCAGATTGAATAATAAGGTAATGAATGGACTGGATGGGTTAGGTTTAATTTAGTATTCTTATAATTGTTTATTGGTTTTAAAATGGTGTGTGTGTGTGTGTGTTCAGTGTATACATGCGGAGGGCGGAGTGTGGGGGGGCGGAGCCGAGCGGGGCCATGGCGCTGAGGACGTCAGTGCTGGGGACAGGTGACTAATCGTGCGTGTGTGTGTGTGTTCAGTGTATACATGCAGAGGGCGGAGTGCAGGGGGGGTGGAGCCGAGTGGGGTAATGTGTGCGGGGGGCGGAGGCAAGCGGTGGGTATGTGTCGGCTGGGTTGCCGGTGTGGGCTCCCGGGGCTGCAGCACTCACTGGGGAGTCGGGGCTCCGTGTGGGTGCGGGGAAAAGTGTCGGGCGTCGTCCTGTCGGCCCGTAGTTCGGGCTGTTCGGTTAGCTGAGCCGTTGGTCGCAGGCTCTTTAGCGCGTGCGGTGTGGCGACGGTTGTCACTGTAATGACGTAATTTTGGAGCAAGACAGACAGACAGACAGAATAAGGCAATTATATATATATATAGATAATATTTATTCACTTATATAGCGCTATTAATTCCACAGAGCTTTACATACATTGTTATGATTAAGTACAAAAAAGGTGAAAAAGTTTTTTTACCAAACATATACAGAACACGTTAAAAAGTGCAGTGTTACATGATGTTGACACACAAAGATGTGTAGGACGATAGCGCTTGATTAGAAGTATTGGATAATTTTCAAATAATGAATAATATATATTATAATTTCATAAGACTCCTTCAAATACAAAAGGTAGAAATTTTAGCCATGAATATACATATCGTTTATACTATGCTAGATTGTGAATGGGTATCCTGTTAACAGCCTTAGATTGATACATGGATGTACACTTGCCACAATGTGTGAGTAATGCTTAAATAGCGTATGTTATCAGCCAATTAGCTATCTCTATAGGGAAAATACATGCTATTTAAAAACACTATCTACAAAGTGCGACAAATGCAAATTTACACATAATTAAATGACTGATTATTCTGAGTCACTGTCATTTGGTGCAAGGCGATAAGATTGTGGTAGAGGTAAAAAGAAAAATCTCTGGTCGTTTGCAGAACGGTGATGTTTTTTTGCATGATACTCTGCACTGATCAAACTGCGGCTGTAGCTGTGGAGGTTACAATTTATGTTGATTGATAAACTTCTATTCAACCATTTAGTAATCCACATAACGTGGCCATTCAGGCTGCAATCGCGGTGTTTCAGCTAATTGGTTATCCCTATATAAGATAGCATGAGAACGCTACAGATTGTGGAAAATGGCGCAAACAGTGCACCACTTTTATTGGACTAACAGCTGATTTTTTTTTAACCCCTTAGAGAAAAGTAAACTTATACATGTTTGGTGTCTACGAACTCATACCGACCTGAGGCATCACACTGACACAACAGTTTTACCATATAGCGAACACAGTGAATAGAATTCCCCCAAAGCAATCACTTTTTTTTGCAAGATTTCTGTTCTTGGAATTTTTTGCCGTTTTCCAGCCCACTATAATGGTAAAAGTTTTGATTTAATTTAAAAGTAGAACTTGTCCCACAAAACAGAAGCCCTCATGTCGCAAGCTTGATGGAAAAAAGGGGAGCAAAAAAAAAATAATGAAAAATGGAAAATCGCATGGGGAGGAAAGGGCTTAGGCTGCTTTCACACTTGCGTTCAGCGCAATCCGCCGCTATGGAGAATAGCGCAGTCCGTTAAGGCACTGCGCTATTCTCCATAGACTTGTATTGACGACGCATCGTAATGCAAGTGTCTGCGTTGCATCCGCTGGACGGCGCTGTGTCGTTATTTTGACGCAGCATCTGGCAGAGGGAACGCTGCATGTAGCGTTTTTTGGGCCGTTAAAATTATGCACTTTGACGATTCCGTTAGAATCCGCAAAGGTGTCTAATGATTGTCTGTGAGGGCAGATTCCGCCGCAATGCACTAAGCGGCAGAATCCACTGACAGATTCCATCACGCATGCTCAGCATGTCCAGCAGAACGATCTAAATGATTTAAAATCACTCCTGGTCTCTCTCCCCCCTCTCACTCCCTCTATCATACTCACCAATCACCAGCGCGGCGCTGTACGGCTGTCACACTCCTCTGGCGACTTCTCCTGCTTTTGAAAATGCCGGCCACTCATTATTCCATCTCGTATTCATTGCTTTCCCCGCCCACCGGCGCCTATGATTGGTTGCAGTCAGACATGCCCCCACACTGAGTGACAGCTGTCTCACTGCAACCAATCACAGCCGCCGTTGGGCGGGTCTATATCGTGCAGTACAATAAATAAATAAATAATTTAAAAAAATGACGTGCGGTCCCCCCCAATTTTGATACCAGCCAAGGTAAAGCCACACGGCTGAAGGCTGGTATTCTCAGGATGGGGAGCTCCACGTATGGGGAGCCCCCCAGCCTAACAATATCAGTCAGCAGCCGCCCGGAATTGCCGCATCCATTATATGCGACAGTCCCGGCACTCTACCCGGCTCATCCCGAATTGCCCTGGTGCGGTGGCAATCGAGGTAGTAAGGAGTTAATGACAGCCCATAGCTGCCACTAAGTCCTAGGTTAATCATGGCAGGCATCTATGAGACACATTCCATGATTAACCTGTAAGTGAAAGTAAATAAACACATACACCCGAAAAAATACTTTATAATCGACAAAAAACACCCTCTTTCACCACTTTATTAAAATCCCCAAATACCCCTCCAGGTCCAGCGCAATCCACACGAGGTCCCGCGACGCATCCAGCTCTGCTACATGAAGCTGACAGGAGCGGCAGTAGAACACCGCCACTCGCTGTAAGCTCCATGCAGCAACTGCAGGGAGTCGCGCTGTCAGCGGGGACGTCACTGAGGTATTGCCTGTGTGTGTGCAGTGATGATGGGGGCGGTAGTGCCTGCGTGTTCGGTGATGATTGGTGCGGTAGTGCCTGCGTGTGCGGTGATGATGGGTGCGGTGTGCCAGTGTGTGTGATGATGATGATTGCGGTAGTGCCTGCGTGTGCGGTGATGATGGGTGCGGTAGTGCCGGGATGTGTGTGATGATGAGTGCAGTAGTGCCGGTGTGTGCGATGATGATGGGGGCGGTAGTGCTGGGATGTGTGTGATGATAATGAATGCAGTAGTGCCTGCGTGTGCGGTGATGATGGGGGCGGTAGTGCCGGGATGTGTGTGATGATGATGAGTGCAGTAGTGCCTGCGTGTGCGGTGATGATGGGGTCTCTCTCTCGCGCGGCTAGAAAACTTAACGCAACACGTTATTTCCCAGGAATCCGTTGCCCTTATTATCACACTATTTGCAAGGCATCCGTCACATGCGTTACATAACGCAATGCAACGGATGCCGTTCAACGCAAGTGTGAAAGTAGCCTTTAAGGCGTTTTCCTGCATCCTGTTAGTGCATTTGTTTCTGTGGCCAGGGCAGGTAAACACTGTTGCCATTTTGTTGCTGTGAATTATTCTTGAATTTTGGGCAGAAAATTTAATTCCTCTTTTTGTGGTTTAGCTTTTATATCAGTATAGGGAGTCGCAAGATATGAGGAACCTTGACGTTTGGGTTGCGAGCTTGTGTATTTTGGCCAAAATATTAACTTATACCTCATATATATTTTATATATATATATATATATATATATATATATATATATATATATATATATATATATATATATATATATATATATATATATTTTGCACTTATCTTATTTTTATACTGGATGCAGTCAGGTCCATTAATGTAGGCTTGTAAACTAGGGTCTCCGTTCCTGTGTGGTGCATTTATCTATATAAGTGCTGGGCAGCCCGCCTACTCTAATAGTATGGGCATCACTAATAGGCTGTAAGCCAGACACTGTGCACCTACACGGCGCCCAATACAAGCCATTTGTGTGCAATTTTAATACTAAGCAATCACCCCCTCCATGGATTAGCAGTGTGTGAGTGGTTGATCCATCTGTGTTTTGCACCTGTTGCCTCCATCTTCATTAAGGGGTATTGCTGCATTCTGTGAGTGCATTTGATTTTTTGGCCTGGGCAGGTAAACACTGTTGCCCTTTTCTTGCTTTGAATTATTTTTGAATTTTGTGGGGAAAATTTAATTCCTCTTTTTGTGGGTTATCTGTGGAGATCAACTATCGCCTGGTCTCAGGAATCGGATAGCACTTCGAGTTCATCGACACATATGGTTCCATTACAACCTTGTGTTCTTGGGTACACCCCAGCAATTCCGAGAATAGGTCCCTGTTCCGCTGGAGCAACTTTCAGCACTGTTGTTTTTGGGCCTTCCACAGCGACACCACCACGGTGACCTCTTCAATGTCAGCTTCCAGCTTGGCGACTAAGCATGAAGTCTCAACGGTTCCCTATCTTGCCATGGCTTTATAAGATTGATGTGGTTCAGCTTCCATCTTCTGAGTTGATGAACCTTGTAGTTCACCTCTTCAAGTTTCTCTACCATTTCATAGGGGCTCTGCCATTTGACCAGAAACGTTCTTTCAACTGTGGGAATTAGCACGAGCACTCGGTCACCAGGGCTGAATTGTATCAGATCCCTGACTGACCGATTGTAGGCCCTTACTTGAGCCTCTTCAACCTGGAGTAGATGCCCCTTTACGATGGGCATTACCTTCACAATTCTCTCCTGCATCTTAGCGACGTGCTCGATAACGCTCTGGGGGGGTGTAACGTCTGCTTCCCAGGTCTCTTTTGCTATATCTAGGAGACCCTGCGGATGTTGGTCATACAGGAGTTTAAACGGAGAGAAACCGGTAGGGGTTGTGGAACCTCTCGGATAGAAAGCAGTAAATATGGGAGCAGACAGTCCCAATCCCAGACATCCATCTCTATGACCTTCTTAAGCATAATCTTTAAGGTTTTATTAAATCTCTCCACTTTTCCAACTCACACACCTTTCTTATAAAGTGAGTTCCTTGTTTAGTCAGGATCTCTTTCAGTTGTCCCGTCCGAGCAAAGATATTGACCAACTAATAGGCTATCTTCTCGCGGAGGAGTTTCTTAGGGGAACTGCTTCTGGGTATCATGTTCCATAGTCCAGGTTCAACAATATATACACATGTCAATAAGCAAATTTGACAAGTGAACCCACCAAATCCATGGCTATTTGTTCAAACAGCACCTCTATGATGGCTAACAGAACTAAGGGACTGCGGAACTGTGAGATTGGTGTGATTAACTGGCAGGTGAGACAGGACTTACAATAATTCAGGATCTCTTGGTGACATCCGAGCCAATAGAACCTCTGAAGAATCCGTTCTTGAGTTTTATATACAGTACACCCAGATGACCACCTGATATATGAATGCCTAAAGGGTCCTGGTATCAACAACTGCTCAATTACTTCTCTCATCTTGGTAACCCGGTACAAGTCCCCATTCATGAAATATGTAAACATGACGATTACATTATTGAATTTTAGAGTTAGGTCCCTAAATTGGACAGACCCAAAATTTCCCCTGGTCACCCCTAGCTCAGGAATAGTGGCCTCCGGGGACGCTACTTCCTCATCACCTACAAGCACACAGAAGGGAAATTCATCACATCAGACTCTGGCTGTGGTGGGGATTTTCTTAGGCGTGATCTGGCTCTTATGTAGGCCACCAGACATTCCCCTCTTCACCCACAAGTCCCAAGCCAAAGACCAAGCCTATTATGACTGGTTGTAATAAGTCCTGGATCATGTTGATATCATGGGACTCAGAACCATGGGGATGCATCATACGTCGATCTTCTTTCCCGTGACCAGCTGGAGTGGAAGTGTGGCCCTGACAAGGGTCACCAAACTCCGAGCCTAGCAATTCAATCATACGCACACCATTTAATTTTATGGGACATGCTTGTGATCTCCCGCTAGATGGACAGTCTGCAATGCAGGCTGGATATACCTAGCATGAACACCATCCACCTATGCTACAGTCCATCTGCTCAGTGGTCAAGGGACAAAGGTTAGCTATATGACATTGGCCAGCAAATCAGGTCTCCAGCGGAGGCCTTTGGCACTAGTTAGCCACCTTTTTAGATGCCCCTCCACTTTTTAGGTATCTTCTCCCTATTGGGAACCCCAGTATGGGGAGGGTAAGTTCTGTTGCCTCCCCAAAGAATCCTTTACCACCCAGTACCTTTGCACCAGTCTAACCAGATCATTGGCATTCCACGGTGTGTGACATATGGGGGTGTAGTGTGTGTGATATGGGGGGGGGTGCAGGCTGTATGGGGAGCAGGGTGTGTGACATATGGGGGCAGGGGCGTAACTACCGCGGTCGTAGGGGTCGGAAGGAGAAGAATGGTACTTGTTTTTTTATTTTGCTGGATGCATGACACGTAGAGGCCCGGGGGGGGCCTGGCTGCATGACACATGGAAGCCCTGGGGGGCCTGGCTGCATGACACATGGAGGCCCTGGTGGGGCTGGCTGCATGACACATGGAGGTCCTGGTGGGGCTGGCTGCATGACACATGGAAGTCCTGGGGGGGCTGGCTGCATGACACATGGAGGCCCTGGTGGGGCTGTCTGCATAACACATAGTGGCCCTGGAGGGGCTGGCTGCATGACACATGGAGGCCCTGGTGGGGCTGGCTGCATGACACATGGAGACCCTGGTGGGGCTGGCTGCATGACACATGGAGGCCCTGTAGGGGCTGGCTGCATGACACATAGAGGCCCGGGGGGGGGGCTGGCTGCATGACACATGGAGGCCCTGGGGAGCTGGCTGAATGACACATGGAGGCCCTGGGGCGACTGGCTGCATGACACATGGAAGCCCTGGGGAGGCTGGCTGCATGCTATATGGGGGCCCTTGGAGAGCTGGCTGCATGATACATGGAGGCCTTGGGGGGCTGGCTGCATGATACATGGAGGTCTATGGGACTGCATAATAAACATGAAGGACACCTTATACATGGACTATGGGTGCATTATTGTCACGCTCCCCGGGTCCCCTGTGCTGCCCTCCGGCTCACCTGTCACGCTCCCCGGCTCCCCCGCCTCGCTTCCCGGTTCCTTGGTCCGGTCACCGCCGCTCCCCGCTCTCCAGCACCCTTTGCCGGCGCGTCCCCAGCGTCCTGGTCCCCGCACCCGGCGTCCGTCGGCTTCACAGCCCCAGCCTGGCCCTGCTGCTTCCTCCTCGCAGCTTCCTGCTCTGGCTTCTGGCACTCGGGCCGCGCGCATGCGCATTAGGGCGCGCGCGCGGTCATTGACCCTTTCTTAAAGGGTCAGCGTCCATTAACAGGAAATGATGCAAAACAGGTACAGGGTATAAAGGGGTTTAATGTCCAAGGGGGCGGGGCCTGATCTTCGTGTTTCTTAAGCTAGGAGTCAGGTCTCCTGGTGTCTCTGTGCATATACTCACCTATCTCTCTTGTAGAGCCGTGCCTGCCTCGCCATCCGGTCCTGACCGAATCCCGAACCCCGAACGCTGTCCATCTGCCATCCTGACAGTCCGTACCATCTCGGATCCCTGCGGTGACCCGTCATCTCGCTCCAAAGGTTCCGGACCCCGCCTGACATCTTCTCGGCTTCCGAACCTGAGCTGCGTCACCCGGACTACCACCAGTGACTCCGTGGTCCCAGGGACTTCTCCATTATACTCGTGTGCACGGACTGTTCTGCTGCCTATAGTGCTCCAGCTACCGGACCCCTTACCACCATCTAGGAGTTCGGCCCAGTGGATCCACCTCCTGGGTCTGCCCGTCCACCTGGCCCTGACAGTAAGATCAGGCCATGGATCCCGCTGCAGCACTAGCAGCCGTACAGGAGGAACTCACACGCCTGCGTGAGACTCAGACCCGCATGCTGCAATTTATGTCTTCTGTGGACGCCCGCCTGAACACGCTACAAGCGGCAGTTACGTCTTCAGCATCCCGGGCCTCCACTAGTCAAGCCACGGCTCCAGCTCCCGTGGCGACGTCTTCTGATACTTCCAGACTTCGTTTGGCCTCACCACCCCGGTACGCCGGAGACCCCAAGACCTGCAGGGGATTCTTAAACCAATGCTCCCTCCATTTCACGCAGCTGCCGCATTTGTTTGCCTCTGACCAAGCCAAGGTCGCCTTCATCATGTCCCATCTAGAGGGTGAGGCACTGGCGTGGATGAACCCCTTGTGGGAGAAGGGGGATCCTGTGACCACGAACATCCAGGACTTCCTGCAGGCATTCCATGGCACCTTTGATGAGCCCGGACGCGCCTCCGCGTCTGCTTCGTCTCTTCTCCGGCTACGTCAGGGGACTCTGACGGTGGGCCAATACGCAATCCGGTTTCGCACCTTGGCTTCGGAACTCGGGTGGAACAACGAGGCCCTAACCGCCGCCTTCTGGGAAGGACTCTCGGGGCGAATTAAAGATGAGCTGGCGGGTCGTGACGTACCGACCACCCTGGATGCCCTGATCGCCCTAGCGACTCGAGTGGACATTCGCTTTCAGGAGCGATCCAAGGAAGTGTCCCGTGAGAGACGTCCAGTACGGCATTCCTCTCCTCCGCAGAAGCCCGCCGTACTTCAGTCTTCGACAGCTGGGGTCCCCGTCCACGAGCCCATGCAGATCGACAGAGTGCGGCAGTCTGAACAACATCGAGCTGAGCGGCTCGCCAAGGGCCTCTGCTTTTACTGCGGAGAGGGCACACACCTGCTACGCTCCTGTCCAGAGAGGCCGGGAAACTCCAAAGCCTAGGGTTGATAGGAGAGGCCACCCTAGGTGCTGGGACTCTCTCAGACCCGGTTACGTGGACTGTGCAAGTGACAACGGGAGAGACGCGGTTCACGGCTGAGGCATACCTCGATTCCGGGGCAGCAGGCAATTTCATCCAGCAGGCCACGGTGGACAAGTACCAGGTGCCTGTTACTCCACTCGACAAGCCCCTCGTGATTGCCTCTGTGGATGGGAGACCCCTCTCTGACACCATCTCCTGGATCACCAAGCCGGTGGAACTGCGTATCGGTGCCCTGCACACCGAGAACATCGCTCTCTACGTCCTCCCACACATGTCCCATCAAATCCTGCTGGGACTTCCCTGGTTGCGGACACACGAACCATCAGTCAGCTGGGGCACTGGCGAAATCACCCGATGGGGCTCTTCGTGCCATGAGAAGTGCCTGAAGACCATACAACCCATCCGACGACCTCCGGTTCCAGAGAACCTACCGGGGCTGCCCTCGGCCTATTGGTCCTTTGCAGACGTCTTTGATAAAAAGGAATCCGAGGTACTTCCGCCACATCGTCCTTACGATTGTGCCATCGACCTGCTCCCTGGAACAACACCACCTCGAGGACGGATATATCCATTGTCTCCAGCTGAAACAAGGGCCATGTCTACTTACATCACAGAGAGCCTGGCAAGGGGATTCATTCGGAGATCCTCCTCTCCGGCTGGAGCAGGTTTCTTCTTCGTCAAGAAGAAAGAGGGCGACTTACGCCCATGCATAGACTACCGGGGTTTGAATCAAATCACCGTAAAAAACAAGTACCCTCTGCCGCTCATCCCCGAATTGTTTGACCGGCTTAGAGGAGCTCGTGTGTTCACCAAGCTGGATCTTCGGGGTGCTTACAATCTGGTACGCATCCGCTCTGGGGACGAATGGAAGACCGCGTTCAATACGCGCGAAGGGCACTATGAATACTGCGTGATGCCCTTCGGCCTGTGTAACGCCCCAGCCGTCTTTCAAGAACTGGTGAACGACGTTTTCCGGGACCTTCTTTACGTCTGTGTGGTAGTGTATCTGGATGACATCCTTGTCTACTCTCCGGACCTCCAGACCCACAGAGAGAACGTACAGCTGGTTCTACAAAGACTGAGAGAGAATCGCCTGTACGCGAAGTATGAGAAGTGTGTCTTTGAGCAGTCTTCTCTCCCCTTCCTGGGGTACATCATCTCTGATACCGGACTGCAGATGGATCCGAAGAAGGTCTCCTCCATTCTCAACTGGCCTCCTCCTTCTGGACTGAAGGCAATCCAACGCTTCCTGGGATTCGCCAACTACTACCGCCAGTTCATACCTCACGTCTCGGCTCTGACTGCTCCTCTCTCCGCTTTGACCAAGAAGGAGGCTAATCCAAAGGACTGGTCACCTGCGGCCGACGCCGCGTTTGGCTCTCTGAAGCGAGCATTTGCCTCCTCTCCTGTACTCCACCGTCCGGAGTTAAACCGCCAGTTCACCTTGGAGGTGGATGCCTCCTCCTCAGGAGCCGGAGCAGTGCTCATGCAGAAGTCCTCCTCCGGGAAGATGGTGACTTGCGGATTCTTCTCCAAGAGCTTCTCAGCGCCTGAACGCAACTACACCATCGGTGACCGAGAGCTCTTGGCAGTCAAACTGGCTCTGGAGGAATGGCGCTACCTTCTGGAAGGAGCAGTGTACCCCGTGATTATTTACACGGACCACAAGAACCTGGAATACCTACGGTCCGCTCAGCGACTGAACCCACGGCAAGCCAGGTGGTCCTTATTCTTTGCCAGGTTTGATTTCCAGCTCCATTTCCGACCCGCGGACAAGAATGTACGCGCTGATGCCTTGTCCAGGTCTTTCATGCCCATGGAGCAGGAGGAGGAGACTACCCAACCCATCATCTGTCCTAGCAAAATCATTCCGGTGGCCCCTGTCACCCTGGCCCAGATACCGCCCGGGAAGACCTATGTCTCTGAGACAGACAGGCAAAAAGTGTTACACTGGGGTCATGCCTCGAAAACAGCCGGTCATGCTGGTCAGAAGAGAACATGGGGTGCGATTGTACGTCATTACTGGTGGCCATCCCTTCGCACGGACGTCGCTGCTTTTGTCTCTGCCTGCTCCTCTTGTGCCAGGAACAAGACGCCCAAACACCTGCCATATGGCCGTCTTCTGCCTCTGCCGATACCCTCAGTTCCGTGGCAACACATAGCGATGGACTTTCTTACGGACTTGCCATTGTCCTCCGGACACACAGTCATATGGGTCGTGGTGGATCGGTTCTCTAAAATGGCTCATTTCGTCCCTATGGCTGGATTGCCCTCTGCTCAGGAACTCGCGGACGCCTATATACATCACATCTTCCGCTTGCATGGCTTTCCATCACACATCGTATCCGATAGAGGAACTCAGTTCACCTCCCGCTTCTGGAGGGCTCTCTGCAAACATCTGGGAGTGACTCTGGACTTTTCATCTGCATACCATCCTCAGTCTAATGGCCAAGTGGAGAGGGTCAATCAAATCTTGACCTCTTTCTTACGTCACTATGTCAACGCCCATCACGACGACTGGTCCACGCTTCTTCCTTGGGCTGAATTCTCCCATAACCACCACATCAGTGAGTCGTCCTCCAGCTCTCCCTTCCATGTCGTTTACGGACTTCAGCCCTCCGTCCCATTGCCTGTATCCCCTTCTTCGGATGTCCCTGCTGCTGATACTGTAGCCCGTGACTTTGCAACCATTTGGGACTCTGTCAAGGCGTCCCTTGGGCGTGCTTCCCTGCGGATGAAAAGACACGCAGACAAGAGACGTCTGGACCCTCCGTGTTTCTCTCCTGGAGATCTAGTCTGGCTTGCATCCAAGTACGTCCGATTGAAGATACCATCCTACAAGCTGGGTCCTCGCTACATCGGGCCGTTTAAAGTCCTCAACAAGATCAATGAGGTCTCCTACAAGCTACAGCTCCCGGCCACGATGAGGATACCCAACTCATTCCACGTCTCCCTGCTCAAGCCGGTTGTCCTGGGTCCCTTCTCCGCAGCTGCCAGTTCGGCTCCTCCACCTATTGCCGATGACGACATCTATGCGGTAAGGGATATCGTGGCCATGAAGACCGTACGGGGTCGACAGTTCTTCCTGGTGGACTGGGCAGGGTATGGTCCTGAGGATAGGTCCTGGGAGCCCCGGGAGAATGTGGGTACTCCGCTGATCCGTGCCTTCCTGTCCCGGTTGCGGGGAGGGGGGCGTGGGGGGGGGGTACTGTCACGCTCCCCGGGTCCCCTGTGCTGCCCTCCGGCTCACCTGTCACGCTCCCCGGCTCCCCCGCCTCGCTTCCCGGTTCCTTGGTCCGGTCACCGCCGCTCCCCGCTCTCCAGCACCCTTTGCCGGCGCGTCCCCAGCGTCCTGGTCCCCGCACCCGGCGTCCGTCGGCTTCACAGCCCCAGCCTGGCCCTGCTGCTTCCTCCTCGCAGCTTCCTGCTCTGGCTTCTGGCACTCGGGCCGCGCGCATGCGCATTAGGGCGCGCGCGGTCATTGACCCTTTCTTAAAGGGCCAGCGTCCATTAACAGGAAATGATGCAAAACAGGTACAGGGTATAAAGGGGTTTAATGTCCAAGGGGGCGGGGCCTGATCTTCGTGTTTCTTAAGCTAGGAGTCAGGTCTCCTGGTGTCTCTGTGCATATACTCACCTATCTCTCTTGTAGAGCCGTGCCTGCCTCGCCATCCGGTCCTGACCGAATCCCGAACCCCGAACGCTGTCCATCTGCCATCCTGACAGTCCGTACCATCTCGGATCCCTGCGGTGACCCGTCATCTCGCTCCAAAGGTTCCGGACCCCGCCTGACATCTTCTCGGCTTCCGAACCTGAGCTGCGTCACCCGGACTACCACCAGTGACTCCGTGGTCCCAGGGACTTCTCCATTATACTCGTGTGCACGGACTGTTCTGCTGCCTATAGTGCTCCAGCTACCGGACCCCTTACCACCATCTAGGAGTTCGGCCCAGTGGATCCACCTCCTGGGTCTGCCCGTCCACCTGGCCCTGACAGTAAGATCAGGCCATGGATCCCGCTGCAGCACTAGCAGCCGTACAGGAGGAACTCACACGCCTGCGTGAGACTCAGACCCGCATGCTGCAATTTATGTCTTCTGTGGACGCCCGCCTGAACACGCTACAAGCGGCAGTTACGTCTTCAGCATCCCGGGCCTCCACTAGTCAAGCCACGGCTCCAGCTCCCGTGGCGACGTCTTCTGATACTTCCAGACTTCGTTTGGCCTCACCACCCCGGTACGCCGGAGACCCCAAGACCTGCAGGGGATTCTTAAACCAATGCTCCCTCCATTTCACGCAGCTGCCGCATTTGTTTGCCTCTGACCAAGCCAAGGTCGCCTTCATCATGTCCCATCTAGAGGGTGAGGCACTGGCGTGGATGAACCCCTTGTGGGAGAAGGGGGATCCTGTGACCACGAACATCCAGGACTTCCTGCAGGCATTCCATGGCACCTTTGATGAGCCCGGACGCGCCTCCGCGTCTGCTTCGTCTCTTCTCCGGCTACGTCAGGGGACTCTGACGGTGGGCCAATACGCAATCCGGTTTCGCACCTTGGCTTCGGAACTCGGGTGGAACAACGAGGCCCTAACCGCCGCCTTCTGGGAAGGACTCTCGGGGCGAATTAAAGATGAGCTGGCGGGTCGTGACGTACCGACCACCCTGGATGCCCTGATCGCCCTAGCGACTCGAGTGGACATTCGCTTTCAGGAGCGATCCAAGGAAGTGTCCCGTGAGAGACGTCCAGTACGGCATTCCTCTCCTCCGCAGAAGCCCGCCGTACTTCAGTCTTCGACAGCTGGGGTCCCCGTCCACGAGCCCATGCAGATCGACAGAGTGCGGCAGTCTGAACAACATCGAGCTGAGCGGCTCGCCAAGGGCCTCTGCTTTTACTGCGGAGAGGGCACACACCTGCTACGCTCCTGTCCAGAGAGGCCGGGAAACTCCAAAGCCTAGGGTTGATAGGAGAGGCCACCCTAGGTGCTGGGACTCTCTCAGACCCGGTTACGTGGACTGTGCAAGTGACAACGGGAGAGACGCGGTTCACGGCTGAGGCATACCTCGATTCCGGGGCAGCAGGCAATTTCATCCAGCAGGCCACGGTGGACAAGTACCAGGTGCCTGTTACTCCACTCGACAAGCCCCTCGTGATTGCCTCTGTGGATGGGAGACCCCTCTCTGACACCATCTCCTGGATCACCAAGCCGGTGGAACTGCGTATCGGTGCCCTGCACACCGAGAACATCGCTCTCTACGTCCTCCCACACATGTCCCATCAAATCCTGCTGGGACTTCCCTGGTTGCGGACACACGAACCATCAGTCAGCTGGGGCACTGGCGAAATCACCCGATGGGGCTCTTCGTGCCATGAGAAGTGCCTGAAGACCATACAACCCATCCGACGACCTCCGGTTCCAGAGAACCTACCGGGGCTGCCCTCGGCCTATTGGTCCTTTGCAGACGTCTTTGATAAAAAGGAATCCGAGGTACTTCCGCCACATCGTCCTTACGATTGTGCCATCGACCTGCTCCCTGGAACAACACCACCTCGAGGACGGATATATCCATTGTCTCCAGCTGAAACAAGGGCCATGTCTACTTACATCACAGAGAGCCTGGCAAGGGGATTCATTCGGAGATCCTCCTCTCCGGCTGGAGCAGGTTTCTTCTTCGTCAAGAAGAAAGAGGGCGACTTACGCCCATGCATAGACTACCGGGGTTTGAATCAAATCACCGTAAAAAACAAGTACCCTCTGCCGCTCATCCCCGAATTGTTTGACCGGCTTAGAGGAGCTCGTGTGTTCACCAAGCTGGATCTTCGGGGTGCTTACAATCTGGTACGCATCCGCTCTGGGGACGAATGGAAGACCGCGTTCAATACGCGCGAAGGGCACTATGAATACTGCGTGATGCCCTTCGGCCTGTGTAACGCCCCAGCCGTCTTTCAAGAACTGGTGAACGACGTTTTCCGGGACCTTCTTTACGTCTGTGTGGTAGTGTATCTGGATGACATCCTTGTCTACTCTCCGGACCTCCAGACCCACAGAGAGAACGTACAGCTGGTTCTACAAAGACTGAGAGAGAATCGCCTGTACGCGAAGTATGAGAAGTGTGTCTTTGAGCAGTCTTCTCTCCCCTTCCTGGGGTACATCATCTCTGATACCGGACTGCAGATGGATCCGAAGAAGGTCTCCTCCATTCTCAACTGGCCTCCTCCTTCTGGACTGAAGGCAATCCAACGCTTCCTGGGATTCGCCAACTACTACCGCCAGTTCATACCTCACGTCTCGGCTCTGACTGCTCCTCTCTCCGCTTTGACCAAGAAGGAGGCTAATCCAAAGGACTGGTCACCTGCGGCCGACGCCGCGTTTGGCTCTCTGAAGCGAGCATTTGCCTCCTCTCCTGTACTCCACCGTCCGGAGTTAAACCGCCAGTTCACCTTGGAGGTGGATGCCTCCTCCTCAGGAGCCGGAGCAGTGCTCATGCAGAAGTCCTCCTCCGGGAAGATGGTGACTTGCGGATTCTTCTCCAAGAGCTTCTCAGCGCCTGAACGCAACTACACCATCGGTGACCGAGAGCTCTTGGCAGTCAAACTGGCTCTGGAGGAATGGCGCTACCTTCTGGAAGGAGCAGTGTACCCCGTGATTATTTACACGGACCACAAGAACCTGGAATACCTACGGTCCGCTCAGCGACTGAACCCACGGCAAGCCAGGTGGTCCTTATTCTTTGCCAGGTTTGATTTCCAGCTCCATTTCCGACCCGCGGACAAGAATGTACGCGCTGATGCCTTGTCCAGGTCTTTCATGCCCATGGAGCAGGAGGAGGAGACTACCCAACCCATCATCTGTCCTAGCAAAATCATTCCGGTGGCCCCTGTCACCCTGGCCCAGATACCGCCCGGGAAGACCTATGTCTCTGAGACAGACAGGCAAAAAGTGTTACACTGGGGTCATGCCTCGAAAACAGCCGGTCATGCTGGTCAGAAGAGAACATGGGGTGCGATTGTACGTCATTACTGGTGGCCATCCCTTCGCACGGACGTCGCTGCTTTTGTCTCTGCCTGCTCCTCTTGTGCCAGGAACAAGACGCCCAAACACCTGCCATATGGCCGTCTTCTGCCTCTGCCGATACCCTCAGTTCCGTGGCAACACATAGCGATGGACTTTCTTACGGACTTGCCATTGTCCTCCGGACACACAGTCATATGGGTCGTGGTGGATCGGTTCTCTAAAATGGCTCATTTCGTCCCTATGGCTGGATTGCCCTCTGCTCAGGAACTCGCGGACGCCTATATACATCACATCTTCCGCTTGCATGGCTTT
This sequence comes from Anomaloglossus baeobatrachus, assembly GCF_048569485.1. Lineage (NCBI taxonomy): Eukaryota > Metazoa > Chordata > Amphibia > Anura > Aromobatidae > Anomaloglossus > Anomaloglossus baeobatrachus. The sequence goes on from NC_134356.1 coordinate 524,310,218, forward strand.
CCATCACACATCGTATCCGATAGAGGAACTCAGTTCACCTCCCGCTTCTGGAGGGCTCTCTGCAAACATCTGGGAGTGACTCTGGACTTTTCATCTGCATACCATCCTCAGTCTAATGGCCAAGTGGAGAGGGTCAATCAAATCTTGACCTCTTTCTTACGTCACTATGTCAACGCCCATCACGACGACTGGTCCACGCTTCTTCCTTGGGCTGAATTCTCCCATAACCACCACATCAGTGAGTCGTCCTCCAGCTCTCCCTTCCATGTCGTTTACGGACTTCAGCCCTCCGTCCCATTGCCTGTATCCCCTTCTTCGGATGTCCCTGCTGCTGATACTGTAGCCCGTGACTTTGCAACCATTTGGGACTCTGTCAAGGCGTCCCTTGGGCGTGCTTCCCTGCGGATGAAAAGACACGCAGACAAGAGACGTCTGGACCCTCCGTGTTTCTCTCCTGGAGATCTAGTCTGGCTTGCATCCAAGTACGTCCGATTGAAGATACCATCCTACAAGCTGGGTCCTCGCTACATCGGGCCGTTTAAAGTCCTCAACAAGATCAATGAGGTCTCCTACAAGCTACAGCTCCCGGCCACGATGAGGATACCCAACTCATTCCACGTCTCCCTGCTCAAGCCGGTTGTCCTGGGTCCCTTCTCCGCAGCTGCCAGTTCGGCTCCTCCACCTATTGCCGATGACGACATCTATGCGGTAAGGGATATCGTGGCCATGAAGACCGTACGGGGTCGACAGTTCTTCCTGGTGGACTGGGCAGGGTATGGTCCTGAGGATAGGTCCTGGGAGCCCCGGGAGAATGTGGGTACTCCGCTGATCCGTGCCTTCCTGTCCCGGTTGCGGGGAGGGGGGCGTGGGGGGGGGTACTGTCACGCTCCCCGGGTCCCCTGTGCTGCCCTCCGGCTCACCTGTCACGCTCCCCGGCTCCCCCGCCTCGCTTCCCGGTTCCTTGGTCCGGTCACCGCCGCTCCCCGCTCTCCAGCACCCTTTGCCGGCGCGTCCCCAGCGTCCTGGTCCCCGCACCCGGCGTCCGTCGGCTTCACAGCCCCAGCCTGGCCCTGCTGCTTCCTCCTCGCAGCTTCCTGCTCTGGCTTCTGGCACTCGGGCCGCGCGCATGCGCATTAGGGCGCGCGCGGTCATTGACCCTTTCTTAAAGGGCCAGCGTCCATTAACAGGAAATGATGCAAAACAGGTACAGGGTATAAAGGGGTTTAATGTCCAAGGGGGCGGGGCCTGATCTTCGTGTTTCTTAAGCTAGGAGTCAGGTCTCCTGGTGTCTCTGTGCATATACTCACCTATCTCTCTTGTAGAGCCGTGCCTGCCTCGCCATCCGGTCCTGACCGAATCCCGAACCCCGAACGCTGTCCATCTGCCATCCTGACAGTCCGTACCATCTCGGATCCCTGCGGTGACCCGTCATCTCGCTCCAAAGGTTCCGGACCCCGCCTGACATCTTCTCGGCTTCCGAACCTGAGCTGCGTCACCCGGACTACCACCAGTGACTCCGTGGTCCCAGGGACTTCTCCATTATACTCGTGTGCACGGACTGTTCTGCTGCCTATAGTGCTCCAGCTACCGGACCCCTTACCACCATCTAGGAGTTCGGCCCAGTGGATCCACCTCCTGGGTCTGCCCGTCCACCTGGCCCTGACAATTATACATGGAGGAGTATGGGGCTGCAGAATAAAAAATTAAGGACTCCTTATATATGGAATATAGGGTTGCATTATACATGAAGGAGTATGGGGTTGCATAATCCAATATGATTTATGGGGCTGCATTAGAATACATATAGGACTATAGGGGCTACATTATAATATATGGAGGACTATGGAGGCTACCTTACACATGGACTATGGGGATGCATTATAAAACATGGAGGACTATGTGGTGCAGTATAAAATATGGAGAACTATGGGGTGAATTATAATATATGGAGGACTATGGAGGTGCATTCTAATATATGAAGGGTTATGTGTGACCCTTTATACTATATGGAAGGCTATGTGAGGGCCATTATAGTATTTGAAGAACTATATACTGGGGGGGACAAAGGTACAAGCATGGGATGGAAATGTTTTGTGCTGAGGGAAAAAGGCTATTTCCCTCAGCACCCAGCTTTCCCATGCTCTGCTGTACATCTCTCAGCACCCAGCTTTCCCATGGTCTGATATGTTAAAGCTGGGTGCTGAGGGAAAGATGTATGGCAGAGTATGGGAAAGCTGGGTGCTGAGGGCAAGATGGATTTCAGATCATGAGAAACCTGGGTGCTGTGGGTAAAAGCCAAGTGTCAGCGTCATGATCCTATACCAAGAGTGTCAGTATCATTATCCCATACCCTAAGTGTCGGTGTACTTGGAGGGGGGGCCCGGTCCAAATTTTGCACCAGGGCCCATCAAAATCTAGTTAAGCCACTGGATATACGTGTTCACAATCATTAGGCAATATGTATTTTCGACTATTACATTTTATTATTGAACAATTAGAGTTCTAGTGGTTGATTCAAAAGGATAAATCTGAAACAGTAATATTTAAGAAAGTAAAAGTTTGGTTTTGTCTTCCTTATAAGAACTTTTCCTATAAGGAGAGAGGGAGGTAGCCTGGGCTCATCCGAGTGCAGTAATAAATAGGAGGCAAAATGGCCTAAATTAAATGCAATCACCTTGTGGTATATGCATATAGGCATGAAAAATGCTTTATGATAATCCCGGAGATGGTCTGCCGCTCACAGGGAACTTGCTGTGCTAATTATCCTGGCATGGATGAACACAGGCAAAGATGTGTACTGGTAAGAGAAAGAACCCCTGATGTGGCACTCCCATGTGGACTGTCCATGTGGGACCGCCACATCAGGGATTCTTTTTCTTACCAGTTTTGCCTTAAGATAATATCTATGTGTGCAGAATTGGGAAACTAAATAAAAAAACAAATTCTCCCATCTCAATTGTTTATTATCATCTGTTGCCGTGATAATAATAAAACAACTTAGAGTGTACAAAATTACATTACTGACATTGCAACTATATATAATTGGCCAATAAAGCACCCTACTTTTCAATAAGTTATAAGCCTTCCATCCATGGAGTCTATTGGTTTCTTAATCTGGTGATGATCAACTTTTTGGGCAGCACCAAACACAGCCTCACAGACACTGTTTAGAGAGGTGACCGTTTTCCTTCACCATAAAGCTCCCTTTTAAGAAGGGTCCACAAGTTCTCAATAGGGTTTAGGTCCGGAGAGGAAGGGGCAGGTCATTATTCTTCAATCTTGAAGGCCTTCACTGGCAGCCAAGCAGTGGAGACTTCGTTGCATGTGATGGAGTATTGTCCTGCATAAAAATCCTGGTTGTCTTAAAAGTTGCAGACTTCTTTCTGCACCACTGCTTGTAGAATGTGTCTTCTAAAAACTGTCAGTAGGTTTGGGAGTTAATGTTCAGTCCATCTTCAACACAAAAAAGTCCACCTAGCTCATCTTTAATACCACTAGCCCATAGCAAAACCACCTCCACCTTGCTGTCGTCTAAGTCGAAGTGGTGGTCGGTGCTCATTATGATCCAGCCACAGGCCCATCCATCTGGTCTGACAAGAGTCTCTAATATCATCAGTCCATAAAACCTTTAAAATATCTGTCTTTAGATATTTCTTGGCCCAGGCTTGACGTTTCACTTTCTGTGTCTTGGTTAGTGGTGGTTGAGTTTCAGCTTCACTTACATCGGCCATGTCTCTGAGCACTGAACACTTTGCCCTTCTGGGCTCTGAAGGGAGGTTACAGTTCTGGGAGCAGTGGCGAATAATAGGTTCCAGGTCACTTCACATTTAATTTTTCTGAAATCTTTGGTAGCAACTAGTGGTGGGTGGACCCAGACTATAAAAATCCAGATCTGTGCAGTTTGAAATGTACCCGAGTGCTGGGCCCGGGATTCTCAGGGAATTCCGGCTAAGGATCTAGATCCGGCATTCGAGAAATAAAAAACAAAATAGAAAGGAAAAAAAATAAGAATAAAGCAAGTGCTTCATACTTCCAGAGACTCCGATGCGGCTGTAACTCCTCCCACAGCCACTCATTCACTTCCGGGGCCGCTAATTATTGCTCATCCATATGCACTGCTTTCCCCACCCACCGGCAGCCCGGCATCTCTGATTGGTTGCAGTCAGACATGCCCCCAGCCTGTGTGACAGCGTCTGACTGCCACCAATCACAGGCGCTATCTGCGGGTCTGTCTTGGTGTAAAAATAGATAAAACAATTAACGTAGGGTCCCCCGTATTATGATACCAAGCACAGACAAATACCACAAAATTGGTCAGATCCATGTACGGACACTCCAAAAGGCATATAATATATCACAAGAAGGAAATAAGCATATTTTCCTCCCAAAAAAGGAGTACACAAAGTCCCAATTAATCAATAATTTTATTAATGTCAAAGAAACATATCCACAAACAAACCACACCAATAAAATTGTAAATTGCAGTTAATGAAACAGAATAAATGGATCAAGCAGTATTATATTGCACATAAATATCATTAAAGTGACCTGTGCTGCGCGCCTATTGAAAAAGTGTATGGCTAAACGATCTTATATTGCACATAAAGATAAAGTGACTTGTGCTTGAAGCTCATACGGAGCAACCATATAAATATGTGCAAAATTGCTATAGATATTATACTATTATATAAAGTGGTCTATCATAACACCAATACTGTATATATACGGGCTCAATAAGAGCAACAAAGAAATTAGTCACAACTGATAGCACAAGTGTTAAATCCCAATTGCTCCATGAGGCATTGCTGTGAAGCAGCCATGACTCTGTAAACTGCCCAAGACAAATAAGCCTATATGCATCCGCGAACTAATGGTATAATATAATGAACTATACGTGTATTATAGATCATAACATCACAGCAAAAGCCGCATGGAGCCATAGAGGATACATAGTATTAACTGTAACAGCAATATAGGTCATCTAAATAAAATCCATGCTTAAACCCAGTTACTCAGTAGGACAGTGTTGTGAGATAGCCTTTACTAAGAGAGCTATGCAGGATAATACCAAAAAGATAATTCATTATACCTCCGCAAATAAGCGGTATTTTGACACAATGTGAAACGCAAATGCGCTCCATCTAAAGCATATCCGCAACAAGACCGCCAGAGCAGTAATTACCTGGGACAGTGATATATTCCGCAAATGTCCAATTCCCCAACACGTGTTTCGCTCCAGGCTTCTACAGGATGCCCCCTGTAGATGCCGGGAGCGAAACACGTGTGGTTGGTGTGGTTTGTTTGTGGATATTTTTCTTTGACATTAATTAAAATTATTGATTAACTGGGACTTTGTGTACTCCTTTTTTGGGAGGAAAATATGTTTATTTCCTTCTTGTGATATATCAAGCACAGACAAAGCCTATGCCTACAGGCTGCAGCCCCCAGCCGTGCGCTTATATTGGCTCTGTATCAAAATAAGAGGAACTGCATGCGGCTTTTTTTTTATTTTATGTTAATAATTAAAAAAACAAACAAAAAAAACAGCATTCAGTCCTCCCAATTTTGATACAGTTGTGATACAGCCCGACAGCTGGCGGATGGTATTCTCAGACTGGGGAGTCTAATTGGGCCCCCCAGCTTTAGAAAAGCAACCTTTATTTATTTTTACTGTGCGATATAGACGCACACAGAGTCTGTGATTGGAAGTAGTCAATTGACACGCTGCCATTCAGATGGGAATGCATCTAACTGCAATCACAGACGCCAGTGGGCGGGGAAAGCCGTGCATATGCATAAAGGTAAATGAGTGGCCCCGAAAATGAACGAGAGGCCTGGAAGCAGTTAGCACTTGCTCCTATCCCTTCTACCCCCATTTTAAATCGCTGGATTCTTATCCCCATAGACTTATAGGGGGACTGGCATCTGGCCAGATAGCTGGGTTCAACCCCGGGCCAGATAACCGTGTTTTTGTAGCAACGTTTTATTCCATGTCCCTAATAATAATTTTGGGGCATATTTATTTATTTGTCTGGGAGTCAGTAAGGAGATATTAACCCTCCGCAGATTTATTTTTGCTTTTGTTTTCCTCTCTGCTTTCAAAGATTTATACATTTTTCTCTCAACAGATGAAGCAGGGTTTTTTGGTAACTATTTTTTTTGTACAGTTACAATTTTCTTTTAATTTTGTTTCCATATTCTGAGAGACACAACTTTATTTTATTACTGTTCAGTCAATGGAAGTTGTACGAGTGCTTGTTTTTGCAAGATGAGACTTTATTTGTATCAAAACAGACAGAAATTATTTTTTAAGGCAGTATATCAATATTTTTCCAGCAGATCTACCTTCATTAAATTTTTTAAAAGCACTAATTTTACTAAGGATACTTAAAATCACAAATTCATCCAACACCTTGAGTAAATACACACAAACAACAAAACACAAATTTGGACTCAATGAAGCCACATAGAGGGCCTCTTCAAACACGGAGTTATGGAAATCTTAGTATCGTCTGTCTATGGAAGCTGCCCCTAATCTCCATCACTAAATTAGATTCAGGCAGATTAGACTAATAGATAATAATTCATAATAGTCACCTATCTTAGATATATTCACAGCAGCCTCTCCAAATTGTTTTCATTGATAGTGATCAAACTTTCCATAGACATAATCCACAAAGAGTCCAGACTGGGAGATTAGGGGCAGCTTCCAAGGGATAGCCGCCGTGGAATGGGGGCACCATTTGAACCTTAAGGTACCGTCACACTAAGCAACTTACCAGCGATCCCAACAACGATAGGGATCGCTGGTAAGTTGCTAGGAGGTTGCTGGTGAGATGTCACACTGCGACGCTCCAGCGATCCCACCAGCAACCTGACCTGGCAGGGATCGCTGGAGCGTGGCTACACGAGTTGCTGGTGAGCTCACCAGCAACCAGTGACCAGCGCCCAGCGCCACGTGGAAGATGCTGCGCTTGGTAACTAAGGTAAATATCGGGTAACCAACCCAATATTTACCTTGGTTACCACCGCACGGAGCTACACGTGCAGAGAGCAGGGAGCAGCGCACACTGAGCGCTGGCTCCCTGCTCTCCTAGTTACAGCACACATCGGGTTAATTACCCGATGTGTGCTGCAGCTAAATGTGCACAGAGCAGGGAGCAGCGCACACTGCTTAGCGCTGGCTCCCTGCTCTCCTAGTTACAGCACACATCGGGTTAATTAACCCGATGTGTCCTGCAGCTACATGTGCACAGAGCAGGAGCCGGCACTGACAGAGCGGCAGACGCTGGTATCAAAGGTAAATATCGGGTAACCAAGGACAGGGCTTCTTGGTTACCCGATGTTTACATTGGTTACCAGCCTCCGCAGAAGCCGGCTCCTGCTGCCTGCACATTTAGTTGTTGCTGTCTCACTGTCACACACAGCGATCTGTGCTTCACAGCGGGACAGCAACAACTAAAAAATGGCCCAGGACATTCAGCAACAACCAACGACCTCACAGCAGGGGCCAGGTTGTTGCTGGATGTCACACACAGCAACATCGCTAGCAACGTCACAAAAGTTGTTCGTTAGCAGCGATGTTGCTAGCGATGTTGCTTAGTGTGACGGGGCCTTTAGGGTGCGTGTAACGTAAGTTATATCTCCATTGATAGGTAGCGGACAGATTTGGTTTAGGGTGCATTTAGATCTTTTTGCCCCAACATAGACAGACGATACTAAGATTTCCATAATAACTCAGTGTTTGGAGAGGCCCTCTATGTGGCTTCATTGAGTCCAAATTTGTGTTTTGTTGTTTGTATGTCTTTACTCACGGTGTGGGATGAATTTGTGATTTTAAGTATCCTTAATAAAATTAGTGCTTTTAAAAAATGTAATGAAGGTAGATCTACTTTATTTGTATCATATCACTTTTTGATCCCGTTTTTGAGGAGGTGTGATAAGAAAAAGGAGAAGATGCTGACTTTTTTTTTTATTATACATTCTCCAAACAGTATAAATAAATATGGTGTTTAATTTGTCCAAATTAAATATAGGTCATGAACGGGTTAAAGCAAGAAAAAAAAAAAAAATCTTCAATCCGAAAAAGGTATGTTAAAAAAAAAAAAAAAACAAAACCACACAGTGTGAACAACACCCTGTACCCAAGGATATCTGAAACCATTAAAAATATGTGCAATTGAAAGGCAGCGAGATTTGTACTATACTTATACCCCGGTAAGGCAATATATGGAGCACAGATACAATAAATATTATGGGCTATATTGCCTTGCTGCAATATTTTTATTTATTAACAATATATAATAATATGTCAATTTGTAAACTGTTCTACCAACTCCATTGATATTGTATTGAATTCTTCCTCTGAGAAGAGATAACTCTTTACAATACTGATGACAGACTCCTCAGTTAGAGTATTGAAATCCTCCTCATTCTTGAAGGGCAAGTGACCGGCAAGTTCACAAAGTGCCACGTTGAAAGCAGCCTCCTCTTTGGCACCAAAACAGGACTTTCTTGCCCATATGACCACACGGATCCCTTCCCTTTGGCACGTAGTGCTTGCTGGATTGCTACCTCTGGTCATAAACATATTGTGTGCAATGTTTCGATTTACAAAATAATCCGTAACTTGGCATATTCTCTGGGAGACAGACACCAAGTCTTTCCCCTCAGTGTAAAAAAAGAAACCTGGAGCTGGAAAATTAGTTAGTTGGTAAAAATTAATTTGGGGGCACAGGGGTTTGTTTTGTACTGACTCAATCAGTAGCTCTTCGTCTAGATAGAATCCATGTAAATGTAAGTGGTTTATAGACGCAAAGCCACCGAGGCTGTTAAATCCAATTCTAAACCCCGGGTGACCACTGAGAAGTATGGATTCTAATCCAAGCAATGTCAGATCTGGGGTCAAAATCTGAGTCAAACACAATGATGGGTCTGGTATAAGCAAAACATGTCCAAATTCAAGAGGGCTTACATTAATGACCACTAGGGTGCGGCTATGCTTTCTGCCTAGATCCATAGATGCTCCACTAGACATCTCAGATCTAACCATCTGAAACAGAATCTCATCATGCTTCATCTTATTGAAATTGAATTGGCTTGGGTTGAATTTCTCTTGGATGCTCTTTATGTCCTGAGGCTTCCTCCTCTCTATGCCCCTCTTGACATTAAGCTGTGCCACATACTTCACAGAACCAGGTAATATTTTGGTTTGTAAACTCCAGAGTGGATACCGGAAGAGACCCTGCTCCATCTTTTCCAGCCATTTGGACTGCAGCGCTTGATCAAATGCAGAAATAAAACTTTTGTCCTCTACATATGTTCTCCTTTTCGGCCAAGTGATCCCCGACAAGATAAAGTCTTTTTCTGTGTAGCTATATTCTTCCATTATGGCTCCATTGAAAACAGATGGATGTTTAAAATCCATGGTTCTAGTTGTGTCCATTACCTTCAGTATGTGCACATATGTATGGACCCTGAAAAACAAACAATTATTTCATTACATGTGGTCTCTGAAGCTAGCCATAACTGCAGGCATTTCCAGTGCAACTGAAGACAATGTCGTCTCTAAACATAAAAACAAACAAAACTCCAGTATTAAAAGGGAATCTGTCATCAAGTATGTGTTATGTAATCTGAGGGAAGTATGAGGTAAGAGCTGACACACTGATTTCAGGGATGTGTCACTTATTAGGCTGTGTGCTGTTGTATCACCAGGAGATCATCATTGCCTAGACTTGGTATAGCGTGTGCCTGCTAGACTGATCACACTCCTTCCTCTGATAAGCAGCTCACTGTCACTGCACAATGTATACAGAAAGCTGTGGTGTGGGTGGTGTTACCTTTTTGAGCTCTGCTACATGCTAAATCTAAGAACTCCGATTGTGTCACAACTTCTGCGCCAATAACACCCAGTAAACAAAGTGATGCATTGTTGGAATCAGGGTCTCTTTTCCTACATTATTCTCCTGTCAGATGAGGTAGCAAAAACTGGTGACAGATTCCCTTTAATTGCCCATGATTAATAACATAGTTCACTTTTGTGCTATAATCCCTATCATAGCCACAACTAAGTAGATAGATCGGTGGTGGTCTACCCCCACCCTGATACTGAAGGCCTATACAAAAGAATTGTATATTTTCATTGTATATTATATCTATATGATACTGGTTTATTTTGCACACTTGCCGGCTTGTGTTTTCCCATTGTGCATCCTGTCCCATTACTCCCTCAAGTGACACACGAGCACCCGGCCATCAACATGATGTAAAGGAGAATGTGATTCATCAGACCAGGAAACCTTCTTCCCTTGCTCTATGGCTCAGTTTAGCTTTGCTCTTGTTTGGACTACTTACAGGTATTAACCACTTGGGATCACCAGCTTTAGAGAGGTAGACCTCTTCTCTTACTTTAAAACTGAGCTCATGGTACTCCTAACTAAAAAAAAAACATGTACTCACCAAGAAACCCTTGCTGCTCCTCTGTACTGTTGCCAGTGTCAAATGCTGGCCTCCTGGTTTCTGCTTTAGGCCTCTTTCACATGTACGTGCCTCCGGTACGTGTTTGGCAGTTTTCTCACGTACCGGAGACATGTACACCTAGGTATCCCTATGGTTTTGGACACACGTAAGTATTTGCGCACGGAACGTGTGTCCGTTCCGTACATACGTGTGTTTCTCATGCCGACATGTCCGTTTTCTCTCCGGCATCACGGGTGTCACACAGAACGCAAACGTGTCATACGTAATGCAAACGGACCACACGGATGTGTTCCGTGTGACACGCACCGGAGAGAAGACGTGTCTGTGAGAAAAAAACAACACATCACTCACCTTCTCCTGCCCTGCTGTCTCTGCCGCTGCTGTCACTTGCTGCCGACCGCCGCTCATTATGCTAATTGAATATTCACTTCACTGCGGCCGGTAGCAACAGCAGTGGGGAGTGGCAGGACCGGAGACCGAAGATCAGCACCACGGACAGCGACGCCAGGGACAGGTGAGCAGAAAGTTCCCGTTCTCCGTGTGTTATCACGGATAACACACGTAGCCCATAAACACGGCTCACAGAGGGCAAAACGCACCTCTGACACGTCCATGAAAAACGTGCGTGGTTTTTCACGAACGTGTGAAAGAGGCCTTAGATGGAGTGCATCAGGTGACTGCTACAGCCAATCAGTGGTCACAGATTCACTGCAGCGGTCACATTCTATCCAAAAAGGGAAGAAGAGCTGGGAGACTGTTTCTTATGGCTACGATGGAACATGAAGCAGCAAGACTGAGTGGTAAACGTCAGCCTTAAGGAGAAGCTGTGGAAGTCTTTTAGGTGTTGCTGCTTTTTTATTTTAGAACCACCATGAACCCATTTTTATACTAAGTAGCCACCTGTCTTTAATATAATCGATGTTTAGTGTCTACGGAGTGGAATTAGCAATTTCTACATTCCTATTTTATTTTAAAGCACCACTTTTTTTTTTCACCGATGTAGCAGTGCTTTTTAATGTAAGCTCCCCACCTTCCATCTTTTTAATGCTTTACCGACTCCGCTCTGGACCCGCGGCACCATCTTGTGCCTGTAGTTTGTAACTGGCTGGAAGTCAGAAGCTACGTCACAAGTGCTCAATGCATCTCTATGAGGCCAGAATGAGGCTCCCTTAGTGAGGCATTGAAGAGTGACTAATCAAATAAACAAAAAAAGTTCAGCCTGCCATTCACCATACGACCTTTCATCCAGGTGAACGGAAAGAAAGGAGGGCAGTCCACCTCCACAGGAAAATCCAAATACAAAGAAGGAATTCCAACCTGCAGTCCAATCTTCAATTTAAATAAATCATCCTTTTATTGGAAACATGTTAAAATATACATGTGTAGATAGAAAATGCTTACGCGTTTCAGGTCATGGTGACCCTTACTCATAGGGTGGCTCTATGAGTAAGGGTCACCATGACCTGAAACGCATAAGGATTTTCTATCTATACATGTATATTTTAACATGTTTCCAATAAAAGGATGTTTTATTTAAATTGAAGATTGGACTGGAGGTGCTGAAATTCCTTCTTTTTAATTGAAGAGTGACCTCCCCGCCGTACTCCATGAAACACTGGAGCTGCTGGAAGATCACAAGTCGCCAAAGACCAACCAGCGCACCAATGAAAACAGATGAAGGTGGCGAAAGGTGAGTATACGACAGGACTCAGGGGATTAGATTTAAAGCACCGCTCCAGCAGTGCAATAAAAATATAAAAAATTGCTGTAGTGGTGCTTTAAATATTCATGTAAAGTAACTTAATCCAATCAGTCACATAGGAGAATTCAGGCCAGCTTAACATGTGTATAAATAATAATCAGTTTCATCCACAAAAGTCAAACGATCTTTCCTCAATTGTCATATGCATGCAATACGTTTTTTACAGCAGCAGTTAGGCTGCTTTAACATATCAGTTTTATCAGTTTTTTGCAATCAGGCACAATCCGGCACTTTGCAGAAAAAAAACATCGGGTTTTTTTGCCGCCGGGTGCGGTTTTTATTCATAGCCTTTTATTAGCACCGGATTGGGCTGCATTTACTCGTTTTTCTTCTGGTTTTTGCCGGTTCTGGCAAAAAACGTCACTTCGGCGGCCGCACAGAGGAACATTTTTTTGCCAGCGGCAAAACACTGCATAGCGCCGGGAGCGGCATGGTGCATAATGAAAGTCTATGCACGCCGAATCCAGTGGCATGCATCAAACGCCGGAAGCATGTACCGGATTCGGTTTTTACTTCTGAGCATGCCCAGAAGTGATAAATTCATTGCTTGTCAGAAAATCAATCACTCACTCACCAATCATCGTCGCGGCGCTGCACGGCTGTCACACTGCTGGCGGCTTCTCCTGATTTGAAAATGCCGGCTGCTCATTATTCAATCTCGTATTCACTGCTTTCCCCGCCCACCGGCGCCTTTTGATTGGTTGCAGGCAGACACGCCCCCACGATGAGTGACAGCTGTCTCACTGCAACCAATCACAGCCGCCAGTGGGCGGGTCTATTTCTTGCAGTAAAAATAAATAAATAATAAAAAAACCGACGTGCGGTCCCCACCAATTTTGATACCAGCCAGGATAAAGCCACACGGCTGAAGGCTGGTATTCTCAGGATGATGAGCGCCACGTTATGGGGAGCCCACCACCCTAACAATATCAGCCAGCAGCCGCCCGGAATTGCCACATCCATTAGATGCGGCAGTCCCGGGACTCTACCCAGCTCTTCCCGAATTTCCCTGGTGCGGTGGCAAACGGGGTAATAAGGGGATAATCATGGCAGGCGTCTATGAGACACCCCCAATGATTAACCTGTAAGTGAAAGTAAATAAACACACACACCCAAAAAAATACTTTATTTGGAATAAGACAAAAAAACACCCTCTTTCACCATTTTATTAAAATCCCCAAATACCCCTCCAGGTCCGACGTAATCCACAGAGGTCCCACGACACTTTCAGCTCTGCTACATGAAGCTGACAGGAGCGGCAGTAGAACACCGCCGCTCCTCGGAGCTCCACGCAGCAACTGAAGTGAATCGCGCTGTCAGCGGTGACGTCACTGAGGTAGTGCCAGTGTGTGCGGTGATGGGTGGGTAGTGCCGGTGTGTGCGGTGATGTTGCGTGCAGTAGTACAGGGGTGTGTGGAGATGATGCATGCGGTAGTGCCTGCGTGTGCCGTGATGGTGCGTGCGGTAGTGCAGGGGTGTGCGGTGATGATGCGTGCGGTAGTGCAGGGGTGTGCGGTGATGATGCGTGCGGTAGTGCAGGGGTGTGCGGTGATGATGCGTGCGGTAGTGCAGGGGTGTGCGGTGATGATGCGTGCGGTAGTGCAGGGGTGTGCGGTGATGATGCGTGCGGTAGTGCAGGGGTGTGTGGTGATGATACGTGCGGTAGTGCAGGGGTGTGTGGTGATGATGCGTGCGGTAGTGCAGGGGTGTGTGGTGATGATGCATGCGGTAGTGCAGGGGTGTGTGGTGATGATGCGTGCGGTAGTGCAGGGGTGTGCAGTGATGATGCGTGCGGTAGTACCTGCTTGTGCGTCATGACGGGGGCGATAGTGCTGGTGTTTGTGCAGGGATGATGGGGTCTCTTTCAGCATAAAAATAAAAAAAACGGATCCATTTTTTAACGGATCCATCGCATCAGTGTTTACACAATCTGAGACGGATCCGTTGCATCAGGCACAAACCGGATAGTGCCTGATTGCAAAAAAACTGATGTGTGAAAGCAGCCTTAGGGTACTTTCACACACCCGGATTTTTGCTCTGCGGCACAATACGGCGTTCTGCAGAAAAACCGCAACCGGCTTTTGTAACGCCGATTGCGGTTTTTTTTTGCATTGACTTACATTAGTGCCGCATTGTGCCGCAGGGGCTTGCGTTCGGTCCGGTTTTTGCCGCATGCGGCAGATGTAGCCGATGCGGCGGCCGGATCGAACGTTCCCTGCAACGTTTTTTGTTCCGGCAAAAAAACACCGCATCGCGCCGCATCCGGCCGCTGCGGCACATTTTTCAATGCATCCCTATGGAGGCCGGATGCGGCGCGATGCGGAAAAAAACGCATCCGGTTGCCGCATGCGGTATTTTCCACTGCGCATGCTCAGTAGCATGCCGCAACCGGAAAAAACCGGACCGGCCGCATGTAAAAACTTATGCAAAGGATGCGGTGTTTTCACCGCATCCGTTGCATAGTTTTCACAGCCGGATTGAGCCGCAGGGCTCAAACCGGATGTGTGAAAGTAGCCTTAATAATTTACAACACTGCCCCCCTCCCATTCTCTTCTCCGTACCTGCCCCCCCCCCCCCCCCTTCCTCCCGGTCCCCTCTTCCCCTGCTGCCCACCTCCTCCTCCTCACCTGCCGTCTCCCCGTCCCCCCCCCCTCACCTGACGATGCCATCTCCCCTTCCTCACCTGACGACTCCTCCTCTGCTGTCTCCCCGTCATCTGCTGCCCCCGATTCCCTCCCCCCTCATCTAACACCCCCACTTACCTTCTCCTCCATCCTGGCCCCCCTCACCAGCCGCCCCGGCTCCTTCCTCCATCCCTCTCCCCTATGATCTGCTGCCCCTGTTCCCTCCCTCATCATCACTTGCCGCCCCTCGTTCCCTCCTCCATCCCATCCCCCCTCACCTGCCGCCCCTGGTTTCCTTCTCTCCCCCCCCTCACCTGCCGCCCTTGGTTCCCTCCTCCATCCCACCCCCCCTCATCTGCACCCCTCGGCTCCCTCCTCACCTCTCCCCCCCCTCACCTGCCGCCCCTCGTTCCCTCCTCCATCCCACCCCCCCTCATCTGCACCCCTCGGCTCCCTCCTCACCTCTCCCCCCCTCACCTGCCGCCCCTCGTTCCCTCCTCCATCCCACTCCCCCTCCCGTGCACCCCTCGGCTGCCTCCTCACCTCTCCCCCCCTCACCTGCCGCCCCTCGTTCCCTCCTCCATCCCCCTCCCCCTCCCGTGCACCCCTCGGCTCCCTCCTCGCCTCTCGTCCCCTCGCTTCTCACCTGCAGCCTGTCCCCTGTCTCTGTCACACGCCGGCCGGTCACTGACACTTCCTGGTGAGACCATACCAACTAGAAGCAGCTGTAGGGGTGTGCCAGCGCTTCTACACCCTACATCTCCCCCGGTCTCCAGTAGTCGGTATACAGATCTCAGCAAATAATTTTATAGTCTTCTAAATAAAGCACAGCCAACACATTACTCAGGACAGAGCTCAAAACTTACAAGAGAAAAGTAAGAAGACAGTAACCCTCCCGTCTATGTGGTGGATACGGCCGCTCCTCCACATGGCACGGCACATAGCACGGAGGGCCGCGTTTGTTTCCTCCGTTCTCGTCACTGACGTGTCATTACCATCACCTCCTTCTGATAATGACACACTCCATCGTGCCGTGATGGCCACGCCCATGTATGGGTTTGGGGGCGGAGTTATATGGAATATGCAAATGAGGCGTCTCCCAGTATCAGGTGGTGACGCAGAGGCGGAAGTTTTGCTGCAGTTTCCAAGAGTCCGAGGGGAGAAGTTGGGGTCCGGGGTGAGACGTGGAGGAAGCGCGGCCATTATGGGGGGAGCTCCCAGCCAGCTGTCCAAACAGCTCCTGAACGAGTACCAGGTGGGTGACCCCGAGCAGGCTGCGCGCTGTATGGGGGGAGAGAAGCGAGTCCCCGGTCTGTGCTGCCGGCCACTAATGACACTTAAAGGGGCTTTCCAGAAATGACCCCGTGCGGCGGCTCCTGTCCCTGCACCCTAATGTCTATGTGTCCCCATAATCCTGGGATGATCTGATCACACAGGATTGTTTTTATAAGGAGGACCTGTTACTTGCTGTAATCTTAATCCACACTGTGTGCAGAATTATTAGGCAAGTTGTATTTTAGAGGATTTTTTTATTATTGATCAACAACTATGTTCTCAATCAACCCAAAAGACTCAAATATCAAAGCTTAATATTTTTGGAAGTTGGAGTGGGTTTTTTTTTTAGATTTGGCCATCTTAGGAGGATATCGGTTTGTGCAGGTAACTATTACTGTGCAGAATTATTAGGCAACTTAATAAAAACCAAATATATCTCACTTGTTTATTTTCACCAGGTAAACCAATATAACTGCACAGGATTTAGAAATAAACATTTCTGACATGCAAAAACAATACCCAAAAATTAGTGACCAATATAGCCACCATTCTTTATGATGACACTCAACAGCCTACCATCCATAGATTCTGTCAGTTCCTTGGTCTGTTTACAATCAACATTGCGTGCAGCAGCCACCACAGCCTCCCAGACACTGCTCCGAGAGGTGTACTGTTTTCCCTCCCTGTAGATCTCACATTTTATGAGGGACCACAGGTTCTCTATGGGGTTCAGATCAGGTGAACAAGGGGGCCATGTCATTATTATTTCATCTTTTAGACCTTTACTGGCCAGCCACGCTGTGGAGTAGTTGGATGCATGTGATGGAGCATTGTCCTGCATGAAAATAATGTTTTTCTTGAACAATACTGACTTCTTCCTGTACCACTGCTTGAAGAAGTTGTCTTCCAGAAACTGGCAGCACATCTGGGAGTTGAGCTTCACTCCATCCTCAACCCAAAAAGGTCCCGCAAGTTCATCTTTGATGATACCAGCCCATACCAGTATCCCACCTCCACCATGCTGGCGTCTGAGTCGGAGTGGAGCTCTCTGCCCTTTACTGATCAGCCTCTGGCCCATCCATCTGGCCCATCAAGAGTCACTCATTTCATCAGTCCATATAAACTTTGAAAAATCAGTCTTAAGATATTTCTTGGCCCAGTCTTGACATTTTATCTTATGTTTCTTGTTCAGAGGTAGTCGTTTTTCAGTCTTCCTTACCTTGGCCATGTCTCTGATTATGGCACACCTTGTGCTTTTTGATACTCCAGTAAGGTTGCAGCTCTGAAATATGGCCAAACTGGAGGCAAATGGCATCTTGGCAGCTTCACACTTGATTTTCCTCAATTCGTGGGCAATTATTTTGCGCCTTTTTGCCCAACACGCTTCTTGCCACCCTGTTGGCTATTTGCCATGATACGTTTGATTGTTCGGTGATCACGCTTCAAAAGTTTGGCAATTTCAAGACTGCTGCATCCCTCTGCAAGACATCTCACAATTTTGGACTTTTCAGAGCCCGTCAAATCTCTCTTCTGACCCATTTTGCCAAAGGAAAGGAAGTTGCCTAATAATTAAGCACATCTTATATAGGGTGTTGATGTCATTACACCACACCCCTCCTCATTACAGAGATGCACATCACCTGATTTACTTAATTGGTAGTTGGCTCTTAAGCCTATACAGCTTGGAGTAGGACAACATGTATAAAAAGTATCATGTGATCAAAATACTCATTTGCCTAATAATTCTGCACACAGTGTATATCACTCTCTATCCCTGGTGTAAGTGCCGCTGTTCTCCTGAATGTGGCGCTCTTTTTTTCCCCTGCGCCTCTCTATTCCTGAGATATGGTCCTCTCTTCCCTGTCTGTAAATCCATGTCTTGTTTGCCAAGTTGTGTGGTTATAAACCCTTCTCGGGGGGGCTTCTTAAAGGGGTTGTCTACAACTTGGACAACCCCCTACTCTTTCCTCTTGTCCGTCCCTGTAAAAATAAATAATCCTATACTCTTCTTCACTGCGTCCGCACTTCCAGTGCTGTCTAAAGCTGCCTTCCCGGGGCCCACGTGACATTGTTATGACAAGCGGGCCCTGCAACCAATCAGTGTCCAGCGTCTATCTCCCGCCTTCAGACATTTGATCAGGATGTGTGCGCTGCGCTGACTTCCTGCTCAAATGTCCGAAGGTGCGGAGAAAGAAGCCGGAGCTGATTGGTTGCGGGGCTCACTTGTCATAACAATGTCATGTGGGGCCCCGGAATGCGGCTTTCGACATCGCTGGAACCGCGGTTGCACTGGAGGCGAGTATAGGTTTATTTTTCTGGGGGCGAATAAGGGGAATGATAAGGGGTTGTCCAAGTAGTAGACAACCCCTTTAAAGATCACACCCACTTGGCTATCAAGATTAGGTTCATATACAGAGAGGATGTCTCCGTATCTCCGTAATGGATAGGCGTAGGAACAGCGGCATGTACCTGGTAGAGCAATTCCATATTATGGTGGGGACAGGTCCTCTCTAAAGCTGGTGTCACACTAAACGACAGCGACAACGACGTCGCTGTTACGTCACCATTTTCGGTGACGTAACAGCGACCTTGTAAGTCGCTGTTATGATCGCTGCTTAGCTGTCAAACACAGCAGAAGCAGCGATCATAAGGTCGCTGTGCTACATGTTCAGAGAGCAGGGAGCCGCGCTTAGCGCTGGCTCCTTGCTCTCCTGCAGCACACATCGGGTTAATTAACCCGATGTGTGCTGCAGCTACATGTCACAGTGCAGAGAGCAGGGAGCCGCGCGCACTGCTTAGCGCTGGCTCCTTGCTCTCCTTGCTACAGTATACATCGGGTTAATTACCCGATGCATACTGCAGCCACATGTCACAGTGCAGGAGCCGGCACTGGCAGCAAGAGCGGAGGCTGGTAACCAGCGTAAACATCGGGTAACCAGGGAAAGGTCTTCCCTTGGTTACCCGATGTTTACGCTGGTTACAGCTTACCGCAGCTGCCAGTGCCGGCTCCTGATCGCTTCATTTCGTCGCTCTCTCGCTGTCACACACAGCGATGTGTGTGTCACAGCGGGAGAGTGACGACCAAAAAATGAAGCTGGACATTCAGCAACGACCGGCGACCTCACAGCAGGGGCCAGGTCGTTGCTGGATGTCACACACAGCGACAGCGACGGGACGTCGCTGCAACGTCACAGAAAATGGTGACGTAGCAGCGACGTCGTTGTCGTCGTCGTTATGTGTGACACCAGCTTTAGGCTTTGTTCACACAGTGCATCTTTTCAAACCACAAAGATACAGCGTGTTTGGCCCCAAAAATCGCACCCGCAGCAAAAACGCATGCATTTTTATTGCATTTTGTCCAATGCGTTTTTTAAGTCAAATCTATTGACTGGAAGGTCTCCAAAACCCTGGAAAAACACAAAAAGAATTGACATGCTGCATCTTCAAAAACGCAGACAGAGAAAGATGCCCAGTGTAGATGGCAAAATAGAAATCTCAGACTTTGCTGGGAGGACATGCATGTATTTAGGTGCATCATTGTGACCTCAAAAATGCAGCAAAAGATGCCCTGTGTGAACATAGCCTAAGGGATTTCATAGGCTGCGCTCACATCAGCGGTATTTTGCCGCAAAACCGGATCCGTCACAAATGCGTTTCAGTTCAATTAATTTCCAATGGGATCGTGGCAAGATATGATCACATGCGGTGCTGTATGACGCACGCAACCGCACGTGACCGCATCTTACTGCGATCCCATTGGAAATGAATTGAAATGCATTTGTGACGGATCCGGTTTTGCGGCACAATACCGCTGATGTGAGCGTTTATAGAGAGATGTTTTATACTGCAGATGACTTTGCCGCATATTTCAAAGATAAGATCGACCAAACAAGGCAAATCTACGCTGCTCAATCACATAATCCCCTTTCATCTCTATTCATGAACGCACCAATCAAAAAGTCATTCTAATTTAGAAAAACTATTGTTATCCTGTTTTCTGCAAAGCGTGACTCCACAGCACCAATCACCATCGTTTGTTGGTAATTTTTGCCAATTCAATGTTTGTTTTTTTTTGTTTTTTTTTTTCGTTTCGGAAAGAAATAATCAGTTGGCGCCAAATCAGGAGAAAATGGCAGGTGATCGGCAGTTTCAAAGCCGATCTCATTGTGTATTTGCTGGGCATTATCATGCACAAAACAAGACGGCTTTAGAAGATCCAACCTTTACCAGACAGGGTTAACTTTTCTCTTAGTCACAATTTCAAAATAACATAACCTATTTTTAGTAAAACTTAATTAAGGCAAAGTTAAAGGGAATCTGTCACCAGGTTTTTGCTCTCCCATCTGAGAGCAGCATAATGTAGAGACAGAGACCCTGATTCCAGTGATGTGTCACTTACTGAGCTGTTTGCTGTCATTTAGGTAAAATCAATGTTTTCTCTGCTGCAGATCTAGCAGTTATTTATTTGTCGAATTTATATGCTGCACCTCTCCAAAGACTCAGAGCGGCTCACAACATAACAATACTGGAAATACTGTCCCCATTGGGGCTCACAATCTAGAGTCCCTATCTGTATGTCTTTAGACTGTGGGAAGAAACCCACGCAAACACAGGGAGAACATACAAACTTGCAGATGGTGTCCATGGTGGGATTTGAACCCAGGACCCCAGCGCTGTAAGACTGAAGTGCTAACCACTGAGCCACTGTGAAGTTATACAGAGCTCATGAATATGCCGGACTACCTGACAGCACACCAAGTAGCCTGTAATGATGATCTCCTGCTGATTAAACAGTGATTTTATCACACTAATCAGCTGAGTAAGTGACACATTGCTGGAATCAGGATCTCTGCCCCTACATAATGCTGCTTTCAGATTACGTGGCAAAAACCTGGTGACAAATTCCCTTTAATACTTGTTTCCAAAGCAACAGAATTTGTTTTTGCTAAAATACTCAAGACATCTTCGCATCGGATATAATCTAGTCTTTTCATTGTGTCTAGACTACTGTATTGCCCTGTACAGGAATGTCTCACTGACATCAATTCTCTTTTGTTCCCTTCTAGGAGCTGACATATCTGACAAAACAGGAAATCCTGCTGTACGTGTGTAATATACCATCTGGGATATGTGCATAACTGCCATAGAGTTCCTAGGAAAATGGAATTAGTGAAATGGTGATAGGAGCTTTGGGAAACCTCAAAGAAAGGGTTGTACATTAATAACCATAGGACATAGGCACTCCGATCACAGAAAGTGATGACTTGTTGCTATAATTTGTCATCACTTTCTGACTGCTGGGACCCCCCAGTCCTGAAGATGAAGGCAGCATGGTGGTGGTCTTTCCCTGCCCTCTGGCTGTGCTAGGCCAAAATAGAAAGATCTTTATTCCTCTAATCAAAATGTATAAAAATAGGAACTTGTTTTTTTTATCATTCTGCAAAAAATGGCGTGCGATAAATCCTGGTCAGATGTACAAGTATTAGGCTACCAATGATCATATTACACCAAGTCTTGCACACAGTTCATACAAATACATAAGCTGCAAAGTCCTAATGATGTTGGCAATGTATATAATGAATACATAATGTTCAAAACTACATACAAACTAGAAGAGATCACACGAGGCTGCCTGAGGTGCGTTTCACCGTCGCTTTCTCTGCGGCTTCATTTGCCTGTATGCCCAGGATCACCACCTGAAAAGTACTAACATAGTATGTTTGAACTGTATTGAGATTCCTGACTGAATCCTGTAATTCGGGGGCTCAGGTGGAGTTATACATGCACTGCATTAACTCAATGTGAACAGGACCTAACCTGGTGCTTTGTTAGCTGACCCTATGTGTCATGGAAATAATTTCCCTATTGTTACATCAGTACATAAGCAGTGTGCAAAAACAAAACATATATTGGTAGCCTGTTCTTAGATTAGGACATAAGTACCAGATTGATTACAGTAGATGGTAGGAGTCTGACATTCCCAGCAAAAGCTGTATGCAGCCCATGGGACCGAATATTCCCAGTACAGCGCGGTGTGACTACTATATCAAACTGGGCATAGACACATAGGGATAAAGATAATTTCTCAATATGATCATAATTATCTACATTAGAATCCCCATATCTACTGGTGTAATGTGGAATATACTCCAAACTCACTACTATACTGTGTACATCTGGACGCAGCAAGAGCTGCACACATCTAAGTGTTGGGGGTACTGGGCTTTGTACCCCCTCCATTTTGATATAGATGACCTATCCAGAGGATAAATAATCAGTATGTAAATCCAAGAAATATTCAAACTGAGTGTAATAAAATGTGTTAAACACTACCTTTAGGCTTTGTGCGCACTAGAGCTTTTTACCCGCGGATTTACCCGCGGATTTGCCGCGGAAATTTCTTGAGAAATGTCTGCAATCTTTGTGCAGACATTTCCCAGCAAATTCTATGGTAAAAAAAAAAAGCTGTGCGCACTGGTGCGGATTTTTCTCCAAGAAATTTCCTTGAAGAATTTCTCGAGAAACTTTCTTGAGAAAATGAACATGTCCATTATTTCCGCATGTACCCTGCGGATTTCGGCAGTACAGCCTGCAAAAATCCGCAGGGAACCACCCGCGGGCAAATCGCGGCTAATCCGCGGCAAATCCGTATGCGGATTTGGTGCGGATTTTTTCCGGAGGTCCGGAAATCTTTCTCTCCCAGAAGTTTCTCAAGAAATTTTCTTGAGAAACTTCTCATTTCTAGTGCGCACATAGCCTAAATATGGGGTGTATCAGCCCAAACTGCCAGAGTAATGGAAGTACATAGCCTTGTATGTGCCTATAACAATTACACCTTTAGTAATCTAATTATTGCCCCCATTCTGCAGAAACTGGAGTGTAAGCAGACATGCTAATTAGGTGCTGGGTGCACCCTTGATGGGGCCAAGAAGCTCAGTGCACCTGCACCTTTCTGCCCATTGGCTTTGCCAGCCTCCATCTCCCTCACTGGTGATTGACATCTTGGTATGAGCGCACTGTATGCAGAGAAAGCTGCGGCTAGGCAGAGCTGTCAATAATCTCCGAGGGAAGTGGTAATGTGTAAATACTGAGGACACAATGGTGGCCTGCACTGATCCACCATCCTCCTGGCCTCACCCATTGGTGCCAATGTTTGCAGAGTGCACTTTCCAGCACTGCACTTTGTCTTATGTCCGTATCAGATTACTTATTTAGTTTCCTTGTTTTCCAAATGTGATTCTGGTTACTCAGTTGTACGAATACTGAGATTGTTTCTGGTTGTCACTAAGCGATGGAGCATTAGATATGCCATACACTACACATTAACTAGGACAAGGAAACCATTAAATAGAATTCCTGTTCTGTGAGAGGTTTTTCAAATGATCTCAGACACTCTTTTTATTCTTTTTCTGTCCGTTTCTCGGTAACGGCTAATATACGGCCATTGAACCTCATGGCGGTTGTCATCTCCTTTCTTTGAGCTATGAACAAGAATTCTACACAGTGATCCAACCACATCCATATATTGCTTCATAACTATGTACATGTTTGTCTAGATAAATGACACTTTTTTTCACATTGCACCAAGTTATACGCTAGCGTGAGCGAACCCTATAATCAGCAGTGGGATAATCATTCTCCAGTTTCCAGCACTGCCGGTAAATGTCCGATTTTTCCGAGTTTAGATACGGTGAGCACTTATCTCTACCGGTGATTTTCCTGTTCCATGCAGCATATTTGGCTGTCTGGCCACTAGTGGGTGATCAATGCATTCATTTTGGAAATTCTGAGAGTCAGGATCTCGCACACTGAGCAATGCGCTGCCGCCGTTATATATATATTACAAGACTTCTAACATTTTTCACGTTGTAATTGAACTTCACAGTTTTGCTGCGGTAGAACAAAAAATATTTCACGCATCTATCAGCAAGATCTTTCACAGTAAATCGTGCCATTTTATATTATTTATACCGCTTGATAATTACATCCGTTGTTTCCATCTCTTCCTAAAGTGCTCATAAAAGATTCAGTGAAATGATACAGAAAGAAAACAGAAGCAACATTGAATCTGCCAGAGTCCCCAAGGAGAAGTTTCTCACTTTGCCTGAATTAAAGGTAATTGCGTTTTCTGTGGAAGTAAATGCAGTCTGATCATGAAATACTCACTATCCAGTATAATGTAACGCAGCTCCCAAAAAATCTAATATTGAATTGAACAATTAGATTGAAAATGATCATTATTTTTCCTGAGAGCCGCTGCCTTTCAGTCATGCAGATGTGGCCAGAGCAATTATAGTCTCCACTGAGAGTGGCAGCTGTAAGCACGCCCGGCACTGACTGACAGCTATCTCTGTAGTGCATCAGTAAGGGTGCGGGCCCACGATCAGTGGTCACAGCGTTTTGGACACAGCATGTTTCAGCTGCGTCCAAAACGCTGCGATGTACAAGCATGGTGGATAGGATTTCTAGAACTCCTATGCCAACTATGCGTGTACTGCCCGCAGCGTAAACTGACCTGCGGTGTAGCTTTCCGAGCCGCAAGCATGTCAATTCTTTGCTGTGGAGTCGCAACCATTTCTTTGTCGCTCCATTGGGAGACCCAGACAATTGGGGGGTATAGCTTCTGCCTCCGGAGGCCACACAAAGTATTACACTTAAAAAGTGTAACCCCTCCCCTCTGCCTATACACCCTCCCGTGCATCACGGGCTCCTCAGTTTTATGCTTTGTGTGGAATGAGGCACACATCCACTCATGCATTCTCATATTAGTTATATCGGTTGGAAGAAAAGTGGGCCCCCACGGGGCCCCCGGCATGTTCCCTTCTCACCCCACTACGTCGGCGGTGTTGTTAAGGTTGAAGTACCCATTGCGGGTACAAAGGCCGGAGCCTCATGCCGTTTTCCTTCACCATCCCTTAGCGGCTCTGGGAAAAGTGGGATCCTGACCGGTCATCCATTTACTGGGACCGTGCTCCCTCCGCAGCCCCTGTGGGAATCTGCCGGACAGGAGTCTATTCATCCTCAGGGACCGGGCCCTGCATCTCTAAGGTACTCTGTGTCCCCATGGGGGCTGTGCACGGAGCGCCTTCATCCCGGACGCTGCAGCAGCTGCTAATTTGTGAAGACCGGCGGACTTCCGCGCCGACCGCGCCTGCTTGTCGGCCGCGGTCTTAAATTTAGTCCCCGGCTTCATTGCGGCCTAGTAGCAAAACTCCCGCCCCCGGGCCTGTCTGTCAGGGGTAAGGGCGGGACTGCCGACCTGACGTCGGATGTGAGGGCTGGAGCATCCTGTATGTTTCCTTCCCCCTCACTGATCACTGTGGGGACCCCAGATTCCCGCACTTTTCTAGCACCGCCCACGGCTCCACTCCTCCCCAGAGAGCTCCGGCAGCCATTTTTTTGGCATTCTGCCGGTGGAGGATTACTAGGAAAGAGCTCTGCAACTCTGGGAGACCTAAGGCAGGGAATCTGGAGGACACACGCTCCGCTTCTTAGCGGTCGGTAAGCCACACCGGTCACCCGGTGCTGGTCCCCTTAGGGTGCCGGAATAGATACACTATATATATATATATATATATATATATATATATATATATATATATATATATATATATATATATAATATATAATATATATAAATCACTGAGGGTATATGGGAAAAGGTATATAGCCCGACCGAACAGAAATAAATATATATATATATATATATATATATATATATATATATATATATATATATATATATATTTCTGTTCGGTCGGGCTATATACCTTTTCCCATATACCCTCAGTGATCACTCTCCTAGGAGACAACAGCATGTCGTCCACAAGGAGCAAGGGTGCCAAGGCACAGGGTTATTTTGCGACCTGTACCTCTTGTGCGGCTATGTTACCTGCGGGTTCCACCTACCCTCACTGTGAGCAATGCTCGACCCCTGTTTTGCTTGCTCAGCCGGAGCCTCGGTCACTAGTGGGCCCCTCGGCTCAGGTAGACCCCCCTGCTCCCCCTGTCCAGGCGGCAGGGACAGAGTTTGCCGTTTTTGCTGAGAAACTCTCTGAGTCACTTTCACAATCCATGGCTCAGTCTATGGACAAATGGTCTGCCAAGCTGCTTGAAGCTTTGCAGTCCAGACCGGTCCTTACACTGGCCCCGGGCCCTGTTGGATCGTCGCCTCCAGGCCCCTCTCTGTCCGTGCCGCAGCGCGCTCCCAGGGGGGGCCCTAGGTCTCACGTGGAGGACTCCTGCCCGGACCACAGTCCCAGACCGGCTAAGCGGGCTCGCTGGGAATCTTCCCCGACTTCTTCACGCTGCTCGGGTTCCCAGCTTTAGGACTCTCTGGAGGACGAGGCGGACGACGAGGCGGACGTCGCAGCTCAGGGCTCTGACCCTGACGTTGCTCTCAATCTTGATACACCTGAAGGGGACGCCATAGTAAATGACCTTATCTCGTCCATCAACCAGGTGTTAGATCTATCTCCCCCGCCGCCACCTGTAGAGGAGTCGACTTCTCAGCAGGAGAAACACCAGTTTCGGTTCCCTAAACGTACACGGAGTGCGTTTTTCGATCACTCTAACTTCAGAGATGCTGTCCAGAAGCCCAGAGCGGTTCCGGACAAGCGCTTTACTAAGTGCCTTACTGACACACGTTACCCCTTCCCCTCTGACGTAGTTAAGGGTTGGGCTCAATGTCCCAAGGTGGATCCTCCAGTCTCTAGATTGGCGGCTAGATCTGTGGTATCGGTTGCAGATGGCTCATCGCTAAAAGATGCCACTGACAGGCAGATAGAGCTCCTGGTGAAATCCATCTATGAAGCCACGGGCGCGTCTTTTGCCCCGGCTTTTGCAGCCGTGTGGGCACTCCAAGTTATCTCAGCTTGTCTGGCTGAGATTAATGCGGTCACACGTAATTCTGCTCCGCAGGTTGCGTCTTTGACTTCTCAGGCGTCAGCTTTTTCTTCCTACGCCATGAACGCAGTTCTAGACTCTGCTAGCCGTACAGCGGTGGCATCCGCTAATTCTGTGGCAGTCCGCAGGGCCATGTGGCTGCGCGAATGGAAGGCACACTCGGCTTCCAAGAGGTTCTTAACCGGTTTGCCGTTTTCTGGCGACCGATTATTTGGCGAACGATTGGATGAGATTATTAAGGAATCCAAGGGAAAGGACTCCTCCTTACCCCAGTCCAAACCAAAGAGACCTCAGCAACGGAAAATACAATCGAGGTTTCGGTCCTTTCGTCCCTCCGCCAAGCCCCAATCCTCTTCATCCAGCAGGCCGGAGAAAGGCCAGAGGAACTCCTATGCGTGGCGGGCTAAGTCACGCCCCCAAAAACCCGCCGGAGGCAATGCCTCCAAGGCGGCCTCTTCATGACTCTCGGCATCCCCGAACCGCATCCTCGGTCGGTGGCAGGCTCTCCCGCTTTTGCGACGCCTGGTGGCCACATGTTCAAGACCGATGGGTGAGAGACATTCTGTCTCACGGTTACAGGATAGAGTTCAGCTCTCGTCCTCCGACTTGTTTCTTCCGAACCTCTCCGCCCCCCGCGCGGGCCGATGCACTTTTTCAGGCGGTGGACCCTCTGAAGACAGGAGTTGTGATCCCTGTCCCCCCCCAGGAACATGGTCGCGGCTTTTACTCCAACTTGTTCGTGGTGCCAAAGAAGGACGGTTCATTCCGTCCCGTTCTGGACCTCAAACTACTCAACAGACATGTGAGCACCAGACGGTTTCGGATGGAATCTCTCCGCTCGGTCATCGCATCGATGTCACAAGGAGACTTCCTAGCATCGATCGACATCAAGGATGCTTATCTCCATGTGCCGATCGCACCCGAACATCAACGCTTTTTGCGTTTCGCCATCGGGGACGAACACCTTCAGTTCGTGGCATTGCCTTTCGGCCTGGCGACAGCCCCACGGGTTTTCACCAAAGTCATGGCATCCGTTGTGGCGGTCCTACACTCTCAGGGCCACTCGATGATTCCCTACTTAGACGACCTTCTAGTCAGGGCACCTTCTCAGATGGCGTGTCAAAACAGCCTTACCGTCGCTCTGGCGACTCTCCAGCAGTTCGGGTGGATCATCAACTTCCCAAAGTCCAAGTTGACACCGACCCAATCACTGACTTACCTAGGGATGGAGTTTCATACACAGTCAGCGGTAGTCATGCTACCGCTGAACAAACAGCTTTCTCTGCAGGCAGGGGTGCAATCTCTTCTTCGGGGTCAGTCACACCCCTTGAGGCGCCTCATGCACTTCCTGGGGAAGATGGTGGCAGTGATGGAGGCAGTGCCCGTCGCGCAATTCCATCTGCGGCCACTCCAGTGGGACATTCTCCGCAAATGGGACAGGAGGTCGACTTCCCTCGACAGGAACGTCTCTCTTTCCCTTGCAACCAAGACGTCACTTCAGTGGTGGCTCCTTCCCAACTCTCTGTCGCAGGGAAAATCCTTCCTACCCCCAACCTGGGCTGTGGTCACCACGGACGCGAGCCTGTCAGGGTGGGGGGCGGTTTTTCTCCACCACAGGGCTCAGGGAACCTGGACTCCGATAGAGTCATCCCTTCAGATCAATATTCTGGAGATAAGGGCAGTGTATCTAGCCCTATTGGCTTTTCATCGGTTGCTGGAGGGCAGGCAGATCCGTATCCAGTCGCACAACGCCACTGCCGTCGCATACATCAACCACCAAGGCGGCACTCGCAGTCGTCAAGCCTTCCAGGAAGTCCGGCGGATTCTGCAGTGGGTGGAAGCCACAGCTTCCACCATCTCCGCAGTTCACATCCCGGGCGTAGAAAACTGGGAAGCAGATTTTCTCAGTCGTCAGGGCATGGACGCGGGGGAATGGTCTCTTCACCCAGACGTGTTGCGAGAGATCTGTCGCCGCTGGGGAACGCCGGACGTCGATCTCATGGCGTCACGGCACAACAACAAAGTCCCGGCATTCATGGCCCGGTCCCAAGATCACAGAGCTCTGGCGGCGGACGCATTAGTTCAGGATTGGTCGCGTTTTCTACTGCCTTATGTATTTCCTCCTCTGGCGATGCTGCCCAGAGTGTTGCGCAAGATCAGGTCCGACTGCCGTCGCGCCATTCTCGTCGCTCCAGATTGGCCGAGGCGGTCGTGGTACCCGGTTCTGTGGCATCTCACGGTGGGTCAACCGTGGGCGCTCCCAGACCGCCCAGACTTGCTGTCACAAGGGCCGTTTTTCCATCTGAATTCTGCGGCCCTCAACCTGACTGTGTGGCCATTGAGTCCTGGCTCCTAGCGTCGTCAGGGTTATCTCAGGATGTCATTGCCACCATGAGACAGGCCAGGAAACCAACGTCCGCCAAGATCTATTACAGGTCTTGGAGGATCTTCTTATCCTGGTGTTCTGATAATGGTTTTACTCCCTGGCCTTTTGCCTTACCCACTTTTCTTTCATTCCCTCAATCCGGAATGGACAAGGGTTTGTCACTCGGTTCTCTCAAGGGACAAGTATCGGCGCTCTCCGTATTTTCTTTATCGTTCCTTATGGGAGACCCAAACCATGGCGGCGGTGCTGTTAAGGTTGACTTCAGGGCAGGAGCCCTTCATGCCGCGCTCCTTCACCATCCCTTAGGGGCTCTGGCTTGAAGTTAGAGCCAACACGGTTCTCACTGCCTTGCAGGAGACCGGCCTCCATCCGCAGCCCTTTTGCAGGACCCTGCTGGACGGAGCACTGAACCCCCACCCCACCCAGGGCCTGGGCCCTGCGTCTCAAAGCTAAGTATAGAGACGTTATTCAGAGGGTCCTTCTGCAATGTGGGGCACTTTTATTGGGGGGGACAGTGATGTACTTTAATAATGCTGCTTTTTACTGTGTTTCCGGCCGGTTCCACGGTTTTTACTGAGAGCCGCGCCGATGATGCCTGATTGTCGGCCGCATGCATAACTCTAGGCCCCGGCTTCAGCCGCGGCCTAGTTTCGTTTCGTTCCCCTGCATGTCAGTCTTTATTATAGAACCTCCTCCTCAGCAGCATGTCTCACACTAGGAGCAAGGCTCCAAGGCTCTACATACTCTGCATGCAAGCTCGTATTGCAGACCCACACTGTAATGCCTGTTCTAATGTGGTGGTGCCTCAGCCTGGAGTCTCCCCAGGCTGCACCCCCGGCTTGGGTAGCATCTTTTTCCAATGCTATTTCCCAGTCCTTTGCAGACTCCATTGGACAGTTGTCTCGGACGCTGCTAAGCATGCATCAGCCCCCTTCTCAGGGTGCCTCTGCTGCTCCAGCTCGCTCTGCAGAGCTCACAGAGTCTGTTTCACCTAATCCCAGACCCCGTCCTCCTAAACGGAGACGCAGGGACTCCTCTCCTTCCTCGTCCCACGGCTTTGCCTCACGGGCCGAGTCACAAGGCGAGGAGGATGCCCTTATTGTGGGCTCAGACGCTTCGTCTATGTACCCCATTGATACCGATGGTGATGCAGATGTTAGCGTTTTGATAGCGTCCATTAACTCCGTTCTGGACCTTAACCCTCCAGTGTCAGAAGAACAGGCTTCTCGGGTAGAAAAACACCAGTTTATCTCACCTAAGAGAGCAGGCCACTGTGACTAAACCCAGGGCCTGTCCTGACAAACGCTTTAAGCGTACTTCTGACTTACTGGGGGCTCGGACGCTCTCCATGTACCCTGTTGATCTGTCCGAAAGTGACGCAGATGCTAATGATTTGATTGCGTCCATTATATTTGTACTGGACCTCAATCCGCCTGTTTCAGGGGAGCACCCCTCTTTGGCAGACAAGCATCAGTATACCTTGCCGAGGAGTACAAGGAGTGTGTTCCTTATCCACTCCAGCATTCAGGTCACTGTGACCAAGCCCAGAGCCTGTCCTGACAGACGCTTCCCAGAGCGTGGTTCTGATGACTGTTTCCCCTTTCCACCAATGGTGGTCAAGGAGTGGGCTCATTCACCAAGGGTGATCTAGACTTTCAGCCCGGACAGTTGTATCAGTGGCTGACGGCTCCTCTCTGAGGATCCCACTGTCCGCCAGGTTGTCCTTCTGGCCAAATGTATATATGAGGCGGCAGGGGCCTCATTCTCCCCATCTTTTCCAGCAGTGCGGGCTCTCAAAGCCATCTCTGCTTCTCGGGAGGAGAT
The DNA here is from genome assembly GCF_048569485.1 of Anomaloglossus baeobatrachus. NCBI lineage: Eukaryota > Metazoa > Chordata > Amphibia > Anura > Aromobatidae > Anomaloglossus > Anomaloglossus baeobatrachus. Next base: position 524,341,476 of record NC_134356.1, read on the forward strand.
GCATTCCCTCACCAGGGCCTTTATGCCCGAATTGGTTGCCTTAACTTCCAGGCTTCAGTCTTTTCATCCTATAGCTGGAGACTGTCACCGCACTGCGGTGGCCTCGGCTACTTCCCTCGCTATCCGCAGGTTCCTGTGGCTTCGAGAGTGGAAGGCAGAGGCTTCTTAAGAAGTTCCTTGCTGGACTCCCTTTTGCTGGGACCAGTCTATTCGGTGAACAACTGGATGAAATTATTAAGGAAGCTTTTGGCAGGAAGAGTACTTCCATGCCACAACCCAGGAAACCTTCCAGGGCAGGAACCAGTCGAGGTTTCGTTCCCTTCGTTTCCTCTAACTGGTCGTCCTCTAAGCCCTCGGCCTCGTCCACTAACTCAGCCAAGGTCCGTAAACCAACTGGCGCATGAAGCCGCGTCCTAAGTCGGCAGGAGCTGCTGCCACCAGGGCAGCCTCCTCTTGATTATCTGGCCGCGCCAGTAACGTACTTGGTCGGTGGCAGGCTATCCCTCTTGGGCGACGTGTGGTTGCGACACGTCTTCGATCAGTGGGTGTGGGTTTCCCTCTCCCACGGCTACAAAACAGATTTTTTTCTGACAACTCCCCCCTGCTCCAAGGCCGCCGCCTTCTCACAGGCCGTGGCATTCTTGCAGGCCAATGGAGTAATTGTACCAGTTCCCGACTGGGAACGGTTCTGAGATTTCTACTCAAATCTCTTCCTAGTCCCCGAAAAGGACGGTGCTTTCCGACCTGGATCTCAAAGCTTCTCAACAAGCATGTTCAGGTGCGGCAATTTTGCAGAAATCTCTGCGATCAGTCAATGACTCAAGGAGATTTCTTAGCATCCATCGACATCAGAGATGTCTCTCTGCTTGTGCCATTCGCAGTTTCCCACCAGCGTTGGCTACGTTTTGTAATCGGAGAGGAACATTTCCAATCGTGGCTCTCCCCTTGGGTTAGCCACGGCCCCTCGTGTATTCACCAGTTGCGGTTCTGCTCCTCCAGGGGTTGGTAGTGATTCCTTACCTGGACGCCCTTCTAGTCAGGGCTTCATCCAGTGCAGACTGTCAGCGCTCACTCTCAGCGGAGTGTCTCGCTCGCTCTCAGCGGAGTGTCTCGCTCGCTCTCAGCGGAGTGTCTCGCTCGCTCTCAGCGGAGTGTCTCGCTCGCTCTCAGCGGAGTGTCTCGCTCGCTCTCAGCGGAGTGTCTCGCTCGCCCTCAGCGGAGTGTCTCGCTCGCCCTCAGCGGAGTGTCTCGCTCGCCCTCAGCGGAGTGTCTCGCTCGCCCTCAGCGGAGTGTCTCGCTCGCCCTCAGCGGAGTGTCTCGCTCGCCCTCAGCGGAGTGTCTCGCTCGCCCTCAGCGGAGTGTCTCGCTCGCCCTCAGCGGAGTGTCTCGCTCGCCCTCAGCGGAGTGTCTCGCTCGCCCTCGCCACGCTTCCAAGTCCACTCTGACCCCGACCCAGGAACTTACGTACCTGGGGATGCAATTCGAGACTCTGCTGGCACTTGTGAAGCTGCCCTTAGTCCAACAGCAGTCTCTTCATCTGGCGGTCCGCTCTCTGCTGAGGCTCCGCCGTCATTCCATCAGGCACCTCATGCAGGTGCTGGGTCAGATGGTGGCGTCAATAGAAGCGGTTCCCCTTGCCAGTTCCATCTGCGTCCCCTGCAGCTGGACATTTTCCGCTGTTGGGGCAAGGGACTTCTTCCTTGCACAGACTGGTGGCTCTGTCGCCACAGACCAGGAGCTCTCTTTAAGTGGTGGCTTCGGCCCCTCTCTCTGTACCAGGGACGCTCCTTTCTGGCCCCGTCCTGGGTGATTCTCACCACGGATGCCAGTCTATCCGGCTGGGGAGCAGTTTCTCCACCACCGAGCACAGGGCACTTGGACTCCGTCCGAATCAGCCCTCTCGATCAATGTGCTAGAAATCAGGGCTGTAGTCCTTGGACTCGCAGCCGCCTAGCAATGTTGGAAGTTCAACATATCCTTCAGTGGACGGAGGACTCCAAGTCCACCATATCCGCAGTCCACATCCCAGGCGCAGAAAACTGGGAGGCAGATTATCTCAGCCGTCAAACCGTGGACAGCGGCGGGTGAGCCCTGCATCCGGCAGTGTTCCGGTCAATTTAGCAGGCAGGGCATTCCGGAAGTGGATCTAATGGCATCCCGGCACAACAACAAGGTCCCGGTTTACGTGGCTCGCTCCCACGATCCTCAGGCCTTGGCAGCGGACGCGCTGGTTCCAGATTGGTCCCAGTTCCGTCTGGCCTACGTGTTTCCCCCTCTAACTCTCTTGCCCAGAGTCCTGCGCAAGATCAAAATGGAGGGCCGTCGGGTCGTACTCATCGCCCCAGGCCCAGGCGAGCTTGGTTCCCAGACCTGCTCTGTCTGTTCGTAGAGGTGCTGTGGCATCTCCCGGACCGGCCAGACGTTCTCTCAGAGGGTCCGTTTTCCACAACAATTCTGCGGCTCTCAGATTGACGGCGTGGCTCTTGAGCCCTGAATCCTTACGGCTTCAGGCATTCCTTCCGAGGTCATCTTCATTATGACTCCGGCTCGGAAGTCTTCCTCGGCCAGGATTTACCTCAGGACTTGGAGAGGGACAGGTCAGGGACAGGTCTCGGCTCTGTCAGCATTGTTCCAGCGGCATATCGCCCGACTGGCCCAGGTGCGCACCTTCATGCAGGGCGCATCTCACATCATTCCGCCTTACCGGCGGTCTCTGGATCCCTGAGACCTTACTCTGGTCCTCATGGCCTTACAGAAACCCCCCTTTGAGCCTCTTAGGGAGGTTTCGTTGTTTAGTCTTTCACAGAAAGTGGTCTTTCTGGTGGCCATAATTTCTCTCAGGAGAGTCTCTTATTTGACTGTGCTCTCTTCGGAGTCACCCTTTTTGTTTTTTTTCACCAAGACAAGGTGGTTCTCCGTCTAACTCCGGGCCTTCTCCCTAAGGTGGTGTCTCCTTTCCACCTTAACCAGGACATTTCATTGTCTTCCCTTTGTTCGGCCCCTATGCATCGCTTTGAGAAAGCGTTGCATGCTTTAGATTTGGTGCGGACGCTCCGGATCTATGTGTCACGCACCGCTGTTTCTTAGGCGGTGCACCTCTCTTGTGTGCTGACCACACGTCAGCGCAAGGGTCTCTCGGCTTCTAAACCGACCCTAGCTCATTGAATAGGTCGGCCATATCCGATGCCTACCAATGTTCTCAGATGCCTCCCCCGCCGGGGATTAAGGCGCACTCGACCAGAGCCGTCGGTGCCTCTTGGGCTACGGCTCAGCAGGTCTGTCAGGCTGCCACTTGGTCTAGTCTGCACTCTCTTTCGAAGCACTACCAAGTGCATGCTCATGCTTCGGCAGATGCGAGCTTGGGCAGACGCATCCTTCGGACGGCTGTCGCCCATTTGTGAAGTTAGGTTTCGCCTACTTCTCGGTTTCTGTTTATTTCCCACCCATGGACTGCTTTGAGACGTCCCATGGTTTGGGTCTCCCATAAGGAACGATAAAGAAAAAAAGAATTTTGTTTACTTACCGTAAATTCTTTTTCTTATAGTTCCGACATGGGAGACCCAGCACCCTCCCTGTTGCCTGTTGGCAGCTTTCTTGTTCCGTGTGTTTTCACCGGCTGTTGTTGTAGACAGAAGTTCCGGTTGTTCCGGGTTTTACTCTATCTCTACTTATGGGTGGATGTCCTCCTTCAGCTTTGGCACTAAACTGTGTTGGATTTGTCATCCGGGGAGTGTATATGCTCGGAGGGAGGAGCTACACTTTTAGTGTAGTACTTTGTGTGTCCTCCGGAGGCAGTAGCTATACACCCATGGTTTGGGTCTCCCATGTCGGAACTATAAGAAAAAGAATTTACGGTAAGTAAACAAAATTCTCTTTTTTTCAAAAGCGCCTGGCCAGGCTTCCGCAGGTCCGCACGTTCCTGCAGGGAGTTTGCCACATAGTCCCACCTTACAAGCGTCCGCTGGAACCCTGGGACCTTAACAGGGTGCTAACGGCTCTTCAGAAACCACCTTTCGAGCCGCTGCGGGATGTCTCTTTATCACGTCTTTCGCAGAAGGTGGCATTTCTAGAGGCAGTTACATCACTACGTAGAGTGTCGGAGCTGGCAGCTCTGTCATGCAAAGCCCCCTTCCTGGTTTTTCACCAGGATAAGGTGGTTCTGCGTCCTGTTCCGGAATTTCTCCCTAAGGTGGTATCTCCTTTTCATCTCAATCAGGATATCTCCTTACCTTCATTTTGCCCTAATCCAATTCACCAATGTGAAAAGGATTTGCACTCATTAGATCTAGTGAGAGCACTCCGGCTCTACGTGTCTCGCACGGCGCCCCTGCGCCGTTCAGATGCGCTCTTTGTCCTTGTCGCTGGCCAGCGTAAGGGTTCGCAGGCTTCAAAGTCAACCTTGGCTCGGTGGATCAAGGAACCGATTCTTGAAGCCTACCGTTCTTCTGGGCTTCCGCTTCCTTCGGGGCTGAAAGCCCATTCTACCAGAGCCGTGGGTGCGTCCTGGGCATTGCGGCACCGGGCTACGGCTCAGCAGGTGTGTCAGGCAGCTACCTGGTCTAGTCTGCACACTTTCACGAAACACTATCAGGTGCATACCTATGCTTCGGCAGACGCCAGTCTAGGTAGGCGAGTCCTTCAGGCGGCGGTTGCCCACCTGTAAGAGGGGGCCGGTTTCGGCTCTTTTTAATGAGGTATTGTTTTTACCCACCCAGGGACTGCTTTTGGACGTCCCAATTGTCTGGGTCTCCCAATGGAGCGACAAAGAAGAAGGGAATTTTGTTTACTTACCGAAAATTCCTTTTCTTCTAGCTCCTATTGGGAGACCCAGCACCCGCCCCTGTTCCCTTCGGGCTGTTTGTTCTTTTGTGTACACATGTTATTCATGTTGAATTGTTCTTTTGGTTCATGGTCTTCAGTTCTCCGAACATCCTTCGGATTGAATTTACCTTAGACCAATTTATAAGTTTCCTCCTTCCTGCTTTTGCACCAAAACTGAGGAGCCCGTGATGCACGGGAGGGTGTATAGGCAGAGGGGAGGGGTTATACTTTTTAAGTGTAATACTTTGTGTGGCCTCCGGAGGCAGAAGCTATACACCCCAATTGTCTGGGTCTCCCAATAGGAGCTAGAAGAAAAGGAATTTACGGTAAGTAAACAAAATTCCCTTCTTTCTGCAGGGAGAACAGAAGAGAGAGACCGCAGCGCCCCGAACCCTAATCGTGGGCACCAGCAGCTGCACTCTCCTGTGGAGAAGACTGAAGGCCCCACAGGTCAGGACCCGCTGCATCCAATACACAGCGGGTTCTGATCGTGTGCAAATACCCTAATTGCTCAACTGAAAGCTGGCAGCTCAGAAGAAATAAAGTCCATTTTCTCCTGTGTGACACACTTTCAGTACTTTATAACATTAACCAGCCAATTAATCCCATCTGCAGGTTAATGGCGTTACCAAACATGATGGGTCCCCTTTAAAACGGAAAAATGTTTTAATTTTTGTTTTTTGTTTTTTTTACAAAACCATATATTTATTTAATTATTATTATTATTATTATTATTATTAATATTATTGTGCCATTTATTCCATGGCACTTTACATAGAAAACAAGTACAACAATCATGAGCATTACAAAAACAGACAGCTCCAGGAGGAGAGGGTGAGGATACAGTAGGTGAGGACAGAGCTGGTTGCGCAGTGTTCTACAGGACTGAGGGTTATTGTAGGCTTGGCGGAAGAGGTGGGTCTTCAGGTTCCTTTTGAAGCTATCCATGGTAGGTGAGAGTCTGATATGCTGGGGTAGAGAGTTCCAGAGTATGGGGCAGGCACTGGAGAACTCTTGTATTCGAATATGGGAAGAGGAGATAAGAGATGAGTAGAGAAGGAGGTCTTATGAGGATCTGAGGTTGCGTGCAGGTAGGTACCGGGAGACTAGGTCACAGATGTATGGAGGAGACAGATTGTGGATGGCTTTGTAAGTCATGGTTAGTGTTTTGAACTGGGGTCTTTGGGTAACTGGAAGCCAGTGAAGAGATTGGCAGAGTGGCGAGGCCAGGGAATAGCGAGGGAAGAGGTGAATTAATCTGGTCACAGAGTTTAGGATAGATTGGATGAGTGCAAGAGTGTTAGTAGGGAGACCACAGAGCAGGAGGTTGCAGTAATCAAGGCGGGCGATGATTAGGGCATGCACTAATATTTTTGCTGATTTTTAGTTAAGGAATGTACGAATCCGGGAGATATTTTTGAGTTGTAGTTGGCAGGAGGTGAAGAGGGCTTAAGTAAATTTGACCAAAATATGTAACAACAGAACTTATACACGATGTTATTGATCCACATTGATGGCAGGAGTTAGAAGGAGATATTTTTACGTGAATGTTTAGTCTCATTATATTACAAGGGTAAAATTTGATGTATTACTTTTTATGATTTTGTGTTGTCATTTCTAGTCATGGAGAACCTAAATTATATCCTTTTCCAGTATCGAGCACGTTAATCTGATTTCCACTTACTGATGTGTGTGCCTGGTTCACACAGTGTTATGCATACAAACAACCATTTAATTTTGTCAGTAAACTTTATTTTGAGGCCCAGACAAAATTCGTAGATATAGATATGGTATCACTGCTATGATTCAACAAACGACCTTTTGAAATAGAATTCTTCAGACCCATTTCAGATTCTTCTTTATTTCCACACAGGCAAACCCGTTTAGGCATCGGATTTGCCGCGTCTTCTCCACGGCAGAACAAGCGGATGACAGCATGTCCTTTGAAGATTTTCTCGACATGCTGAGCGCTTTCAGTGACTCTGCGACTCTCGAAGTCAAGTCTCATTACGCCTTCAGAATCTTCGGTGAGGAGGATTTTAATTAAACTTTTTTTTTTTTTTTTTGAATTTCCTTTTAGAAAAAACCATAGAGGCTGCTCGGTGTTGGGTGGATGTTCTTTAATACTTCAGGTTTCCTAAGGCTGTTTGCCCGCCATGAGTGTTTGATACTGCGTGTTTTCACTGCTTCAAAAATGCAGCATCTTACAGAAAAGTGGATGGGGTTTATAGAAATCTCCTGCCCACTGTTTAGTTTTTTGTTTGTTGTTTTTTTTTTTTTTTTTTTTTTTTACTTCGTGTACACTGATCTGCAGTGCATGTTTCAAAACAGAAACGCGTCAATTTCTCTTGCAGGTACGCCAAGTGCAGTTTTTTTTTTTTTTATACGCTTATATTAGATAAGGTACATGACATACCAATAAGAGACAAAAATCGCAGTGTCAGAAGTGATAAAAGCACATATAAAAAAATGCATAGGAAAAGAAAGTGGAAAAACTCAAGAAACTTAGTTTACTTAATAGCGTAGAAATTCTGCAAGATCAAAAACTCATCAAGAGAATGTAGCCTAACACCAGCAATGACTACCCCTAGGATATCCTTGTCAGAGATGGTAATTTATTGCTACTTTCCTCTGTTCATGTGACTGTGAAATAAATAGATGAGAGTAGTCTGTGTGGATGACTACATTGTCCCTATACGGATCTGACGTTTATGTACGTATGTGAGTAATCAATTATATAGACAGGAGAGGAGCAGATTCAGAATGTCTTGCTGTAGGGGATTCTCATATTAAAAAATATCTCCTGTTCATAGCCGTATGTGACTGATCATTGTTTATGGATCTGACCAAAGATAACAGGTTGTGATTGTGGGACAAGCCCCTTAAATGGAATCTGTCAAGTCCTCTATACCCTCTAACCCAGCAGCAGGGACATGTGTGGGCCAAAAATCCCTGCCTAACCGGCCCTGTCTAATGCTATTGTCAAAAAAACAATGTCTAAAATAAAGTGATCTTCGATCATGCGCAGTGAGACACTCTGAAGGCAGGAAGCATACACCCGGCCTCAAAGAAGCTTAATGCTGAGGGTTACAAAGCCACGCGCGTTCACAGCTTTGTATAGTGCTGGCAAAGAGGCCACTTTCAAAAGCATGTTATCACGCCCACAGGATCAGGATAACATGATTCGTGGGCCAACTAGTCGGGTCGGGTAAATCAACGCCCCTGCAACTAGTCACAGGCATAATTAGCATAGGGAGAAAAAAACCTTATAAATAATATTTTTTCTAATCCTTGTTTATTCACAATAGCATTAGACAGGGATGGTTAGGCAGGGAATTTTTGCACAGCTGCTAGGTTAGAGACATATGGGACATGACAGGTCACCCTTTAAAGCTATATGTTGTCTTCATGGACATATTGGAAGTGTGCATGTTTTTCCTGTATTACAGCAGGGTGTCGGTGCTTTGTGACAGCTGGAAAAAATGAGTAGTTAGTTGTCGGGGAAATGTCAGGTTATTACATTCTCCAGGCATTATTGCAGTAGTGCTACCTTACAATGTCTAGTCCTCAGTAGTACAAGAGAGCTTTCATGAAATTCCTCTGACACTGTTCCAATCTACACAGCAAAGTGGATGTGTGAGCAGAAAATGGAGAGCTTTGCCTCTCTAGTTGTCAGAGTCAAAGCTAAAGAATATATCAAGATTTTTATTTTTTTTGTGTGTATTTTGTTAAAAAAAGAAAAGCAAACAAGGATATAATAATAATAATAATAATAATAATAATAAATAATAATATCTGTATCCTGATTTAAATCATTTAGTTTTCTGATGCTGCATTCCCTTCTCCATGAGAATTCTATTATTGTTAAATGACCATCTTTACTCCAAGTCTACTCTAATTAAGAAAATTGAGAGCCTTCTTAGAAAACAAATTCTGTCATGCTGATGAATGATCCTTCCTGTCTTCAAACAGATTTTGATGGAGACGGTGCCCTCAACGAAACAGATTTGGAGATGTTGGTGAATCATTTGACCGGGGAAGAGCAAGACTCCAAACTGAGTAACAATGAGATGCGACAGCTTATTGCTAATGTGAGTAATTTAGGGCTGAAAACCTATAACATACCGTATTTTTCGCTTTATAAGATGCACTTTTGTTCCCCCAAATTTTGGGGGAAAGTAGGGGGTGCGTCTTATAAACCGAATATACGGGGGGATATATGTATGTGTATGTATATGTGTATACATACATACATACATACATACATACATACATACATACATACATACATACATACATACATACACACACTTCAGGGTCCGCTCTGGGGGCAGGTGACAGCTGCGAGCGGTATCGTTAGATCTCCTGCTCCCACTCATATAATATGCACAGCCGCTGTCCATCAGCGTGGTGCTGAAACCGCATCACGCTGAGGGGCTGGGGCAGCGGGGCATATTATATCTGCCTGTGCTCCCTTTGATCGCACATGATCCCCCCCTGTGTTAGATATGGCCCCCGTGCTGCTGCCCATAGTAAAATAAAAAAAGCTTTACTTGCCTCCAGCTCTGATCTCCCGATCTCCTGCTGCTGCTGTCTGTGATCAGGCACGCAGAGATGATATCACTCTGCTGTGCCGATCACATGACCGGCAGCAAGAACCAGGAAGTGGAGGAGGGAGGACTCGGAGCTCAACTGCGAGGAGGGAGACACAGGGATTACAGCCCTGAGAAGGTAAGGAAAGTGTTTTATTTTATTATGGGCAGCAGCATGGGGGGCATATCTAACACAAAGGAGATGTGCCATCTATAGTGGCCATGGGCAGCACACATGGGGGCCATATCTAACACAGGGGAGGTGTGCCATCTATAGGGGCCATGGGCAGCAGTATGGGGGCCATATCAAACACAAGGGAAATGTGCCATCTATAGAAGCCATGGGCAGCACACATGGGGGCCATATCAAACACAGGGGAGGTGTGCCATCTATAGGGGCCATGGGCAGCACAGGGGGACGTGTCCCAACACAAGGGGGCTATATTCAATATAAGGGGGCCATATCCAGATTAAGGGGGGCTAATTTTAGGATGGGGGGCTATGAGGGACATATATCCTATATGATTTGTTAGACGGACACTGGCATTATAAGATGGACCCCATTTAACATTAAAAAAAAAACTCTTTTCCTTCACCAAATTTGGGGGTGCGTCTTATAATCAGGTGCATCTTATAAAGCGAAAAATACGGTATCTGACTTAGTAAATAATATTGTCCCCATGAAAATTTAGAGCATATTTTCTATCCTCTTTAATGCCTCCTACAAATGTCTAAAATGACAACTAGGTGTGACCATTCCTCTTGTCAATAGGTTGTGTGACTGCAGGCAGTGATAATTGTCAGATTGTGTATGGCCACACATGTGAACTTAGGAAATAGTAACGTTCAGTTGTTACTGTATTCACAAGTTGGCAGGCAAAATAATCAGTAGCACTTTACAGAGTCCTAAAAATATGCACCAGAATAGTTTTGTTTTATTGTTGTTTTTTTTGGTTAGGAGATTTAACTGCACCATCCATTTTAAAAAATAGTCTTAGGCTATGTGCCCATGGGGGAAAGTGTCCTGCGGTTATATCCACAGGACATTCCGCAGGAGCTCCCAGAAAACCGCAGCACAACTTTGTCTGTTTCCATGCTGCGGTTTATTTGCGGAATGTCCTGCGGATATGGTGCGGGCATTCTGCATTGAGGATACAGTACCATGACTTCGTCACTGCATCCTCAATGCAGAACAAGTGCTGAGTGATCGGGGAGTTCATACCTCCATCATGCAGCACTTCTCTCCCAACTCCGGCCGTGTTTACACTGTGAAGGAGAAGGTGGGCGGGCCTGAACTAGCTCCGGCTGTCACATGACCGGAGCTTGTGCAGGCCCCGCCCACCTCCTCCTTCCTGCTCCTGTGCACCGAGGGAAAATGACTGGGTGTCTGCTATCAAGGCAGGTACAGTAAGTATGGGCCAAAGCATGGGATTTCCGCAGGTAATGCCGCAGGAATAATTGACATGCAGTTATGTGCGGCTGCGGGATATCCGCAGTATATTCCGCAACCGCACATTCCGCAGCATGGACACAGCACTCCCCATGTCCCATAGGATAACATAGGGAGTGTCTGTACATGCTGAAACCTGCGGATTTATCTGGAAAATCCAGATAAATCTGCAGGATTTCCGCGGCAAAATCCGCAGAAGCAAGCTCCCGTGGGCACAGTGCCTTAAAGACGCTCTGCTAGGCATGGAACATTTGCAGCATTTGAAAATTTAGGTTTTCATGTTGAATGTTTTCATTCTTCTTTTAGTTTTGTAAATCTTTTTTTCTATATAACAGCATGTACGTAGATTCGAGGGTGTGTGTTAACGTTACAACATTCCCACAAAATATTCAGCACATTTCCTATTTCAGTGTCACCTCTAATATAACTGTAGGTATTCAAACCACAAAAGTTTCTTGGACGAGGACCGAGCCTGTAAAGAGACAAATGAAGGTAACTTATCTCCATCAAGTACCTGAAATAAACGTCCTCCAGCCAAGAAAGCACCTGCTAAAATATCCAGAGTGGAAAGAGGGGATGAAGAAAAGTGACGTGAGGGGACTAATTGTTCTATTAGGAAATAATCTACTCCTGAGTAAATGTCAGATTCTAAGTGTCTCCTTGGCTAGAATTGTTGAGTAGCACATTGAGGTGACATTAACTGTAGCGAGCCACGGAAAATGGAATATGTACAGCCCTCCTGTTCAACCCACTGCTTGGTCACTGAATGAGAATGCCTTTCTATTAATTGGGCTAGAATACAATCTTGACAATGACTTCTGTCACTATCATGACGTATTTCCTGTACGAGCTGACAGAGCTCCGGCACTCACAGGAAAGAAGCATTTTTGCTGATCAGGGCTGTGCAGCTCTGACCAACAGAAATGCACAAGCGATCAGTAGCTCCATAAAGTCACTTAATGGGACTAGTAAAATAAATGAAAAAAAGATTTTTTTAAAAAATGTGAAAAAAATAAAAAAAGAAAGTTAAAAAAAATTAAAAAAAATATACACACATTTGGTATCGCCGCATTCAGAAATGTCCGATCAATATATAAAATCAGTTAATCTGATCGGTGGCCGCAAACATTTTTTAAAATCCAATAGCAGGTGATCAAAAAGCAGCATATTTATGCACAAAATTGTACCAATAAAAACGCCAGCTCAAAACACAAAAAAATAAGCCATCACTGAGTCCCAGATCACGAAAAATGAAAACGCTATGGGTCTCCGAAAATGGAGCTAAAAGTGCCATTATTTTTTGGGACAATCTTCTGAATTTTTTTTTTAACCCCTTAAATAAAAGTAGAAGTATACATGTTTGGTATCGATGAACTCTTACCGACCTGAGGCATCATGCTGACACATCAGGTTTACCATATAGGGAACATGGTGAATAAAATATCCCAAAAACAATTTTGCAATTGCACTTTTTTTGCAATTTCACGTCATTTGGAATTTGTTTACCCATTTTCCAGTACACAATACGGTAAAATGAATGTTTTAATTCAAAAGTACAACTCATCCTGCAAAAAAATAAGCCCTCATATGGCAATATTTTTGGAAAAAAAAAGTCGCGGCTCTCGGAAGAAGGTGAGCAAAAAAAACAGAAAATCACCCAGTGATAAAGTGTTTAAAATTGGGAAGACCTGCTGCACCCATAGATTTAGGACAAGTTAATGTTTGCATGCCTTTCCTAGACCTACACCTGCCCCAGACAAACATGACCACGGTACAACAGAAGAAACTAAGGGGTGGAGAAATGTGGACAGTTTGAAAACTCTACAGAAATCGAGGAATTATGCCATTATGATGGCATTTATCCTTCCGAACTGAGACAGTTTCCATTTACTATAAGTCGTGAGACCTTTATTGGTCCAATTTAAGAGTGAAAAGCAGTTTGATTTAAAACCTGACACACCGAAAAGAGACAAAAACCGCAGCCAAAAAAAGTGATAAACTGCAAGTAACCTAAATTAGATTGATGCACAAATGCTGCAGAAAATCTGCAGCATCAGAAATACACAAATCCACATCATGGGAACCTCGTCTGACATGTACAGCTTTGAGCCTTCAGCCACAGTTCATTACCTCAGGGATATTTTGGAGAACACCACTTTGCATCTACCCAAAATCTGACTCTTCAACTATTTACCACCAGTTTCCTTTTGAGTTTGTTAATGGCTGGTAGAGTTGTCTTTAACTGATTTCTGATTTTTGCTTCAGGTTGAAAGGTCTCTGAGAATAAAAGCCGGGTAATGGTATAAGGGCCTGTTTAGAACGTGTAGGTAACAAATGAGGAACCTGACTCCTGCTACGTAACATAACCAGCACAGCTGCCTGGAAATATGGTACCTGTGACAGGACGGCATTGTTCACAAACTCTGACCTCAATCTATACACAGAATTAAGGGATATAACATCAGTGTTTTGAGCCTATACCAGGCCATTCAATACGTTCATATATTATATACTTTAATGCTTATATGCATCAATGTGCAGTGTATAGGATGAATTAGGCCACGGTCACACATTGAGTATTTGGTGAGGGGTTTTTTTACCTCAGTATTTGTAGCCAAAAGCAGGAGTGAAACAGAGGAAAAGTGTAATAGAAACACGTCACCACTTCTATATTAATTACCCATTCCTGGTTTTCGCTACAAATACTGAGGAAAAAAACTCACCAAATACTCAATGTGTGCACAAGGCCTTAAGCTGCTTTCACACTTGCGTTCAGCGCAATCCGACGCTATGGAGAACAGCGCAGTCCGTTAACGCACTGCGCTAGTCTCCATAGGCTTGTATTGACGACACACTGTAACGCAAGTGTCTGCGTTGCATCCGCTGGAAGACGCTGAGTCGTTATTTTGACACAGCATCGGGCGGAGGGAACGCTGCATGTAGCGTTTTTTGGGTCATTAAACTAACGCACCTTGACGAATTCCGTTGGAATCCGCCAAGGTGTCTAATGATTGTCTATGGTGGCGGATTCCGCCGCTATGCGATAAGCGGTGGAATCCGCTGACAAATTCCGTCACATTCTACTGAGCATGCTCAGCATGTGCAGCAGAACGATCTAAATCGTTTAAAATCACTCTTGGTCTCTCTCACCCCCTCTCTCATACTCACCGATCACGGGTGCGGCGCTGCACGGCTGTCGCAAAGCTCCGGCGGCTTTTCCTCTTTTGAAAATGCCGGCTGCTCATTATTCAATCTCGTATTCCCTGCTTCCCCCGCCCACCGGCGCCTTTGATTGGTTGCAGTCAGACCTGCCCCCATGCTGAGTGACAGCTGTCTCACTGCAACCAATCACAGCCGCCGGTGGACGGGTTTATATCGTGCAGTACAATAAATAAATAAATAAATTTAAAAAACGGCGTGCGGACCCCCCCCCCATTTTGATACCAGCCAAGGTAAAGCCACACGCCTGAAGACTGGTATTCTCAGGATGGGGAACCCCACGTTATGGGAAGCCCCCCAGCCTAAAAATATCAGCCAGCAGCCCCCCGGAATTGCCCCATCCATTAGATGCAACAGTCCCGGACTCTACCCGGCTCATCCCGAATTGCCGTGGTGCGGTGGCAATCGAGGTAATAAGTAGTTAATGGCAGCCCATTGCTGCCACTAAGTCCTAGGTTAATCATGGCAGGCATCTCTGAGACACCCCCCAATGTTTAACCTGTAAGTGAAAGTAAATAAACACATACACCCGAAAAAAATACTTTATTCGGAATAAAAGATAAAAAAACACCCTCTTTCACCACTTTATTAATCCCCAAATACCCCTCCAGGTTCGACGTAATCCACAGAGGTCCCACAACGCTTTCAGCTCTGCTACATGAAGCTGACAGGAGCGGCTGTAGAACACCGCCGCTCTGTCAGCTCCAGGCAGCAACTGACGTGAGTTGCGCTGTCAGCGCGGACGTCACTGAGAGGTAGTGTGTGTGTGCGGTGATGATGGGTGCGGTAGTGTGTGTGTGTGTGTGTGTGTGTGTGTGTGTGCGGTAGTGCCGGTGTGTTTGCGGTGATGATGGGTGCGGTAATGCCGGGGTGTGCAATGATGATGATGGGTGCGGTAGTGCCGGGGTGTGCAATGATGATGATGGGTGCGGTAGTGCCGGGGTGTGCAGTGATGATGGGCTCTCTCTCTCGCGCTCTCTCTCTCTCGCGCTCTCTCTCTCTCGCGCTCTCTCTCTCTCGCGCTCTCTCTCTCTCGCGCTCTCTCTCTCTCGCGCTCTCTCTCTCTCGCGCTCTCTCGCGCTCTCTCTCTCTCTCTCGCGCGCTCTCTCTCTCTCTCTCTCGCGCTCTCTCTCTCTCGCGCTCTCTCTCTCTCGCGCTCTCTCGCGCGCTCTCTCTCTCGCGCGCTCTCTCTCTCGCGCTCTCTCTCTCTCGCGCTCTCTCTCTCTCTCGCGCTCTCTCTCTCTCGCTCTCTCTCTCTCTCGCGCTCTCCTCGCTCGCTCGCTCGCTCGCTCTCTCTCGCTCGCTCGCGCTCTCTCTCGCGCTCTCTCTCTCTCGCGCTCTCTCTCTCTCTCGCGCTCTCCTCTCTCGCTCGCTCGCTCTCTCTCGCTCGCGCTCTCTCTCGCGCTCTCTCTCTCTCGCTCGCGCTCTCCTCTCTCTCTCTCTCTTGCTCGCTCGCGGTCTCTCTCGCTCGCTCGCGCTCTCTCTCTCCGCGCGCGCTCTCTCTCTCCGCGCGCGCGCTCTCTCTCTCTCTCTCTCGCGCTCTCTCTCTCTCGCGCTCTCTCTCTCTCGCGCTCTCTCTCTCTCGCGCTCTCTCTCTCTCGCGCTCTCTCTCTCTCGCGCTCTCTCTCTCTCGCGCTCTCTCGCGCTCTCTCGCGCTCTCTCTCTCTCGCGCTCTCTCTCTCGCGCTCTCCTCTCTCGCTCGCTCGCTCGCTCTCTCTCGCTCGCTCGCGCTCGCTCTCGCGCGCGCGCGCGCGCTCTCTCTCGCGCTCTCTCTCTCGCGCTCTCCTCTCTCTCTCTCTCTCGCTCGCTCGCGGTCTCTCTCTCTCTCCGCGCGCGCTCTCTCTCTCCGCGCGCGCGCTCTCTCTCTCGCTCGCTCGCGCTCTCCTCTCTCGCTCGCTCGCTCTCTCTCTCGCTCGCGCTCTCTCTCGCTCGCGCTCTCTCTCTCGCGCTCTCTCTCTCTCGCTCGCTCGCGCTCTCTCTCGCTCGCGCTCTCTCTCTCTCGCGCTCTCTCTCTCTCTCTCCGCGCGCTCTCTCTCTCCGCGCGCTCTCTCTCCGCGCGCGCGCGCTCTCTCTCTCTCTCTCCGCGCTCTCTCTCTCCGCGCTCTCTCTCTCCGCGCTCTCTCTCTCCGCGCTCTCTCTCTCCGCGCTCTCTCTCTCCGCGCTCTCTCTCTCCGCGCTCTCTCTCTCCGCGCTCTCTCTCTCCGCGCTCTCTCTCTCCGCGCTCTCTCTCTCCGCGCTCTCTCTCTCTCTCTCTCTCTCTCTCTCTCTCTCTCTCTCTCTCTCTCTCTCTCTCTCCGCTCTCTCGCGCGCGCGCTCTCTCGCTCTCTCTCTCTCTCTCACGCGCTCCTTAACGCAACATGTTGTTTCACAGGAATCCGTTGCCTTTATAGCACACTATTGACCACGCATGAGTCACATGTGTCACACAACACATTTTGACGGATGTCAAACGACACAAGTGTGAAAACAGCCTTATACACCAATTTCCTGAAGGGGCTGCGTGCAACAGACTTTATAATACTGTGTACATTGCTGGACTGCCCATTGGCATACAGATTTATTTTTTTCCTTTTTGATGAGACAATTTTATTTTAATATCCTTTTATTATAAGGCTACATTAATTTCAGGCATGTTCTCTACTTATGTTAGGTTTCCATATGTACCAGTATAGTAAACTAATAAACAGACTGGCACATACAAACAGGGAAACTTACAATCTCCAAAGATATTGAAATTTCTGTTAGAGCATTGATGGCGCCTCCTGGTGCTCTCTGCTTCAACTCCTACCAAGCACACATTGCATGAAGTTGAGGGGTTTCTTCCCTATTTTCATAGATCTCCTTCCACACTGCAAAGACCTATTGAACACCTACAGATTTTAGTGTGACCCCCACTGGGGACAGGAAGTGATGACTAATGTCTATAAAGCTGCGTGGAGTATGTTGGCACTATAAAAGCAATATAAATTATAAATTCAGCTGAAAAATTGTTCAATTCTGTATGGGCAAAACGAGTAATGTGATATTTCTGAGATTCGTACATTCCTTTCCCAAGAAGCTGCAAAACCCCTAGTGCATGCCCTTATCATCTCCCGCCTGGACTATTGCAACCCCCTGTTCTGTGGCCTCCCTTCTAACAGTTTCGCACCCCTACAATCTATTCTAAACTATGCTGCCCGACTGATCCACCTGTCCCCCACTACTCCCCGACCTCTCCTCTCTGCCAATCCTTCACTGGGTTTCCATTGGCCAATGACTCTAGTTTAAAAACCCTAACCATGACATACAAAGCTATCCACAACCTGTCTCCTCCATACATCTGTGACCTAGTCTCCCGGTACTCCCCTTCATGTAATCTCTGATCCTCACAAGATCTCCTTCTCTACTCCCCTGTTATCTCCTCCTCCCATAATCTCATCCAAGATTTCACCCGTGCATCCCCCATACTCTGGAACTCTCTGCCACAACACATCAGACTCTCGCCTATCTTGAAAAAGCTTCAAAAGTAACCTGAAGACCCATCTCTTCCGACAAGCTTACAACCTGCACTAGCCCTCAGTCCACTATAGTGCTGCATGACCAGACCATCTCTACCCTCACCCATCCCTTGTAGACTGTGAGTCCTCGGGGGCAGCATCCTCTCCCCTCCTATACCAGTCTGTGCCTTCTATTATGATTATTGTACTTGTCCCTATTATGTATATCCCTTTTCACATGTAAAGCACCATAGAATAAATGGCGCTGTAACAATTAAGAATAATATATAATTGCAGAAAAACTCCTTTAATCTCTTATCGCTCACACATATACATTTTCTGTACCAGAATTTAATTTAACGTGCTAAGTGTAATATCGCTGTATGCCATCAATTGGGTTGCCACACCATGAACAATAGCACGATGCCCCATGGTGATTTATGTCTCCCGGTAGCCTGCCCCCCCCCCCTTGGCTGATCTTTGTAATTGGATGGCTATTATTGGAAGGCCGGTATCTGTTATCTTTCATATTCCTATATACAGAGGGCCAAGCAGGAGAGGGACCCATGTGATTCTCAGCCATGCTGTTGCAGCAAGCACCTGTCACATCACCAGGGGAAAGAGTGAACCCCATAGCCAAAAATTAAAACAAACACCTATGAGCTAGTAACTCTCCCCTGCCTATACAAATGTGACACTTTTTTTTTTTTTTTTTTTTTTGGTGAACTCCCCCGACACTGACGTGTTCTGGCGACATGATTATTATGTACAGCTTTTCTTTTCTCTCCTAGATCCTTGAAGAGTCCGATATTGATAAGGATGGAACAATAAACCACTCTGAATTCCAGCATGTCATCTCCAGATCTCCTGACTTCGTCAGGTATGTATTTTAATAGACACACATTTACTTCCTTCTTTTCAAGTCACAAATCTGTAACAAGTGTTTGTGCTCCCTTGGCTCAGGAAGATATCCGGATGACAAGGTTTCTGGGAAGTATTACTATGCATATATCATTCATGTAAATGTGATATTGCTTTTAGACTTCTCCGTTCTTTGACGTTCCTGGTATCTGCAAAAGGTTTATTTCCTTATCCAGTTTTACAGCGGACACTTCTATTCAGATGTTTGTAATAATAATTTCACCAGGATCTTATTTTGAAGTGGAGACCTTTAGGTGATGCAAGTAGCTGCTGTCAGATAAGTGCCCTTTAAGGGGGTGTTACACGCAGCGATATCGCTAGCGATATCGCTGGTGAAAGCACCCACCCCCGTCGTTTGTGCGTCACGGGCAAATCGCTGCCCGTGGCGTACAATCGTTAGCAGCCGTCACACGGACTTACCTGCCTAGCGACGTCGCTGTTGCCGGCGAACCGCTTCCTTTCTAAGGGAGCGGTTTGTGCGGTGTCACAGCGGCGTCACTAAGCAGCTGCCCAATAGAAGCGGAGGGGCGGAGATCAGCGGGACGTAACATCTCGCCCACCTCCTTCCTTTCGCATTGCTGGCGGCCGCAGGTAAGCTGCAGTTTGTCGTTCCCGGGGTGTCACACGTAGCGATGTGTGCTGCCTCGAGAACGACTAACAACCTGCGTGCTCAATAATCAACGATTTTTTTTTTAAAAAGGAACGACGTGTCAACGATGGACAATTTGGTGAGTATTTTCCATCATTAACGGTCATTCGTGCGTGTCACACGCAACGACGTCGCTAACTATGCCGGATGTGCGTCACTGAATCTGTGACCCCCGGCAATATATCGTTAGATAAGTCGCTGCGTGTGACGGGGCCTTAATGCTCCACTCACTTCTCTGCACTTGACACTTCTGATGTCTTGTACTGGGCACAATCTGAGTCCAAGAGAAAGTTTTCACACTATAGCCCCAATTCATCAAAGCTTTTATGCCAAAAAAAAAGTTGCATAAAAGCTTTGAAAAGCTGCAAAATTTAGGTGCAACTTGGATTTGCCCTAAATTTTGAGTTTTGGCATTTTCATGCAAGTTTCTCCCGACTCCACCACACTGGACGGCGATGGACCTGGTTGGGGTCTGACTCCACAGCTCAACTATCTCATGGCCTCACATCAGTTTTGACCTCAATCACATAGTCAGGCTGTCTGTCCTTCCACAGCCATAGTTGGTCACACGACCAGCGCTGAAGGCTTTTCAGAATGAGCAAATCTAACACGTTGTGTTATAATAACATTAAAAATCTGTACAATTATTACATCTAAAAAGACAAGTATCTTTTATTTTCATTTCAGTTCCTTTAAAATCATACTGTGAACATTGCTGCAGTCTGCCCTCAGAGAGCGACCGTTTTACTCCTGGAATGAACCTGTCAACTATGATTGTCTCCTGAAAAAGCAGTCCATGTCTGAGAATTGTGCGGAAATCCCTTTGGTAGCAGCTACCTGACTGAAAATAATATACCTAACTACTGTTGGTCATATACACTTCGTTGTCAGCGGCTATTTACTGGTGTAGATGCCTACACACTGGCCGTGAGATTGTAGAAGAATGGACCCTAAATCATTAGTACAGAGGATCTATAGAGTCTGCGATACACTCCACGTAAAGCCATAATATGCAGAATCCTTAGTTTCCACATTCTTCTCTTTAGTTTTATTTTTTAAAAGAAAATATTTTATGTATTCTAAGGTTTGAGTAGTGTCTGTCGTCTTTCTCTTAGTGATTTAGCTTTTACACATGCCTATTCTGAAACACTGTAAATGTTTGTTTTATAATGATTGAAGAAGTGATTTCTTATTAACAGATTTATTTTTATGTGTGATACACTGTACAACTTACTGTTCAGAAAATGTGCTTTTTAACTAAGAGTTAGATTCTGGATAGTATGTCGAAGAGAACAGATTTATTTTAAAGTTTTTATATGAAATAAAGAATCCGTTTTACCAACTCACTACTTTAGTCACGTTTTAAAATTCCGTTGTTGCCTTGATATCACAATGTGGGACATGTACCTGACCAAAGACACGTTGGCGGAAACTAACATCTAAATAAAATCTGCAGAAAAATGTAGAAAATCAATCTGGATTTGCAGACTCGCCCCATCAACTTTAAAAAAAATAAATATTGCTTATGTAAAAATCTACGACTTCTTAATAACACTAAACGTGCACAGTGTCTTTTTATATACAGTGGGGAAAAAAGTATTTTAGTCAGCCACCACTTGTGCAAGTTCTCCCATTTAAAAAGATGAGAGAGGCCTGTAATTGACATCATAGGTAGACCACAACTATGAGAGAGAAAATGAGAAAACAAATCCAGAAAATCACTGCGTCTGATTTGGCAAGATTTTATTTGCAAATTATGATAATAATTTAGATTCGGGAAGGAGGGGACCTCTGCCTGACCTCAGGAGGGGTGGTGTCTCCTTCCCGGACCTACGGAGGCTGTGATTGGCTGATGAACGCCGCTCAGCCAATAACAGCCACTGTAATGTTTTAGCCATTGAAAATGGCTGAAACATTGAAATCCAGCCATGATCTGTGCAGCTATAGCACGGATCATTGGCTGGAGCTGGGTGACCTTTGTTTCACCTTCCCCCAGCTCTAATTGGAGAGACCGGCCTTGTGACCGATCTCTCCAATCACTGTGGATCTGGGGCCGGTAACCTGTAGGTGACCGCTCCCCTCAGCTTCACTCCGTCCGTGGAAGCTGAAGAGAGTGATCAGTAAGTTATAGCTGCTGCCCCCGATCAGCCACAGCAGCAGTCACTACCCCTGATCCGCCGCCGCCCTCCTCCATCTGCTGCCCCCCTCTCCATCTGCCCGCTCTCTTCCATCCTCTTCATCTGTTGCCCCCTCCCCCACCTCTCGCCTTCCCCGATCTGCTGCCTCCTTCATCTGCTGTGATCCTGCTGCCTAGATCCATCCTGTAAGGTAGCTATCCCCAATCTCACCTCCCCCCCCCCCCCCTTCTCCCCCTTTCCACCCTCCTTTCTTTGCCACTCCTCCATCCACTGCGCTCTCTTCCATCCGCCGCCCCTCCATCCACCGCGCCCTCACCCATCTGCAGCTCCTCCATCCGCCCATCCTCCGACGCTCCTCCATCCGCGGACGCCCTCCCATCCTCCGCCACCCCTCCACCCGCCGACGCCCTCTCCCATCCTCCACTGCTCCTCCATCCGCTGCGCCCTCTCCCATCTCGCATCGCATCATCTGGCATGGTTGCTCACTTCCAGACAGGAGCGTGCGGCTGTGTCGGATGATGCGATGTGAGACTCGTGCATTGCTGTCACGTGTGGCACTGGCCTTAGGGACAGTTGCAGGCACTCATATTTTGTTTTTTTTCAATTTTTTTTATTTTTTTTTTGCCAAACTAATTTTTTGGGATTTTCTTTCTTCTAGATTTTTCTTGCTCGACAAAGACACACACACACACACACACACACACACACTAAAGTATTTTTTTTCCTCACACACACCAACACTAAATACATTTTTGCACACACACCACACATACAATGTCCCAGTCCTTGTGATCCCAGAGACTGTATTCAGCTGAGGAGGCAGATGCCTTTGTTGCCTCCAAGACTGATGGCGAGGGAGAGGACCCCACATTCCTTTGTTCCTCCCAATCCTATTCCTCCTCCAGTGACAAAGGACCACCGCAAAGACGTCGCAGGACAAGGAATCGGGCACGGTCCAGGGGAGAAGAGCCAGAGCCCAGGGAGGAAGACTCGGAGCAGAGTGTGAGTCACCACCCCCCCCCCCCCCTTTCAGCCCAACACTGGTGGCAGTGACCCCCAACCTAGCACTAGTGACCGGGTATGGACCCCAGTCCATGAAAACTTTGCACCACAGATCCTGATTTTCTTCCCCAATTAGGAATCCAGTTTGATACTACCAACCTTAGAGAAATGGACTTTTTCAAAGTCTATTTCTCTGAAGAGTTAGTCAATCTCATGGAGGTGTAAACAAATCTTTACGCGCAACGATTTTTGGCCGAATATGCTGAGTCAGCATATACTAGCTGGACTCTGACGGATTAAGTAGAACTGATGAAATATTGGGGTCTGGCTCTTAACATGGGGCTGGTGAAGAAGCCAAAACTTCGCCAATATTGGAGTGTTGATGTTTTTTACAACACTCCAGTATTTGGCATGGTTATGACCCGTAAGAGTTTTGAGGCCATGCACAAATTTTTACATTATAGGGACAATTTGTAGTGTCTTCTCCGCTATGACCCGAATTTTGATACTGTTCAAAATTCGTCCGGTCATCGAACACTGCAGAAACAAGTTTTCTGAAGTGTACGGTCCCCAGAGGGAAATTTGTGTGGATGAGTCCCTTATCCACTTCAAGGGGAGACTGAAGTTCCACCAGTACCTGCCCAGTAAAAGGGCAAGGTACGGCATTAAACTCTTTAAGCTGTGCGAGAGTACCACGGGGTACACTCACAGCTTAGAGTTTACGAAGGGAAGGACATGCGGATCTAACCCCCAAAATGCCCACCTACTTTGGGGGTGAGTGGGAAAATTGTGTGGGATTTGATCCACCCACTGCTTGATAAAGGTTATCACCTGTATGTTTATATTTTTTATACAAGCATCCCACTCTTCCAATCCCTCTCTTCCAGAGGTACCGTAGCTTGCTGTACTCTCTGGAAAAATCAGAGCGGCCTCCCTGTGTCGCTAACTGGGCAGCTTCCCCCAAGAGATGAGAGCAGAGCCTAATGTAGCGACAACATGGTTGTGGTCAAGTTCAGGGACAAAAGGGATGTACTTTTCTTGACCACAATACATGGTCCCGGCACCACAGCCATCAGTGTTCGAGGTACCTGATCAAGTCCTCCAGCCCTATAGTGCCGTGCGGAAAGTGAAGGTGTGGTATAAAAAACTGGCTGTGCAGATGGCACTGTACAACGCGTTCGTGCTCTCACGAGGTGCATACCAGACCAACACCTTCCTTCAGTTACAGGAAGCGGTCATCAAGACTTTGATGTTTGGAAGAGAAGAAGCAGCTGTCCCTAGCACTTCTGGAACTGCAGGTGCCTGCATGGTACCAAGGCAACATTTCCCTGGTGAGGTACCGTAAACCACCGGAAGAGGAAAATCGCAGAAAAGGGGCTGGGTGTGCTGTAAAAGGGGGGGTGAAAGTGTTTCAATGCGACACTTGTTCTGATGAACCTGGATTTTGTGTGGTAAACTGCTTCAAAGTCTATCACTCATCCAGGTACTAAATTAACATGTGCCATCCCAACATTTCTCCATAACACAACATCCTCCTGATATACTCTACAACACACACACACACACACACACACACACACACACCACAACACGACGTACATCACACAACATAGACAGTGACCTGATGTACACCTCACAAAAGACGAGGACCTGATGTACACCTCACAAAAGACGAGGACCTGACGTACACCACACAACAAAGACGAGGACTTGCCATACACTACACAACACACACACACGATGGCCTGATGTCCCCTACACACATATACCACACTATAACATTGACATACCAGGTCCCCGCTAAAGTACCGCACTCCTTCCCTTCGGAGCCCTGCCATGCGCCTAAACAGTGGTCTTCCGCCACAAATGAGGTATCGGCGTACTCAGGACAAATTGCCCAACAAATTTTGTGGTCGATTTTATCTTGTTACTCCTGTAAAAATTAAAAAAATTAGCCTAAAATAACATTTTTGTGGGAAAAAAAAGTACTTTTTTGTTTTTATAGCTCAATGTATTAAGCACGTGAGGGTTCAAAGTGTTTATTACTCATCTAGATTTATACCATGGGGGTCTAGTTTTCAAAATGGGGTCACATGTGGGGGAGCTCCACTGTTTCGGCACATCAGGGGCTCTCCAAATGCAACATGGTTCGGCTAACGATTCCAGCTAATTTTCCGTTCAAGATGTTAAATGACGCTCCTTCCCTTTGGAGCCCTGCAGTGTTTTTTCGCCACATAGGTATCTGCGTGCTCAGAAGACAATGCCCAACAAATTTTGGGTTCCATTTAATCCTACTACCATTGTGAAAATGCAATATTTGAGGCTAAATTAACATTGTTGTTGCAAAAAGTAAAATAAAATGTTCATGTTTTCCTTCCACATTGCTTTAGTTCTTTTGAAGCACCTGAAGGTTTAACACTAGAACGCGCAACTATAGAAATCTACCATAGAAAACAAGTAACTTATCAGACCTGCGAGGCCCCAGATATGCGTTCTAGGGTTAATAACCTTCTTGAATGTGGTTTGGAGTAGCCTGAGGGGTGCCATTTTTGGAATGGTGTCACTTTTGGGTGTTTTGTGTTATGTAGATCTCTCAAAATCACTTCAAATGTGATGTGGTACCTAAAAAAAAAAAAAGTGACTTTGCAAATTTTGTTGTAAAAATAAGAAATTGTTCATAAACTTTGAACCCCTATAACTTCCTTTTTTATAATTTTTTTTTTTTTCCCAAAAAAATTGTGCTGATGTAAAGTACACATGTGGAAAATGTTATTTATTAATTATTTTGTGTGATATGTCTCGCTGGTTTAAGAACATATAAAAATTCAAACATTGAAAATTGCATAATTTTCAAATTTTTTGCCAAATTTCTGATTTGTTCACAAATAAACACAAAAAATATTTATTGTCCTAAATTTACCATTAACATGAAGTCCAATATGTCATGAAAAAACAATTTCAGAATCACCAGGATCCGTTGAAGCATTCCAGAGTTATAACCTCAAAGTAACACTGGTCAAAATTGCAAAAAATGGCCGGGTCATCAAGGTGAAAACAGGTTGTGGGCTGAAGGGGCTAATGACACATATGACATTAAGCAGAAGACAGTATTCTAGCTATTATGTTCCAAAGTAAAAGGTTCAATGGTAAGCCTGAAGTGTTCATTGAAGGATCCCATATTTTCTCAAACCTGTGAGGTCCCATATGCGTTCTAACCTAGAAGCAGGGTGATGTGTGTGCTAGTAACCCCTTCCTACCCATCCCTGTGTCGTGATAGTGTGTATTATAAATGTATAAAAATGTTTTATTACTCATATGTTTTCTATCTAAATAAGCAGAGGCTCTAGTCCCCTGAGCGTCGCATCGCAATGTGGGCATTTGCATGGTTTCCATGGTATCACACCCCTGTGGGCGTGATACCATGGATTTACATGAGCGACGTCACCGTCAGCTCCTTGAGATCCCGCGCGTGCACTTACCATTCCCGCAGCCTTATCCGGGTGCTCGCTTCTCGCTTCAGAAGCGCACTGCCCATGCTCAAAATCCACCTGGGGTTCCGACCATGCGCAGAGCGCGTCTGAAGCCGAGAAGCAAGCACCCGGATAACAAGGCTACAGGAATGGTAAGAGCGCACGCACAGGATCTTGTGGAGCGACGGTGACGTTGCTCATGTAAATCTATGGTATCACGCCCACAGGGTTATGCGACGTCCAGGGGACTAGATCCTCTGCTTATTTACATAGAAAACATATAAGTAATAAAACATATATTTTTATACATTCATAATACACACTATTATAACACAGGGATGGATAGGAAGGGGTTACTAGTACACACCTCACCCTGCTTGTAGGTTAGAATGCATATGGGACCTGACAGGTTACCTTTAATGAGTTCCATTTGGTATAGACACCCCTCTCTAACCAAATTATATTATTTATCTTATGTCTCAATTCTCCTATACTAGGAGCCTGTGTATATAGCCAGTGGCATGCCAAGAGTTTACAAGACTGATATAATATACATCCAATAGCAAATGACATAGGAGCAGCCAAGTTGCTTCCATCCTCAAGGAGTCTCAAAACACATATACATGTGTCTATCAACACTCTCATACACTCTATCCACTAAGGAAAGCTCCCCCCCACCTTCAAAAGGTTACAACTAGAGATGAGTGAACCAGCCGCGGTTCGGCTCGAGCTCGGTTCGCCGAACCGAGGTCCCGTTCGAGTTCGGTTTGGCGAACGTTCGACGAACCGAACTCGAACCAATAGGAAATAATGGGAGGCAATCACAAACACATAAAAACGCATTATAAATGTACACATACCGTTAATAAACATTGCCATAACACTTACCGGTGCCCACGATGCGTCCTGCACTCTGTCTCCTGTCACTATTCCTTCCGATGATCGCTGCGTCCTCCCGATAACCAGCACTGACAGGACCTTCCGTGACGTCGTCAAAATAGCCATGTGACCAGTCACGTGGCTATTATCTCATTGGCTACAGACTGGTCACATGGCTTTGACATCATGTCCTGTCCTAGGTCCTGTCATTGCACTCTCCGGTACACGGTGCACATTTGTGTATCGCCGTGTACCGGCGACATGCTCTAGCACACGGTCGACTCCCCGTTCCGTTAGGGACCGGCTGACACAGCCGGTCATTAACGGAGATCACCGTTGCCATAGCAACGCAGTTAGCGGTGACGTCACCGCTAACCGCTGCTCCGGGAATCACATGATCGGAGCACCGTTGCTATGGTAACGCGTCTGTCAGCGTTACCGCTAACAGCCAGCAGCACTCATCTCTCAAGGAGTGAAGGCTGCACGGGAAGCAGCGTCTTCCCCCATGCAGCAGTGATGGAGCAGAGCTGCATTTGTTGAACGAGAAAGACAGAAGACCATGGATCGTGGAGGGCTGACAGGGGGTAATAAAGATGGAGTCTCTAATGTGTCTGTGTATTTATTTCTATTAAAGTATTTTTTCTCTGTGTGGTGTCTTTTTTTTAACCATTTATTGGAGATTCTTAATGGCCGGGTCAAACGTGCCTGACATTTAGAATCTCTGGCTTAATACTAGCTAGTAAAACAAAGCTAGTATTAACTCATTATTACCCAGCAAACCACCCGGCTTCAGGGCTGTTGGAAGAGTTGGATACAGCGCCAGATGATGGCGCTTCTATGAAAGCGCCATTTCTTTGTCGCTCTATTGGGAGACCCAGACAATTGGGTGTATAGCTACTGCCTCCGGAGGCCACACAAAGTATTACACTTAAAAGTGTAAGGCCCCTCCCCTTCTGCCTATACACCCCCCGTGGGATCACGGGCTCCTCAGTTTTCATGCTTTGTGCGAAGGAGGTCAGACATCCACGCATAGCTCCACTGTTTAGTCAGCAGCAGCTGCTGACTATGTCGGATGGAAGAAAAGAGGGCCCATACTAGGGCCCCCAGCATGCTCCCTTCTCACCCCACTTTTGTCGCCGGTGTTTGTTAAGGTTGAGGTACCCATTGCGGGTACGGAGGCTGGAGCCCACATGCTGCTTTCCTTCCCCATCCCCTTAGGGCTCTGGGTGAAGTGGGATCTTATCGGTCTCCAGGCACTGAGGCCGTGCTCCATCCACAGCCCCTGGGAATCTGCTGGACATGGAGCTGAGTATCCTCAGGGACATGGCCCTGCTACGTTGAGGTACTCTGTGTCCCCATAAAGGGGACCGCGCACAGACACACGGCAGCACTGCTGGGTGTGTTAGTGCGCCAGGGATGGCGGCGCTGCCCGCACTGGTGCCATCGCACACTACAGCGTGCTGGGTGTGTTAGAGTATTGGGGGACTGCCGCGCTAACCACCGCTGCCATTTTTATCTCAGGCGCGGCTGGGACTTGTGGTGCGCCGGGGACTTCCGCGCCGACCAGGGCTTATATGCCGGGCCGCGCTTATCACTCTAGTCCCCGGCTTTTGCGGCCTACTCTCACTTCGTTACCGCCCACTGGCCTGCCAGTCAGGGTAAGGGCGTGACGCTGCACAGCACGGCAGCGCTGAGAGATGGAGCATGCTTTGCATACTCCACCCCTCTCACTGTACACAGTGTGAAACCGGATTCCCGCACTTTCTGGGGCACGCCCACGGCCTCCTCCTCTACACAGGACGCCGGCAGCCATTCATGTCAGTTTTTTCTGTGACTGAGAAAAGAGACAAGTTTGGGAAGACCCTGGCAGGGATTCTGGTGGTCACACAACCGCTGTGAGCGGGCGGTAAGCAGCACCTGTGGTGCTGACCCCACTAGTGCCGAAATGCACATATAGATATATGCTTGTACGCTATACATTGCACTGTTCGGTCGCACTTTTGTATTTTGGCTATATACCCTCCTTGATTGTTCGGGGGAGATAACAGCATATCGTCTGTGAAAAACAAGGGTGCAGAAGCACAGGTTTTCTATGCAGCCTGTACAGCATGTACGGCTATACTGCCGGCAGGTTCCACGGACCCCAATTGTATGCAATGCACGGCCCTTGTGGAACTTACTCAGCCGGAGTCTCTGCTAATGGTCCAGGTGATGGGGACGGAGTTTGCAGTATTTACTTCAGACTTTCTGAGACTATGGCTAAGATACTAGAAGCCTTGCAGTCCAGACCGGTCCCTCAGACCATGGGCTCTGTTGATTCATTGCCCCTGGTCCCCCCCCCCCAGTTGGTACAACAAGGTGCTCCTGGAGTGTCTCAGGGATCCCAGGGTGAGGGGTCTGACTCAGACCGCAGTCCCAGACCCCCTAAGCGACCTCGCTGGGAGCATCCCTCGACGTCACCGCATCATTCAGGGTCTCAGCATGGGGACTCTCTCTATGATAAGGCGGAGGTATCTGGTCAGGATTCTGATCCTGAGAACGTTCTCTACCTGGATACACCTGATTGTGACACCGTAGTGAACGATCTTATGGCGTCCATCAATCATATGTTGGTTATTTCTCCCTCAGCTCCTACGCCTGAGGAGTCAGCTTCTCAGCAGGAGAAGTTCCGTTTCAGGTTCCCCAAGCGTACATTGAGTACGCTTTCTGGATCACTCTGACTTCAGGGAGGCAGTCCAGAACCACCAGGCTTGTCCAGATATCGTTTTTTCCAAACGCCTTAAGGATACACGTTATCTCTTCCCTTTTGACGTTGTCAAGGGCTGGGTTCAGTGTTCCAATGTGGACCTCCTATCTCCAGCGGCTAAATCCTTAGTTGCAGTGGAAGATATGGCTTCACTCAAAGATGCCACTGACAGACAGATGGAGCTCTGGTTGAAATCCATCTATGAAGCTATTGCCGTGTCTTTGCTCCAGCTTTCGCAGCCGTCTGGGCGCTCCAAGCGGTCTCAGCGGCTCAAGCGCAAATTGAGGCAGTCACACGTATGTCTGCGTCGCAGGCTGCGTCTTTAACATCTCAAACGTCAGCGTTTGCGTCATACGCCATTAATGCTGTCCTGGACTCGGCGAGCCGGAAGGCGGTTGCGTCCGACAATTCAGTGGTAATACGCAGAGCCTTGTGGTTGCGGGAATGGAAGGCAGATTCTGCTTCCAAAAAGTGCCTAACCAGTTTGCCATTCTCTGGCGACCGCTTGTTTGGTGAGCGACTGGATGAAATCATCAAACAATCCAAGGGAAAGGATACATCCTTTCCTCAGGCTAAACCGATCGTACCCCAACAGAGGAGGGGACAGTCGAGGTTTCGGTCCTTGCGGGGCGCAGGCAGGTCCAATTCTCCTCGTCCAAAAGGCCTCAGAAGGATCAGAGGAACTCCGACGCGTGGCGGTCTAAATCACGCCCTAAAAAGACCGCCGGAGGCGCCGCTACCAAGGCGGCTTCCTCATGACTTACGGCCTCCTCACACCGCATCCTCGGTCGGTGGCAGGCTCTCCCGCTTTTGCGACACCTGGCTGCCACAAGTAAAAGACCGTTGGGTGAGAGACATTTTGTCTCACGGTTACAGGATAGAGTTCAGCTCTCGTCCTCCGACTCGATTCTTCAGAACATCTCCGCCTCCCGAGCGAGCCAAGGCTCTGCTGCAGGCGGTGGGCATTCTGAAGGCAGAAGGAGTGGTGGTCCCGGTTCCTCTTCAGCAACAGGGTCACGGTTTCTACTCCAACCTGTTTGTGGTTCCAAAGAAGGACGGGTCCTTCTGTCCTGTTTTGGACCTAAAACTGTTCAACAAACACGTAAGGACCAGGCGGTTCCGGATGGAATCCCTCCGCTCCGTCATCGCCTCAATGTCCCAAGGAGATTTCCTAGCATCGATCGATATCAGGATGCTTATCTCCACGTACCAATTGCTCCAGAGCATCAGCGCTTCTTGCGCTTCGCCATAGGAGACGAACACCTTCAGTTCGCGGCACTGCCGTTCGGCCTGGCGACAGCCCCAAGGGTTTTCACCAAGGTCATGGCTACAGTAGTTGCGGTCCTCCACTCTCAGGGTCACTCAGTGATACCCTACTTAGACGATCTGCTGGTCAAGGCACCCTCTCAAGAGGCATGCCAACACAGCCTCAACGTTACTCTGGAGATTCTCCAGAGTTTCGGGTGGATCATCAATTTTCCAAAGTCAAATCTGACACCGGTCCAATCGCTGACATATCTTGGCATGGAGTTTCTTACTCTTCCAGCGATAGTGAAGCTTCCGCTGGACAAACAGCGGTCACTACAGACAGGGGTACAATCACTCCTTCAAGGTCGGTCACACCCCTTGAGGCGCCTCATGCACTTCCTGGGGAAGATGGTGGCAGCAATGGAAGCAGTCCCTTTCGCGCAGTTTCACCTGCGTCCTCTTCAATGGGACATCCTACGCAAGTGGGACAGGATGCCGACGTCCCTAGACAGGAACGTCTCCCTCTCTCAAGCAACCAAAGCTTCCCTTCGGTGGTGGCTTCTTCCCACCTCATTATCGAAAGGGAAATCTTGCCTAACCCCATCCTGGGCGGTGGTCACGACGGACGCGAGTCTGTCAGGGTGGGGAGCGATCTTTCTCCACCACAGGGCTCAGGGTACGTGGACTCAGCAAGAGTCCTCACTTCAGATCAATGTTCTGGAGATCAGGGCAGTGTATCTTGCCCTAAAAGCGTTCCAACAGTGGCTGGAAGGCAGGCAGATCCGAATTCAGTCGGACAACTCCACAGCGGTGGCTTACATCAACCACCAAGGTGGGACACGCAGTCGGCAAGCCTTCCAGGAAGTCCGGCGGATTCTGCTGTGGGTGGAAGCCACAGCACCCACCATATCCGCAGTTCACATCCCGAGCGTAGAAAACTGGGAAGCAGACTTTCTCAGTCTCCAGGGCATGGATGCAGGGGAATGGTCCCTTCACCCGGACGTGTTTCAGGAGATCTGTTGCCGCTGGGGGATGCCGGACGTCGACCTAATGGCGTCTCAGCACAACAACAAGGTCCCGGCATTCATGGCGCGGTCTCACGATCACAGAGCTCTGGCGGCAGACGCCTTCGTTCAGGATTGGTCGCAGTTTCAACTCCCTTATGCGTTCCCACCTCTGGCACTGTTGCCCAGAGTGTTACGCAAGATCAGGTCCGACTGCCGCCGCGCCATCCTCGTCGCTCCAAAATGGCCAACGAGGTCGTGGTACCCGGATCTGTGGCATCTCACGGTAGGCCAACCGGGGGAACTATCAGACCGACCAGACTTGCTGTCTCAAGGGTCGTTTTTTCCTTCTGAATTCTGCGACCCTCAACCTGATGGAGTGGCCATTGAGTCCTGGATCCTAGCATCTGCAGGGTTATCTCAAGGGGTCATTACCACTATGAGACAGGCCAGAAAACACACATCTGCCAAGATCTACCACAGAACGTGGAAGATATTCTTATCTTGGTCCTCTGCTCAGGGAGTTTCTCCCTGGCCAATTGCCTTGCCTACTTTCTTTCCTTCCTGCAATTCGGTTGGAAAAAGGTTTGTCGCTTGGTTCCCTTAACGGACAAATCTCAGCGCTCTCTGTATTTTTTTCAGAAGCGCCTAGCAAGACTACCTCAGGTACGCACGTTCCTGCAGGGGGTTTGCCGCTTAGTCCTTCATTACAAACGACTGTTAGAACCCTGTGATTTGAACAGGGTGCTGATGGTTCTGCAGAAACCACCATTCGAGCCTATGAGGGATTTTTCTCTCTCACGCCTTTCGCAGAAAGTGGTTTTCCTAGGGGCAGTCACTTCACTTCGGAGAGTGTCTGTCGGGGCAGCATTGTCGTGCAAAGTCCCCTTCCCGGTGTCTCACCAGGTCAAGGGGTTCTGCGTCCGGTTCCGGAATTTCTCCCTAAGGTGGAATCCCCCCTTTCATCTCAATCAGGGTATCCGTACCCTCTGTTTGTCTTCATCCAGTTCACCAATGTGAAAAGGATTTGCACTTGATTAGATCTGGTGAGAGCACTCAGACTCTTCATCGATCGTACGGCGTCCCTGCGCCGCTCGGAAGCACTCTTGTCCTTGTCGCTAGCCAGCGTAAAGGGTTACAGGCTTCCAAATCAAGACTGGCTCGGTGGTTCAAGGAACCAATTCTCTAGCTTATCGTTCTGCTGGGCTTACGGTTCCCTCAGGGCTGAAGGTCCATTCTACCAGAGCGGTGGATGCGTCCTGGGCTTGAGGCACCAGGCTACGGCTCAGCTTGTGTGTCAGGCGGCTACCTGGTCCAGCCTCCACACTTTCACGAAACACTGTCAGGTGCATACCTATGCTTCGGCGGATGCCAGCATAGGCAGACGAGTCCTTCAGGCGGCGGTTGCCCACCTGTAGAAAGGGGCCGTTTTACGGCTCTATTACGAGGTAGGACCCAGAAAGCTACCTTAAATTATATAGTATAAAAACAGTTTTTTATTGAAATACGTTAAAAATTCAAAATTCCACCTGTGAAATATTAACACACAAACATAATCCCAAGACCATGGAACAGCTCCAAAGTATCCGTCTAGAGGAACAAAATTATTCCATAGAAATCACATTAATAATCATGCCAGGGGTATAATTTTTTAGATGACCCTTACTCTTTCTTTCCTCTACCTGCCAATGGAGGTGCAACATAAAGTCGCAATACACCCTAAAGGTAAAAAGGTGCCCCCTTAACAACTGTTATGAAAAAAGGATTGCTAAGGATCACTTCTGACTCAGAACATCTTTCAGATAAGTTTATTTTCCCTATCTTTCCTGACCATTAATGATATACCCCTAGACCTCATCTGATTACGAGGGAGATTAGGGATACCTTAGGAGGGAAAGCCGCCGAGGAATGGGGGCACCTTTTTACCTTTAGGGTGTATTGCGACTTTATGTTGCACCTCCATTGGCAGGTAGAGGAAAGAAAGAGTAAGGGTCATCTAAAAAATTATACCCCTGGCATGATTATTAATGTGATTTCTATGGAATAATTTTGTTCCTCTAGACGGATACTTTGGAGCTGTTCCATGGTCTTGGGATTATGTTTGTGTGTTAATATTTCACAGGTGGAATTTTGAATTTTTAACGTATTTCAATAAAAAACTGTTTTTATACTATATAATTTAAGGTAGCTTTCTGGGTCCTAATTGATATACTACCTTCTGCAATAGGTTTCTAAGCGGTAAATTAAGTCTATTACGAGGTATTATTTTACCCACCCAGGGATTGCTTTTGGACATCCCAATTGTCTGGGTCTCCCAATAGAGCGACAAAGAAGAAGGGAATTTTGTTTACTTACCGTAAATTCCTTTTCTTCTAGCTCTAATTGGGAGACCCAGCACCCGCCCCTGTTTTTTTGTATACACATGTTGTTCATGTTGAATGGTTTCAGTTCTCCGATATTCCTTCGGATTGAATTTGCTTAAACCAGTTTATTGGCTTTCCTCCTTCTTGCTTTTGCACTAAAACTGAGGAGCCCGTGATCCCACGGGGTGTGTATAGGCAGAAGGGGAGGGGCCTTACACTTTTAAGTGTAATACTTTGTGTGGCCTCCGGAAGCAGTAGCTATACACCCAATTGTCTGGGTCTCCCAATTAGAGCTAGAAGAAAAGGAATTTACGGTAAGTAAACAAAATTCCCTTCTTTCTGGGGCGGCTGCGGACTGCAATTCGCAGCAGAGGCGCCCAGAAACCTCGGGCTAACCTGTGCTGCGGATTCCAATCCCCAGCTGCCTAGTTGTACCTGGCTGGAAACAAAAATGGGGCGAAGCCCACGTCATTTGTTTTTTAATTATTTCATGAAATAAGTGAAATAATTAAAAAAAACATGCTTCCCTATATTTTTGGTACCAGCCGGGTACAAATAGGCAACTGGGGGTTGGAGGCAGGGCCGTGGCCGCCTGCTGTACCTGGCTAGCATACAAAAATATGGCGAAGCCCACGTCATTTTTTTGGTGGGCAAAAAACTTCCTTTTTTTGTAGTTTTTTGGCAAAAAAAAATAAAAAATGCTTACCTGGATTTTCCATTGCCAGTGAAGGTAACACCAAGCAGTGGGGGTTAGCAGCCAGTAGCTGCTTGGATTACCCTTAGCTAGCAATACAAAAAATGCAGCGGGAGCCCATATATGTTTTTTTTAATTATTTATTTAAATAACTAAAAACAAAATGAGCTTCCCTGTATTTTGATTGCTGGACATCACAGTGCTGTAAAAATAAATCTTTAAAAAAAATGACGTAGCGCTCCGCGGTATTTTTGATTCTCAGCGCAGATAAAGCAGACAGCTATGGGTTGCCACCCCCATCTGCCTGCCGTTACCTTGGTTGGCAATCAAAATACAGGGAAGCCCATTAATTTTTTCTATTTAAAAAATAGTTAAAAAAAAAATGACGTTGGTTCCCCCCATTTTTGATAGCCAGCTAGGGTAAAGCAGACGGCTGTAGCCTGAAAACCACAGCTGGCAGCTTTACCGTGGTTGGGGATCCAATGTGGAGGTCCCTCCAGGCTCTTTTTTTATAATTATTTTATAAATATTAATAATTACACAAAAAAAGTAGGGTCCCCCCCAAATTGGATCACCAGCCAAGGTAAAGCGGACAGCTGTGGTCTGGTATTCTCAGGGTGGGAAGGTCCATAGTTATTGGGCCTTCACAGCCTAACAATAGCAGGCCGCAGGCACCCCAGACGTGGCGCATCCACTAGATGCGCCAATCCTGGCGCTTCACCCCAGCTCATCCCGTGCCCTGGTGCATTGGCAAACGGGGTAATAAATCGGGTTGATACTAGCTGTAAAGTCACCTGAGATCAAGCCCAGCAGTTTGTGATGTCATGGCGTCTATTAGATACCCAACATCATAAACTGTCAGTACTAACAAAAAAAAATCGACAAAAGAAAATTATTTGAAAAAACAGTCCCCAAAACATTCCCTCTTTCACCAATTTATTGTAAGAAAAAAATAAAGGGGTCCCACGACGACTCTGGACCGTCTAGAATATGGGGGGGAGAGACTCAGGGAATGTATCCCCCATTTTCTAGGAGTGCAGACCCTTCATGTGAGGAGTGTGGGTGCAATGAATCTGCACTCACTCTCCCCGGGTCCACAGCAGCAGAGTCCATGTCGTAATGGTTGCTACCAAAGCTGCATTGCCCTGCTCATGAGGTAAGGGCATGCCTAATCAGGAGAACTATTCTACATTTCCAAATATTGGTATTTGCTGATATTATTGCTATTCTACCTACTATATATTGGGGATAGGATCTTGGAGATGGAATACCCCTTTAAGT
Organism: Anomaloglossus baeobatrachus; assembly: GCF_048569485.1. NCBI lineage: Eukaryota > Metazoa > Chordata > Amphibia > Anura > Aromobatidae > Anomaloglossus > Anomaloglossus baeobatrachus. The sequence continues at coordinate 524,377,429 of NC_134356.1, forward strand.
CCAGTTATCCAGCCGAATGAATACTTAACAACAGAGCTCGCTATTTAGATGTGTTTTCTTGTGGTGTATAACGGACTCTCATGTTTGGTAGTCGTTCAGCAGGGAAACTATAAAAGCAAATCCCTCCATTTGGAAATGTAGTATGTAGCTCTCCTGATCAATTATGTTCCTTACCTCATGAGCAGGGCATTACAGTAATAATAATAATTTATTCATTTATATAGCGTTATTAATTCCATAGCGCTGTATGTCTTTGGAGTGTGGGAGGAAACCGGAGTACCCGGAGGAAACCCACGCAAACACGGGGAGAACATACAAACTCCTTGCAGATGGTGTCCTTGGTGGGAATTGAACCCAGGACCTCAGCGCTGCAAGACTGCAGTGCTAACCACTGAGCCACCGTGCCGCCCATTTAGCTTACAGATGCATAACCACCACTCACTGTGTCTGAACACAGGAAGCTGAGCTGACAGCCGCTCTGTGCATGCGGCAGCATCTATTGTGAAGGAGAGGGCCGTGGGGGGATCAACGCTGCACAGGTACCGTGGGACACCGGGGAACACCGGTGGGTTTATAGGGGGTGACCTGGCAGGGCCTGGGGAGGAGTTTTCTGTCGCATGTGTCATGGCACATGACACGGCCATCTTGGATTTCTGGGAGGGCATCAGGGGGGGCACTTTGGCGACACCGGGGTACCGGAGGGGACCGGGGAGGAGATTTATCATGTTTGTTCATGCCAGGGAGATAAATAATTTTTTACCGACGCTGTCATTTACTGTAACGTGATCATCGGTATACGGTGTATACCTGTGATCACGTGAGCGGGGACCGGAAAAACCGTCCTGAATCATGATCTCCAGGGTCTCAGCTAGCCCTGAAACCCCGGAGATTTTCTGACGCTGGGGGGCGTTATTCACTTATTTCTGCCTGCTGTTTATAAACGTCAGATCAGAATAAGGCTACATTAACACGACCGATCCATTTTTGTGGTCTGCAAAAAAAAGTCAGTTTTTTTTCACGGGTGCATCCGTGTGGCATCCGTTTCCGTTCCGTAGACGGTCCGTATGTCATCTGTTTGTCATCCGTGTGCCTTCCGGTTTTTTTGTGTACTTCAAAAAAACTGAAGGAGGGAAAATACATAAATTTACCCAGGATCCATAGCTTCAACCTACATGAGACGGTCACGTGTTCACTCAAGTGCCATTTTCTACTGCTTTTCACAGCGCAGAGCTCTCTGGTGATTTTCCTGTATTTGTACACTTCATATCAGTCTTTTCTGTCATTATAATGGCAGAAAAACACATAATGTCCCACTCTCCTGCATTTTGTAATTTTGCACCCTTTGGTGCCTTTCATGTGGCACTAAGGGGTGCTTAGCTTTGTATTTAGCCAAAAAAATGAAAAAAAAAATGACGTGGGGTTTCCCCTATTTTTGTAGCCAGCTAGGGTAAAGCAGACGGCTGCAGCCTGCAGACCACAGCTGGCAGCCTCACCTTGGCTGGTAATCCAAAACTGAGGGCACCCCACGCTGTTATTTTAAATTAAATAAATAATTTAAAAAAAAAAAACACGTAGGGGTCCCCCCAAAATTGGATCACCAGCCAAGGTAAAGCAGACAGCTGGGGTCTGATATTCTCAGACTAGGGAGGTCCATGGTTATTGGACTTTCCCCAGCCTAAAAATAGCAGGCCGCAGCCGCCCCAGAAGTGGCGCATCCAGTAGATGCACCAATCCTGGTGCTTCGCCCCAGCTCATCCCGTGCCCTGGTGCGGTGGCAAACGGGGTAATATATGGGGTTAATACCAGATGTGTAATGTCACCTGACATCAAGCCCTGGGGTTGGTGAGGTCAGGCGTCTATCAGATACCCGACATCACCAACCCAGTCAGTAATAAAAAAAAATAGACGACAAACACATTTTTATTTGAAAAAACACTCCCCAATACATTCCCTCTTTAACCAATTTATTAGAAAGAAAAACAAATCCAGGTCTGGTGTAGTCCAAGGGGTTGCCATGACGATCCACACTGTCCCAGTCAATGAAGAGCAGGATGTTCCCCATTGGCTGGGAGAGCAATGCAGTGACTTGAGATAACATCAATGGGTCAGCCCAGGTCACTGCAGGGGATGACAAGTGCTGCTGTCAGCGAGATACATTACCTGCGCTGATCTCCTGCACACTGACAGCACCTGTCACTGAGTTCAATGACCTTCACAGCCAAGTATCGCGAGAGGCCCGTGACGTCACCGCTAGTCAGTCTCGGGTCGTAAGCGAGAGAAGGTGATGTGACAAGCGGTGGCCATGGAGGACAGTGACAGCGCTGAGGTTGGGACTTCATCACCGCAGGTAAGCCGAGCAGGACCATGTGTGCAGAGTGCCAGGTGGGCGGAGCCTAGTGGGGTAATGTGTGCAGAGTGCCAGGTGTGCAGAGTGCCAGGTGGGCGGAGCCTAGCGGGGTAATGTGTGCAGACTGCCAGGTGTGCAGAGTGCCAGGTGGGCGGAGCCTAGCGGGGTAATGTGTGCAGAGTACCAGGTGTGCAGAGTGCCAGGTGGGCAGAGCCTAGCGGGACCATGTGTGCAGAGTGCCAGGTGGGCGGAGCCTAGCGGGACCATGTGTGCAGAGTGCCAGGTGTGCAGAGTGCCAGGTGGGCGGAGCCTAGCGGGACCATATGTGCAGAGTGCCAGGTGGGCAGAGCCTAGCGGGACCATGTGTGCAGAGTGCCAGGTGGGCGGAGCCTAGCGGGGTAATGTGTGCAGAGTGCCAGGTGGGCGGAGCCTAGCGGGACCATGTGTGCAGAGTGCCAGGTGGGCGGAACCTAGCGGGACCATGTGTGCAGAGTGCCAAGTGGGCGGAGCCTAGCGGGACCATGTGTGCAGAGTGCCAGGTGGGCGGAGCCTAGCGTGACCATGTGTGCAGAGTGCCAGGTGGGCGGAGCCTAGCGGGGTAATGTGTGCAGAGTGCCAGGTGGGCGGAGCCTAGCGGGACCATGTGTGCAGAGTGTCAGGTGGGCGGAGCCTAGCGGGACCATGTGTGCAGAGTGCCAGGTGGGCGGAGCCATGTGTGCTGGCGGCGGAGTGCGAAGTGGGTGGAGCCTAGCGGGGTCATGTGGCGCTGAGGACGTCAGTGTCGTGGACTGCATGGCTGGGGACAGGTGAGTGTGAGTGTGTGTGTGTGTGTGTATGTATGTGTACATGCCGCGTGCAGGAGGGGGCGGAGCGAGCTGAGCGGGGAAGTGTCGGCTTCCTGCACACGTAACTAGGATAAATATCGGGTTACTAACCAAAGCGCTTTGCTTGGATACCCGATGTTTATCTTGGTTACCAGCTGGCAGGCTGCCAGCGATGGCTCCTGCACACTGTAGCTGTAAAAAGCCCTGCTTTTTGCTGCTAGAACCGTTCTCGAACGTAACTAGAACTATCGAACTTTAGCAAAAAGCTCGAGTTCTAGTTCGATCTAGAACAGCCCCCAAAATCACTCGAACCGCGAACTGGAGAACCAGGAACCACGCTCAACTCTAGTTACAACCTTTCTGCATTCTCAGAACATAAGTAGCACATGTGCTTCTTCAAATCCTCATCTGGGACACCTTGCAGCCGTGCGAAGTCCAGTCTTATGCAGAAAGCTTGGGATTCTATCATTTCAATGAATAAGATATATCTGGGAAAGTCTCTGAGCCTCACACGGTGACTGTTTAGGAGCATTTTCTAAGATTTCATTCCAGCGACTTAGGGCCCACATCCACCATCCATTTAGAATGGACTATACTTGGTTGTCCCCTTATTTGAGATTCAACCATGTTCTTATACATAGTGGACATCGGGCCCTTTTCGTTATCTGCAGAAGCAATAGATTTTTTATGAAATGGTGTTGTATTGCTAGGTCTATGTTTAATTTGGCAGAGAGGGCATGTCTGACCTGCAAGTACTGAAGAAAGCGAGTGCACGGCACATTAAATTGCTCTTGGTGCTGGTGAAAGTTTTAAAGGGTAAAATTTGTGTACAGTTGGTCCAACATACATATCCCTCTCTGTTCCCACTCAGGGAAACTTCCCAGTTTGAATACTTCACTAAGAATCGAGTTATGCCAAATTGGAGTGAACTTAGTGCACCCCAAGATGCCTATGTATTTCTTTCCTCTGTCCCACACCCTATACATTAAAGCAAGCATAGAAGTCAGGGATCCTTTTCCACTAAAAGTACTTGTCTCCAACACACATACCGGCAAGGACCCTTTTGAACCCTGTAGCGGCTTAGCTCCTAATCTACCAATACTCTCTCGATTACCCCAACCATGAAAGTGTTGTAACTGAGATGCAATGAAATATAGCCACAGGTCAGGAATAGCAAGCCCACCTGCATCCTTACTGCGTTGAAGGGCTATTAATTTTATCCTATCCTGTTTCTTACACCATATTAATTTTCTGAACATAGTTTGCACTTTACGAAACACCATAGGGGAAAGCCAACAAGGGGCATTGTGTAGCAGATAAAGTATCTGGGGCATTAAGATCACTTTTAGGGGTGTGTGGCCTAGACATGATGGTGTGAGGAAGTTTACTTCCTGTGGGGGGTGGTAGGTCTGGTCCAGAGGCGGTTTAACGGATAATGTTATTTGATTGGAGAGTCACTGGTAGGATATAGTAGCTCCGGTTACAGGGATCTTGCAGGCATGGGGTCCTGCAAGGTTGGGGTATTGATCCGTAGGTGATTAATACCTTATTTCCGGCCCGGTGTGTGTGTCGCGGCCAGGGATCATGTCTTGGTGGTGGAAGGTGGTTTCTGGACCGGGCCTACCCAGGGTTACGTATTATATTACGTACTGTATTATTATGGTGTTACCTATTGTTAAATGTTGGGGACGCCCGTTGGACGGCGCCGCCTTGTGTTAGTGTGTAAACAATAGGCAATAAAGGGCTGCCCTGGCCAATTTTAACCAAAGTCATAAGCAGTGTCTGTGTATTATTTATACAGGGTAGGGGTAATTAGGAGTAATACAGGAATCAACGACTGGAAAAATCCCTCCTGGAACTGTCATGCTGCTGGGTATAGTGGTTACCCTGGAATCTTGGTGGGCCCACTGTACAAGTGGACCAGAGTTGCCTGCCCCTCTTCCTGGCTATGCCATTGCTACAGCATCAATATTAGGACATCCTCAAGTGTCAGAGTCAAGCACTGTAATGCAAATTTGTGTCAAATGTCTCTCTTTGAAGTCTGACTCCAATATCTAACCCTGATACTTAAATTTGATTCTGACACCTGAGCCTGAAATTCCTGATAACTGCTTCTAACTCAGTGTATGTATGTGTGTGTGTCCGCTAAAGGAATCCGCACCGTCGCATTTACAATCGCAACATTTTTTTTTATTTTTTTTTAACTTCGTTTTATTAACAGTTTCAAACATGGTATAACTGACATTTACAATGTGAGAAATAGCTCAGTACATGGATAGTGCTATACGTTCACAACACTGAAGAATCATATAGAGTCCATAGTTTCTGTTGTACTCAAGATAAAATAGTATTATCCATTCTTCTTATCATTTGCATATATATCCAGTTTTATATTAAGCATAAGAACAGCTCTAAAGATCAGCATGACCATATTTTAAGAAACAGGGTAGAAAACGGAATAAAAAGGTGAAAAAGAAAGAACAACAACAGCTACATTGCATCACTTTACCGCAAGATACCGTAGGATAGCTTCCATCTCCCAACATCTAATGGGAACCACCTCTATTCGCATAGATTCCTCTAAGCCTCTGTAAGTGTATCCGGAGAAGAGTTCCATAGACCCCAAATTTTGTTAAATTTTTCCGGGCACCCCCCTGTTGTAGTATACCACCTGCTCATAGACTATAGTTGCATTGACTAATTTAACCCAGGACCGCACAGTTGGACTCGAATCCCCCATCCACCGCAAGGCTATTACTTTTCTAGCCAAAAATAATGCCCCTCTGAGGAATGTTATCATATAATGATCCCAGGACTCTTCCTCCATTACCCCAAACAGGCATATCAATGGGTCGCATGAAACAGGAATTGACACAATCAATGATAGCAGGGATGTCACTCCCCTCCAATACGAGGATATATTAGGACAGCTCCAGATCATATGTATGAAATTTGCCCCTGAGAGATGACACCTCGGGCACTCCAATGTACGAGAACGGCCCATACTAAATAATCGAGTTGGAGTAAGGTACGCTTGGTGAACAATATAACATTGAATCAACTTATTATTAACCGAAGGGGATACCGCAGTCGGAGATTCCAATATCTCTTCCCATTCCTCTCCCTGTAGAGAGGGAATTAGAGATTTCCATCTATCCTGGGCTGACAAGGGGTCCGACTCCACCCCCACTGACAACAGGTAAGTATATATGGCTGAGATTAAACCCCGAGGTCCCTGTGATTTTAGGATACCTATCATCGGGAGTGTTGATATCAGTTTCCCCGTTACAATTTTCTGCATATGGGACTGAATCGCTGTACGAATCTGAAGGTATCTAAAAAATTGCAACCTTGGGATATTATATTCAGTTTGGATCTGGTCAAAGGATTTGAAGGTTGTGGTTCCCGGGGCATATAGATCACCCAGTGTAATGACATTGTGAGTGACCCAAAATTGTGCTGAGGGGTGATCTCTCAGAGTATGGAAGTGGCTATTCCCCCATAGTGGGAGCTCCGCCACCACTCCCTCAAAATGTGCCACTCTCTTAGCTTGTCGCCAGACCAATCTTGCCAGCTTGAGGAGGGGTAGTTGCCGTGATATTCTCAGTCCATCTGATTCCAAAAAACCCACCAAACAGTTAGTCCCGGCCGCGTGTGCCAAGTGACTCTCGGAGTTCGGCAGTTGACAACCAGGCATCCAGGCCACTAGTGCTTTAAGCTGCCCCGCCAGATAGTGCAGGAAGAACTCCGGCAAAGCCATCCCTCCCAGTCTCTTGGATCTCTGTAAAATGGATAACCGGAGTTTGGGTCTGGATCTCCCCCATATGTAAGCGAGTTCAGCGTAGAGAAGAAGGATTTGGGTACTGATACTGCACTATGTTGTAGTGTGTAACTGAGTTTTGGAAGTAATATCATTTTGATTAAGTTGATTCTGCCAACTACCGACAGGGGTAGCTTGCTCCACAAGTTATATTTAAGTTTAACGTGTTCCAGAAGTGGTGTTATACACGTCTGATAGTCTAGTGTATGGTCCTTCTGTATGTGTATTCCCAGGTACTTGAAGCTAGTCACCACTTGCAGAGGTGACCTACCCTCCATTGAAGTTCTAGACCCCTGTGTTAATGGCATCAGAGCTGACTTATCCCAATTGATGTGCAGTCCAGAAAACTCCCCAAATTTATCTATAGTATCTATAACCACAGGCAAGGTCTCTTGTACTCTGTCCAAAAAGACAACCATGTCATCTGCATACAATCCTATTTGATCTGTGTGGTCGGCTATAGTGATTCCAGTGATCTGTGGATGAGAGCGGATTCTAATTGCCAAGGCTTCAATAACTAGTGCAAACAATGCTGGAGACAGAGGGCATCCCTGTCTCGTGCCCGGTCTCAGTGAGAAAGCTGCAGATATAATGCCATTGACCAGTACCCTGGCCATCGGGGACCTATACAATATATGAATCCAATTGCTGAATTTAGGCCCAAAGGCGAATCTCTGGAGGCAGGCAAACAAAAATGGCCATTCTACCGAGTCAAATGCCTTGGCCGCGTCCAGCGAGGCCAAGGCTCACTCATTTTTCTGGAACAATGTACTATATTGTACTATGGATTGGACCCGTCTTATATTTATCGAGGTGTTTTTTCCAGGCATAAATCCTGTTTGATCTGGGTGAACTATACTCAATATAACTGAATTGAGCCTGGACGCCAATATTTTGGTAAAGATCTTATAATCCACATTGACTAGGGATATAGGGCGGTATGAGCCGCATTCGAATGGGTCTTTGCCCTCCTTCCTCAGCACAATTATGTGCGCTTCGTATAAGGAGGCAGGTAGAGAGTCACCGATTGAGAAATGAGAGAAAATATCTAATAAAATCGGGGCCAATACATCACAATATTTACTATAGAATTCTATGGGGAGACCGTCTGGACCCGGAGATTTCCCCCTAGCCATATCTGAGATGGCTGTAATCACTTTGTCCAGTGTAATGTCCGCCTCCAGGACTCCCGTTGCGATCTGCTCAAAGTGGGAAACTCCAGATCCGATAGATATGCCTCACAGCTTTGAACTCCATGAGGGCTTCTAGAAGTATATAGGGTTTTATAATATTCATGGAAGCACTCCAAGATATCTTCAGGGGATGTGCCTGTGGAGCCGTCCGCCCTCCGTATACCTAGTATTGTATTTGAGGTGTTATGTTGCCGAACCATATATGCCAGTAATTTACTAGACTGGTTTCCAAGCTCAAACTAAGATTGTCGAGTGAAGAACAGTTTGCGTTTGGACTTGGTCTCAGAGTGTTGCATATACAACCTGTATGAATGCATCCAGGCTGCTCTGTTCCCATCGGTTGGGGCTGTAATATATTCTGCCTCTAGGTCCTTAAGTCTCCCCTCCACCATGTCATCCTCATTTCTAGTCGCTCTTTTAAGATATGTTATGGTTTAAATAAGACACCCCCGAAGGTAAGCCTTGAGAGTATCCCACACCAAGTTAATATTCCAGGGTTTAGGGTGGATTTTTAGAAAATCATCTATTTGGGTCCGGGTCCTATCGCTTTGATCAATTAATTTCAACCAAAAGGGGTTTAACCTCCAAAAGGGTTTGCTAACATTTTGATTAGTCTTAAGAGTGAGGATCACTGTGCTATGATCTGATATGCCCCTGACCCCGTGTACCACATCATCCACCCAGGTCGCAACGTTGCTTGACCCAAAAATATAATCCAGTCTGGACAGCGTACGTCTAGTGGAGGAGTGACATGTGTATTCTCGAGTGTTAGGGTGTCGGAGTCGCCAAATGTCTATCCACCCGCCTCCCTCCACGCATTGCTGTAAGTCAGTCGAATCCGGGGTCGATTGTTGTCTTCCCCCATCTACCCGAAACCTGTCCTTCTCCTCATTCATCACAAGGTTAAAATCCCCCATGCATAACACATATGCATCTGGGTAGCTGAGGGCAAAGCTCAGTGCCTGTTTAAGAACGGAAACGCGAGCCGGTAGGGGGTTATAAATGCATAGTAGCACATAATCTCTAGAATCTATAGACGCATATATATAAACACAAACCGCCCCTCCGGGTCACGCCTTACCACCTTTGCTTCCCATCGTATGTTTTTATGGACCAATAAAGAAACTCCTCTGGAGTAGGTGGTGTGGAACGCATGCGTCGACCATTGTACCCATGGTTTGTTTACTAGTCTGGCTGTGTCTCGTCTGAGGTGAGTTTCTACTAGTGCCACCAGCTGAGCCCTGATTTGCTTAATTTGGGAAAATACCTTGATACATTTTTTGGGCGACTTAAGGCCTCTGACATTCCAGGTCATAACTATCATCTCTGACCCCATATGATATAAATCTGTTTATAGAACCAGGATCCCAAGTATAAGGCGCATTTCACCCCGCAATTAGATGTGGTTAACCCACCAATAGTTTTAAGCCTATCTCTTTGAAGAAATAAAGTTAATGCAATAGCAGCTGTAAACATAGAAAAACAATATCGAACTTCAGGACCTTTCCGATAAGTCCTGTAAAACATTTCAAACATCAATGGGGATACCACCACTGAATGCAGTGTCCTGGTATAGGTGGTATTAGAGTGCACAAAATAGGGCTCCCATCTCACAGGAACCAACTCCTGGCCAATTCCTCCATCACTCAAGGCACGGAGAAGTCTTGTCTTTCTCCATAGAGGGCTTCAAGCTTTTATGGGAGATGAAGGGCACCAGGGGGCTCAGCAAATGTCACTTAGTAGACGTAGCCTCATTGCTTCTGCCCCTTAGGTCTCGGGTGTAACTGTAACCAGTCCTCAGCCTCAGCAGGTGTAGTGAAAAACAGAGACGACCCTTCATGCACTATGCGGAGCCGGGCAGGGTATAGCATAAAATAGATGATGTTTCGCTCCCTTAATTTTTGCTTCACATCCATGAAGTGGGCCCTCTGTTTCTGGAGGTCCACCGAAAAGTCTGGGAAGATCGAGAGTGTAACGTTGTTAAACTTAAGTGGGCTCTTCTGTCGGGCCAGACGGAGTGCTGTGTCTCTATCTCTGCAGTTGAGCATCCTTGCTAAGAAGGGACGCGGCGGTGCACCTGGAATAGGAGGTCTCATTGGAACTCTGTGCGCCCTCTCCACCGCAAACGTCGAGGAGAACTCGTTCCCAAGATTAGATTTCAGCCACTCCTCCAGGAACCGTTCAGGATGCTGACCTTCCGAGTGTTCTGGCAGTCCTATGATCCGTATATTGTTTCGACGCATGCGATTCTCCAGATCATCTGCTTTCTGGTGCCATGCGTTTGTTGATCCGGCCATTGTAGTCATTTTAGTTTTAAGTGGTTTTATTTGCTCTTCCAGTTCTGACACTCGTGTCTCAACTTCTGTTGTTCGGGCCCTCAGGGATTGTATGTCTTGACGCAAGCGGCCCACCTCTGAGTGTACCTCCTCAATCTTCCCTGTGAGGGAGCTATTGCTTGTAGAAATTGCTTGTAGAAGCTGTTCATACACCTGTCTTAGGGTTAAATCATCTTGCTATTCTGACCCATCAGCCAGTGGTGCTTGATCTTTTAGAGTGGTATTTCTCCTGGCTTTAGGGGCATCTGCCTGACCACCCATTGCGTACTCTTTAAGCTTATCAATAGCTCCACTTTGTTTAGGGGGACTCATGTTGATTCACTGGGGGTTTGCCGCTTCTGCACCCCTCTCTTATTGTGCCCCTGTGCGTCCAAATCCGTGCCTCTGCAATGTATATTTAATAATATGTCCATCTCCACTTGCCCACCTCTTCCAGAGAGCCAGAAAACTGCAACTTTTATATTGTAAAATAACAATGAAGGGAGTCCCAGGGCAGCACAGCACTTAGAGTATATTTATCAGGGTGATGCAGGCCTGCACAGCGCGGGGACTTCAATATGTGTCTCTCCTATGTTTTCATGTGTCAGAGAGAGTCTGCAGGGCCTGTCTTTCAAGGCTCACACTCCAAACCCTCCAGCACCCTAGGGGTTAATGTCTCCTGCACAGCCGCCGGCCCTAAGTGTGCTGCTCACTGATTGCCAGATACACAGCTAAGGGGGAGAACTCCCTGTGCTCACCGCTCCCGGGTCTTCCTCTGTGTATATATGCCTGTTGCTCCTCTCCGCTCCTGGAGTCACACGCCGCCGCTCACCATGCAGCTGCAGGTCGCAGGGAAGATGGCCATCGCGTCCCACGCTCCAGCCACAGGGGATTCAGTGATGTTGTGCAGGGCTCAGGGAGCAGCTCCAGTGGAACAGCCAGCCCCCAGACAATGCCTCCGCTCCTGGATCATCCCTCAGAGTATGTTTCCTGCACTCCTCCTTGCTCTCTGGAGTCACACAGCGCCGCTCCTTGAAGGTGCCGGCCGCGGGGAAGATGGCTGCGCTCCACGTGCTGCAGCCTCAGGAGATTAGTCTGCGCCGGCAGGATTAAAAGAAAAATAGCACCGATGGGGACCGACAGTCTCCAGGCGACGTCCCTTGTCACAGCAGCTGGTGGGCAGGTTGTCGGATCAGGTACCGGGTGTTAAACGGCCAGGATGAAGTTAGGATTAGAGGAGCTCCTTCTCTGTGCGTCCTCTCTGGTAAGCTACATCGCTCCGCCCCACAATCACAAAATTTTGCACAGACACCTCATGTGATTCAGGGAACGTCATAGACTATGTTTTGATGGCGGCATCAGATGCTGTTCACATTACAGATTCTGTCACTCATCACTAGGGTTTCTCTGGTGCTTCTGAGTTGCACAGGAAGGCATCGACCAGCTGTGTGCTCATTAGTAGTCAGGCTAGCAGGAGTTATTCTCCGCTAGCCTGCTGCTTACCACTAGGATCACATATTGTAGGTAACCTATCACAGTTTCCCAGTACCTTTTTAAAATGGTGGAATCTGTCTTCACATGCTGTCTATAGCTTCTGCTAAACTGGTCCTTGTGCTGTGTGTCCCAGTTTGCTTGTTTTGTGTCTCAGTTGGCTTGCTTTGTTTATATTACGTGCTGCTTGGGGTTTTGTGGAATTATCTTGTTGTCTTGTTGTTTCCTCCCTGCTCTTCTTTTCCTCCTTATTATTTGTAGTCTAATACCTCCGTGTGAGCGTGCTGTGTTATCGATTTTGGTTTGCCTTGATTGTCTCCTTCTGTGGGTTTAACCACTCCTGTCATGGCCCTCTCCTGGGGAGGGGAAGAGGGGGTATTACATCAGGGTTGGCCAGGAGAAGGATCAGGAAGGTGGCTCAGATGTCCTCACCTTGAGAGGTATCTCTGGGAACAGAGATAGTTTGGGCCCCCCCTAGCCTGAGGGCCAGTTTAGGAGCCCAGGTCCCGTTATCTCCATACCAGCTATGACACTGAACGGACATTATCCGTCCATGTTAAATTAATATCCAATGAAAAATACCAAATATAAAAGTAACAATATGTTACAATCAAGGTAATGTTAAAGGGATTATCTAACAGTTTATCTCTAATTTTTTACAATATAAAATAAATAAAGAACAATTACTTAACAATAGTATCCCCTCTTGTTCCAGGAAATCCACTCTGTCGGTGCCCATTTGTCCCACAAGTATCCTCACCGCTGCTACCGATCATTGTCCTCACTGCTGAAGTGATTGCTAAAAGGCATTTGGGGTTATCCTCCC